>NC_136068.1:67411755-67964255 GCF_964261635.1 Lissotriton helveticus | reverse complement strand
TTGTATATGATGTATATGTGATAATTTGTATATAGACTGTTGTTTGTTGTGCCTCCCTAGATGTCCGCTCATATTTGTGTATATAAATTAACCGACATATGTTTTCAATGTTCTATTTTTGAATCGCAAGATAATTAGGTGTTTCTTGCTTGAAAATTAAAAAAGGATTGATCCCTTCAGTACCTTTTTTTGTTACTTCTTCATCTTTGGATGTCTCCTGCTCAGGTACGGGAGGGTTAAATGGGCAGAACCCCTAACCATTTTTCTGATCCATCAATTTGGACTAAAGTTATAAGAAACAGAACATTTTATTGCCTATCCATGAAGAATTGTCAAAGAATTTGATACACTAATCAAAAACTAGCAGTCAGGGAAACAGATGAAAGGATTGCTCCTGCACACAGGGAGCTGCATTACTAGCAGCTCCCCTGCAGTCCCTAACACTGCACACTGGGTGCCCTGGGCGGGTTCAAGGGCACTGAAATGATCAGAAAGAGGAAAAACAAAGGTCAGCAACGAGCAGTAAGAGGCAAAATATAGGGCAGAAATGAGCAGAAAGAGGCAAAATAAAGTCAGAAACAAGCAAAAAGAGGAAACATCAAAGGTCAGCAACAAGCTGAATTAGGCAAAATAAGGCCCAGAAATGAGCAGAAAGGTCAGAACCGAGCGGGAAGAGCGAAAATATAGATCAAACATGAGCAGAAAACAAGCGGAAAAGAAGGCAGAGGAGGCACAAACCAAAGGAAGCAGAGGGTAGCAGGCTGCAGACAAGCTGGACAGGAGAAGTGCCACAGGGGCAGCAGGCATGAGGACACATAGACCTTTTTTGTGAAGTTAGGAGGAAGATCTCTGGGTCTCACAATGGCATTTTTACATATTCTGTTCTGTTTTGCTATCCACCTGCCCCCCTTTCCTGTCTGACTTGTACCCACTCAGAAACGCACTCAGACATTCATGCACCCATGCAAAGACCCACTCAGAGACTCTTGCATCCACTCACAGACCCACTCAGACAGTCATTCACCTAATCACAGATGCACTCAGACACTCACACACCCACTGGTATACTACCTTAGAGACTCCTGCACCCACTCATAGATCAACTCATGTACTCACGCATCCACTAAAAGACGCTCACAGGCATTCATGCACCCATTCACAGATTCATTCATGCACCCACTCACAGACCCACTCAGAGACCGACACACCCTTTCACAGACCCTCTCAGACACTCATGAACTGACTCACAAAGCTGCTCAGACACTCATGCGCCCACTCACTGACCCCCTCACACATCTACTTAGACACCCATTCAGACACTTACGCACTTACTCACAGACCCAGACACTCATGCACCCACTCACAGATTCAGTCAGACGCTCACACATCCACTCACCCACTCATGCACCCACTCACAGACCCTCTCAGACACTGACACACCCTTTCACAGACCCACTCAGACACTCACAAAGCCACTCAGACACTCACACACCCACTCAGACACTCACACACCCACTCACAGACCCACTCGCACACCCAGTCACAGACTCACTCACACTCTCACACCCAATCACAGACCCACTCAGACACTCTCACACCCAATCACAGACCCACTCAGACACTCTCACACACTCATAGACCCTCTCAGACACACATGCACCCACTCTCAGACACACTCAGACACTTTTATACCCACCCGCAAACCCACTCAGGCACCCACTCACAGAACATCTCAGAAACTCTCACAGCCACTCAAAGACACTCATGCACCACTCACTTACCCACTCAGACATCATCCACCCACTTAAGGAATCACTCATACTCTCTCTCACCCACTCATAGAGCTACCTAGAGACTCATGCACATTCGAGATGTCATGAGTGATGTCACTGACCATGTCATGAGTGATGTAATATGTGAGGTCATAAGCAGTTAATTGCTGAGGCATAAGTTATAGTCTTTAACCCTTTATTTTTTAAGTGATTTGTTTTTTAAAATGTAAAGTAATATTTTATTACCATACAGAATACCAACCCCTGCGGCTAGGCCATCCTCCCAACCACCGCAAGCAGCCAACCCCATGCCCCGCACACCCTCACCCATGTGTGGCATGGGGCTGGCCGCATGGCCAGGTCTGCGGCTAGGCCCTATGTCAAACCCCTTGCAGATGAGCAACCAACACTGCACACAGCCGAGGGAATGCACAACATGTGGTTGGTCTAGCAGCTCCTGGCTGCACTCAGGCAGACTTACTGACTTTCTCGAAGAGTCACAACACCAAAATATAAAAAGTGAGCCTATTGTCTTTATCAAAGAGTAAGCACATCAATATATATAAAGCAGATCTATTATGTTTCTCCAAATATAACCAATATTTTAAATCACATGTATATTTCAGTAAATAGCACAAACACAATGCAATGTTGAATAATAGCGAGTATCATTAAAATGGTTAATAAAGGTAGCATAATAAACAATACATCTGTGAGATTTTTTTTTTCAACACAGTTTTCATTATTAGATTTTGTGGGAGGAAAATGTTAAGAGTCAAGGAGATATTGTTTATTCTTAAACATAAAATCAACAGTCGTTCTATTAACTTTTTTCAGCCCAAAAAATGCAATCATAAAAGCCATCACAAGAGGGCCTTGTACGCCACCTCAAGAGCATAGAGCTCTAGCTAAAAGTGCTTTATAAAAAATATGGAAAGATCCCCTTGGGCCATGGATTTAATGACTCAGGAGACTTGCTGTTTTTTTTTTTAACGTTGCTGGGCCTACTGCACTCCCTGCAGCCCCCTACCAGATTGAAAAAAGGTTTAGTGTTGCCCCTCCCTATTCTAAGGACATCATCAAGTCATTATCATTTTTTAAAGCCCTCAAAGGGCATTATGGGGTGTTCCTTCAAGGAGCAGTGGGTAATAAATAAGCTGCGCCTGACGCTAATTTATTATTAATTTTTGATTCCAAGTGGCCACCCAAGACACTCTTTTTAAATAATTATTTGGGAGGGGTGCATGCAGACACCTTCATGAGCCTTTAGCGTTAGCGTGGACCCCATCCACCAGGATTGTACTTATATTAAGTAGGCCTGGGTGGAGTGACAAAAAACCCCGCCAAGTTACATGGAGTTCTGCGAGCAGCAGTGTGTGATACCTCGCGCTGTTCGCGCTAATTTTAAGCACCAGGTGTTTGTACCGGGCTGTAAAATTGGCACAAATGGCGTCATGTGCAGCGCAAATGGGCGCAGCTTCAGTCTGCCCAGGGCCATACTGGCTACCGGGCGTTTTGGTCGGCTGCCAAACTGATGCCCGAATTTACTGCCATGGAGGGTGATTTATGTTGACGGGGACCTGCATTTGCTTCTAAGTAAAGAAAGCAAAACAAATTGTTTTAAAGCATTCTTTAAAACAATTTGGTTTTCCATTCTTTAATTAGAAATGCCGGGTAGCCAGTCCGGCCATGATTCTGCCTCTCGAGTAGAAGTTCTACTTGAGCCGCAGCTTCCTCAACGTGAACTGAAGGTTTCTCAATGCGAGCAGTCTCGACTATCCGCGATCGCCCTCGTTGAGAAATCTCCCTGGGAAGCAGTCTAGCATTAAATTTTCCTCGCTTTTTTGGGAACTCCGTTAGCACTGCGGAGTGCTAAAAACTCAGCAAGCGGAGCAGAGTTCACCACCCATGCCTAATATTAAGGTGAGGGGGTGGCATGTCAGCCTGGGCAATTGCAGATGTTAATCCCTGATTAGCATTCTCTGGCCGCAAACTCGAACCCTGAAATGTTTTTGGTTTGACTTACACTTGGTGCTCCCTTGTGTCTGGACAATGCTAACCCGCTATGAAGAGCTATAATAATAGCAACACGCGTGCCAGGGGTTGCTCTTATTAATTCTAGGTTAGCTTGGATAGCATTTTACCAACCCAAAGCTGTAATAAAGTGCCTGGAGTCAGAAAATACTTTTTTTATTTTACAGCTTGGAGTGGTTGGCATTGTGCTAATCCTATTCTTAAAGACATTGCTGTAGAAATGGCAAAATACTTTGTCCTTTTCTTGCTCAGCTTGGATGGCACTGTGATAATCCTATGCTTAAAAGCTTTGCTTGAAAAGCAGACATTTGAGGTGAGCAGAGTCAAAGTGTCCGTGGTTTTAAAGGGTGCTTTAAACAGGAGCTGCTCTCCATCTAAACTTGGGAACTACCTATAATTCTATGCTTCTTTTTTGCATATATATATGTATATATATTCATTGAAAAAACCATAGGTTTCACACATGTTATAGTTAGCTGGACATTTCACTCATACAAAACCTTTGAAATTCCCCCGTTATAGTTAGTTCAGCTAACTATAACTTGCACGCCCGCAATGCACTGCTGATGACGTCACATATTACATCACTCATGACATGGTCAGTGACATCACTCATGACTTCACTGATGACATCTCAAATGACATCACTGATGACATCATCCAGTGAATGAGTGTCTTTCTGGAAAAAAAATATTTTTTATATATGTATATCTAAAGGTCGATGGAAGAATAAATGGGTAAATAAGTGTGTAAATGGATGTTTTTTTGTAAAATTGATTGTAAGACTGACTTATTAAGTGTATCTTAGTGAATAGATGTATTAGCGAGTAATGTTTAAATATTTAAATATCTGTATCAGTGTCTCACTTTGTGTATAAGTGGCTGCACGGGTTGGTGAGTAGCTACATGAGTGTGTATATGGGTTATTCGTTGTTTTTTTGAGTATCAGTATGAGTGTCGGTATAATTCGGTGGGGGATATTACTTAGCGTATAGATGCATGAATGAGTGACTCACTGTTTGTATGTGTTTTCAAGACAGCATGTGTGCAGAACTGTATGGGTAGATGAGTGTGTGTATGGGTGTGTTAGTGAGTGAATGACTGTCTCAAAGTGTCTTTATGAGTAACTACATATGTTTTAAACTAATATATGTGCGCATTGATGTATATCAGTGAGTATATGTGAGAGTGAGAGTTTGGAAGAGTTCCTGTATAAATAAGTATGTGTTTCTATAAGTGATTGTTTAAGCGAGTAAGTATGTGTACGTTTATGTAGAAGTAAGTGTAGTGGTGTGTGTATAGCTGTATATGCAAGTAAATGGATGTTTGATAGTTTATTTGCATGTGTGAATTTGTGTGTAAGTAACTCTATGGATGAGTATCGTGTGTAGCTGGATGTATAGGTGTTTGAGTACATATGATGAGTGAGTACATGTATGAGTGACTATATAGAACTGTTGGTGAATGAGCGGATGTGTATGTAGCTGTTGGAATTACTGAATAGGTTGTTGTTACTGGTATTGGTATCTCCATTTTTTGAAACTTTTAGTTTCTATTTTTGAATGTGTGTATCAAAGGTTATATTACGCTGAGAGGAGGTCTGCCACTCAGTCACAAGGATGATGTCATCAGTGATGTCATTTGAGATGTCCTCAGTGATGTCATGAGTGATGTTACTGACCATGTCATGAGTGATGTAATATGTGACATCATCAGCAGTGCATTGCGGGCACACGAGTTATAGTTAGCTGAACTAACTGTAACGGGGGAATTTCAAAGGTTTTGTATGAGTGAAATGTCCAGCTAACTATAACATGTGTGAAACCTATGGTTTTTTCAATGAATTCGCAAGGTTTTTTAAATGCTAATTCCTAACTATAACGTGTGTGAAACCTATGGTTTTTTCAGTGAATTTACAAGGTTTTTAAAATGCTAATTCCTAACTATAATGTGTGTGAAACCTATGGTTTTTTCAGTGAATTTCAAAGGTTTTGTAAATGATAATTTTTAAATGTATTATTATATTCCTTTCTTTTTATACTAATTTCTTACATTTTTAATATAAACATTTATATTTATTGTATTTTTTAATTATATTTCATATTCTTATTGTAAAATAATAACAAAACTAAATTGCAAAATATTTTTTTGATTAATTATTTTTTTCCAGTATATGAAAATTGAATTCTATATAATTCCTTTTTCATTGTTTTTTTTGGGTAATCGTTCTGTACGCGTACGGTAACGGAATTACACCAAATTTGGCAGAGAGGTAGAGTTCAGTTCGCAGATTGTGCTTTTTGGTAAATGGTGTAAATCAATTCAGTAGTTTCTGAAAATAAACCTATAGACTATGCATGTAGTGTTCTATGCACCGGGAAACTTGTCTTTTATATCTTCAATTCCCCAATCTGTATCCTTACACTTCCAGTAAACACTATCACACTTCTGTTTCAGTATTGTAGTGACCATACAGCACTATGTGCTTATCTATACACTGTTCTAAAAGAATCCATTCACTACATTAAAACACTAATCAGCAGATTACAATAAGTGGTACATCCCCAGAGATATGCCAGTTATTGTGTACTGTGATATCACCTCCTTCTGGTGCAGGGCTTTATAATGTGATGTACCTTCCAGATGTGTCACATTGTAAATACTACACACCATGGCACATCTTTTGCACCACCAGTACATCACAAAAGTGACGCAACGGCTGTGTTAAAAGAGGCACATGGAGGTTGTAAATCCACCTGTAACACATAGAAATTCATCCAGGCAGTTTATGCTGTAGCAGTTCCTTATAGTTCTGCACTTTCACATTCACCATACACTATTAATGTATTCATTCATTCATTTATGAACTACACATTCATTCTGAGAAACTTTTATACACTAACATAGAAATATCTTTCTTTGACCAGTGAAGGTAGTTCTAAATATAACAGTTTTATTGTGTTTTTAGTTTTCTATTTATTTTGTGTTTTTTCAACAAGTTTATTTTTAAAACCCAAAAAATGGAACTGGAACCCAAAAAGTGTCCAACAGGAACAAAAGATTGAAAAAAAAACCTATTGTCGAGGACAGCGATGCTCCTGCTTGCTGCGTTTTATCAGGTCGATAGGCTGTTCCCCATAACACAAAAGTTTATCGCAATAAATGCATAGAATTTTAACTTCACCAAAATCAGGATCAATTTGTGGGTGTGACTGCTTGCTGAAAATGCTGCTGCAGCAGTTGATGTGCTTGGTGCAGTAGCAGGTGGGTTGTCCTGCAACCTCCGTGTTGCAGCTCGAGCAAAGTTGTTGGGGTGCAAGTTCTTCACGTGTCGCACCATATTTGCTGTGTCAAAGGAGTATTTTTTAGATGGATCACCCCTTGAAAGAGTTGTTTGGCAAATTTTACAGGTTACTTTTGGAGCATTAACTTTTTTTTGCCCTTCAGGAAAAGTAAAAAAACTTCCAAATTAGAGCTTCTTTCTTCTTCTTTGGAGGTTCTTCAGGAATGAAATCTCCCTCTGAAGAATGGCTGGAAGATGAGACCATTGCTGTTATTATTATTATGGTGATCTTCCTTCTATTTGACAGGATTCTCAGAAGAGATGCTTCTTCTTAGAAAGTCAAAGTAGAATGATTAAAATGGGATGGAACTTTCAACAGTTGGAATAGGAAGTGTTATGAACCAATCAAATCTCTTCTTTTAAAGTCACATGGCTTTGCGTACGCGTACGGTGGGCTTACGGTACTCTTACGATGCGAGTATGCATGACGTTCCACCTCGATTTGTGTAATTGCTTTTAAAAGAAATATACGATTGTTAAAAGTTAAAAAAACTATTTTCATAATTATCCCAGATAATGTCTTTCCTTAGTATGTACATTAAATGCATAAATATATGTTTTTAAACAATTAAAAACATTTGCGCCTTTCGCGTACAGGGCGCCGTACATGACGTCACACGGAAGCTTTGATGCGATGCGTAACGTCAAAGCGTATTCGTATCTTACGCGTGGGTACGAGCTGAGTATGATTAGCAGTACAAAGTATGGTGCGATCACCCTCTTAGTGTCAAATCAAAGCACAGGGCGCGCTACGAGAATGGTTACAAGTGGTCACTCATTGGAGATCCGATTCTGGGCCTGACTCTGCGCACATGATAACCCCACCCCGTCTCTCTCTGTTGTTAATTGTTGGTACACACACTCACACTTGCACATGCGCGGTGCACGCCCGCCCACACTCCCCAGATGTCATCACCTAGCTTTCTTGCTATTACTAAGCCTGGAAGCCAATACATTAGCCAATGGGAGGTCCCCCAGGGCCGTCATTCTTGTAGAGCACGAAAACGCTACCAATGATGACCCTGGGCTTGGTTTTGTCAGCCCCCGCGGTTCCCATATAATGCGGGCACTGACGTGAGCATGCTCTCTTTTGCCTGCCTGTGCTGCGGTGACAGACAGACTGTCGTCGTCGATTGTACTACGAACTGTTTGCTCGAGCGGAGGAGGACTCGTGACACTCGATGTGGTGTCACTGCTTCTGCCGCCCAGCCCCGCCCAGCCCACCACAGGCCCAGCCAAAGCCCCAGCCTTTGAAGACAAGACAAGAGACGGCAGAAGCAAAGGTAGGAGAAGCCGTAACAACACCAGCCTCTGCTGTAAATTGTACCTGCATGATAGTATTTTTTTTACTGTGTCACGTGGCCCTCCCAGCTCTGTTTTGCTTTATTTTTGTGCGCCACATGCTTTGTGCTTCATCGTATTTGCTCCCTCCTAATCCTCCCGTGACTTTTAATATTTATTGCTGCCTCACGTGGCCTTCCCAGGCCTCTATTCTTATTGATCGTATATTGGTGATCGGAATATTTCAAACTGCGTCACGGGGCGCTCCTAGGCCTTTTTTAAGTAAATTGTGTGTGCATGAATTTCTGTGTCATATTTTTAAACTGTGTCACGTGATTTAGCCTGTATTGTTATAAATTGTGCGTTCATAATAGTATTTTTTTTTTACTGCGTCACGTGCCCCTCCCAGCTCTGTTTTACTTTATTTTTGTGCGCAACATGCTTTGTGCTTCTTCGTATTTGCTCCCTCCTAATCCTCCCATGACTTTTAATATTTATTACTGCCTCACGTGGCCTTCCTAGGCCTCTATTCTAATTGATCGTATATGGTTGAACATAAAGCTTGTTTCCGAAACAACGACAAGTTATCTGTCAAAGGAAAGAATATGTAGTATGCAGCAGGCGCGCAATACCCATTAGGCTAACGTGGCTTCAGCCCCCCACCCATCGTCTGTGTCTCTTCCACATTTTAATGTCCTTTTATCTCTCTCTTTCTTACTGTCTCTCACATCGTTTTTTTTTCTTTTTTACAGTTATGGATACTGCTGTCTCCATTGTGTCATATAAAACCTTACCTGAGTTTAAGTGGTGAACTCTCATGGCCACAGTGAAGCCTGCTTCAAGACGTAGGTCACCCTCTTTTAATAATGTCTATGGCACTAGGTGAGCAAAGAAACTCGTTTCCGAAACAACAACAAATTATCTGTGAAAGGAGAGAGTCGATAGTGTGCAGCAGCTTGACTGTGTAGAAATGTATAATTAGCACAGAGCAGTGACAACAGATAGGTTACAACAGTCTGAGGAACAGATCTACAAGCTTGTTGCGCCACTTTTGTGTCACTTTTAACATGGGAAAAGTGGCGCAAGGACTTGTAAATCTGCGAGTCAAAGAGGTGCAACAGTCTAGGTACGCAATATTAAGTACTCACATTAAAATTCACTTTTGACAGGAGTTTTGCAACTCAGTTTACGGTGATTAATCAAATGTCCTTTTGTTTGCTTCACCAAACATCCGTCAGAAGCAATCATGGCATATCGAGCAACAGCAATGGAATTGTCCGCAACGTATTGAATATACTTTGACGTATACAACCAGAGTTCAATTGAAGTTGTGAACTCTGATGGCCGCAATTTTTTTACAAGATATGCACAGTGGCCTAGATATACAATGCCTCCAATTAAATGCATTAGAAATAAATCAGCGGATTTACAATCCCGTTGTACCACTTTTGTGTCAGTAACGCAGTAGGCACTGCCATATAGACACCACTTGAACGCAGGACTTGACTTGTAATGTTTCACCTCATTTACTCACATCTACATAATTTTAAACTCTAATTTTCTTTTTTGTTTTACAGATTGCCTATTGTACGTCTTTTGAAGTCCACATCACAATTTGTTTATATAATGTTTTATTAAAGTTATTTTCTACTTGTTTATTATATTATCATTAAGTTACTTTTACAGTTATTGTTGTTTTAATAAAAGTTAAATAAAAAAACGACATACTTCTTTTTTTGGGGGGGGGGTGAGGGTCCACAATACAAATAATATTTATAATTTGAAGTACTATAGTAAGATGTTCAAGAGTAGGGTTGAAAAGTACTGACTGTACAATAAGTTATATTTTCTCTGGCTGGACTACAACATAGAAAAGAAATCAAAGTAAAACAAAACAATCTGTACCACATTTACAAACCTCTTGCGACATTTTCCAGTGCAAACCTACCCCCCTACAAAATTAAGTGTGTGGGCCTCAAAAACGCCCTTCAAACCACGGAAACAATCACCCCCCAAAGATTTCTATATTCTATGAGAGGGGCTGCGTGGCCCTCCGCCTAGTGCCCTGGAGTCCACGACGCCCAGACCCGGTTGCTGCAGTGTCCATTGGGGGGAAACAGCCATTACAACGGGGTCATAAGCACGCGTGATCGTCACCACAAAGCCATTACCACGCATATGGCTTTACCACGCATGCTTTTACAACTAGTATACATTTACCACCCATGATAAAGGCATAAGCATGATAATGGCTTTGTGGTGACGGACACGCGTTGTAATGGCTGTGGCTTACATGCTTCAAATTAGTTTTTAGTTGTGCATGTGACCAAGTCTGATAACATCGGAGGCAAAGGACAAACACCGTGGTGTCTGTGGCAGGTAATCTCATCGATCACAGAGAATATAGGCAGAGGGTAAAATAAAAGTAACAGGTACAATAAAAATAACGGAGGAAAACTACTAAAAGGGGGGTGGCCGGAGTATGTAATCGTTTGGCGCCTCGGCAATAAATTTCAAATAAATATAGATAGACTATGATTATTAATATATTACAAAAGTATAGCAGCGGATGACACACACGGCCCGGGAAAAGAAAGCGGCAAATTTAATACCTGAAATGAGGACAGCTTTGCTTGGCGAACTTGAAGAAAGAGAAAGAAACATGGGCTTGGAAACGAGGCTGCGCATGCATAGAGAGTACAACTGGTGCACAAAAAAAAACTGAAAGTTTTACATACTATCATAGAAATATAGCTCTTTTTTTGACCAATAAAGTTAGTTCTCAAAAAGAACAGTTTTTTTCATCCCCAATAAACCCACGATACCAGATGGCTCCCCGCGTCCTTCAAGAGCCGGCATTGCTTTGTCAGAGAGAGCAGCTTACATGCTGCTCTCTCTGACGAAAAGCAATCTGCTTTCCTACTTGAAAGAGAGAGCAGATTAACTTGCTCTGTCTTTCAAACAGGAAAGCGGTTTGCTGTGGTAAAGTGGGAGCCGCGACGCTCCCGCCCTACCATAGCAAAAAGCAGTGTCCCGGGGAACTACTGAACGGATTTACACCATTCAACAAAAAGCACAATCTGCGAACAATACTCTACCTCTCTGCCAAATGTGGTGTATTTCCATTCAGCTGTTCAGGCTGTAGCCCTGGCTAAAGGTCCCTATGGAAAATTGCATGGGGAAAACACGTTTTGGGACCCCCCTTTTTTCTCGGCCCCCACTTGACGAATCACCCCCAAACTTTCAGGGAAGGAGCGGAGCAGGCCATTATCTTGGAGAATTTCACGAAGATTCGTCCACCAGCGCCAAAGTAATTCCAAATAGAATTTTGTGAATTTCCTATGGAAAGTAGGACCTAACTATAACTACCTACTGGCGACCGCCAGTAGGTAATTTATATATATATCTAGGCAAACTCCAAATCCGTTTTGCACAACACAATATTATGCTGATTGAATTTGTGCAGTTTTGCTTAACTCATAACATATTTTTGTTTGAGGATAGGCTTTACAGGCAAATCTCTGGTACAGCGATGGGCACCTGCTTCGCCCCCAGCTATGCAAACTTGTTCGTTGGCTGGTGGGAGGAGCGGGTGCCCAGAAGCTGGAAGGTAGGTCAGGAAAGCGTGAAGGTGGTACACTGGTACCGCTACATTGATGACTTGTTCATCGTGTGGCAGGGGACCAGGGACACGGCAGAGAAATACATCGAATCTCTTAATGATAACATCTACAATGTGCACCTGTCTGGGACAATTAGTGGGGTGGCAGCCCACTACTTGGACCTACGGGTATACGTTGAGAATGGCCATGTCCATACCTCGCTGTACCGCAAGGAGACAGCGGGGAATTCTATCCTCTTCGCTAAAAGCGGACATCCACCAAAACTTATCAAGAGTATCCCCTATGGGGAACTCTTGAGAATCAAGAGGAATAGCACCCAAGATCGGGAATTTGAGGCGGCTGCCTCGGATTGCCTGGCCCGCTTCCGCCTAAGAGGGTATGATGAACCACTATTGCAGAACACACTGAGGAAAGTCAAGATGATCCCCAGGGAGGACCTGCTCAAAAAGAAATCGGGTGGGACAAACATTAATGAGAAGGGTATATTTAGGATGATAACACCATACTCTACGGGGGCCGATAGCCTCAAAGCAATGATGCGCCAGAATTGGCACATCTTGCTTACTGATGAGGTGCTAAGAGAAGATCTGCCACCATATCCGCTAGTGACCTTTAGTAAGGCTAGGTCCCTGGGTGAAATGTTGGTACATAGCCATTTGGAAGCTCTCACTACCCAGCCCAATACCCTTAAGGAAATGAGTGGGTTCTTTCCCTGTGGAAAGTGCAAAGCATGTGCCAATAGCCGGAGGGTGCTTCACTATGATATCCGGGATGCAGGCAGAACCAATAAGATCCATAAATTCATTACATGTAGTACTGTCTATGCCGTGTACTGTCTAATATGCCCATGCGGCTTACGTTACTTAGGCAGCACTATCAACCAACTTAAGCTGAGAGTGCTGGAGCACCTCAGGGCAATAGACAGAGTTGACCCCTCCTATCCAGTAGCCCGGCACTTTGCGGAACACCACAACAAAGATAGAAACAAAGTACGCTTCTTTGGGTTAGATCATGTTCCGTATAATCCACGGGGTGGGGACAGACTGAGAAGGCTGCGACGCCTCGAATCAAGATATATAATTGACTTGTCCACAAAGTACCCGAAAGGCATGAATAGCGGGGAGGACATGGCAGTTCATCTTGGCAAATAAGGGGAAATAATTATAATCTTCATTCACTGAACCAGGCGAGGATGAATGCCTATATTAGTTGGTTCTGCTCCCACTGCTACTGGCGATGAAGATAACTATGTAACTATGTGTCTTTGTTTAGGACTTTCCGAAGTTGTGATCTGCTGAAATTATCCAAATTATTTTGAAGTCTTTACCAAGTACTATTTCGATTTATCTGATGAACTGGTGTATTATCTATTGATAATGAACTATTGCTTTTCAGTAACTACCTATGAAATTCTCATTATGAAATCTATTTTTCCTGTACTTTTTAGACTAAGTATTTCTCCTTTCTAAGTGTCAGAGGCTTGGCTGTTTTCGCTTTATGATGGTTATTTCATTTGCAAATGTGCCTGTATTATTACAATCTTGTATTACTGTCGATCAATGCTTAATGAAAAGTGCTGAATATCTTTGCATAATTCCGAGTATGATAATGTTTCTATGTATATATTTTTTACACGGTATGCATCTGTAAAGGGGCATATGCCGATCCACGGCTTCATTGTGTACATTTGTATATTTAATTGTTGAAATGCCCATCCTTTTGTGAATATACCGATTCACGGTAATATTCCACATTAGTTCCTATCATAGGAACCCGTTCCAAGATGGTGCCCATCTTGGTGTTTGTTGGGCTGGTCCCCTTTTGATGTCTACCCTTGCAAACAAAACTTTATTTAACCGGAACTGCATGCTGCTGGTCAGAAACACTGACGAAGGCTAACGCTGAAATGTTTCTTTTGTTGCTAAAATAAACCACTGTTGTCTGCTGCCACCGGTGTGCTGTTTTCCTTTCCTGATGTGGGAGGATTTTGAGCGTACAATATATATATATATATATATATATATATATATATATATTCACTGAAAAAACCATAGGTTCAGCCACGTTATAGTTAGGTATTATCATTTAAAAAACCTTAGAAATTCACTGAAAAAACCATAGGTTTCACCCACGTTATAGTTAGGAATTAGCATTTCAAAAACCTTAGAAATTCACTGAAAAAAACATAGGTTTCACACATGTTATAGTTAGCTGGACATTTCACTCATACAAAACCATTGAAATTCCCCCGTTATAGTTAGTTCAGCTAACTATAACTCACGCGCCCGCAATCCACTGCTGATGACGTCACATATTACATCACTCATGACATGGTCAGTGACATCACTCATGACTTCACTGATGACATCTCAAATGACATCACTGATGACATCATCCAGTGAATGTGTGTCTTTCTGAAAAATAAATATTTCTTATATATGTATACCTAAACGTCGATGGAAGAACAAATGGTTAAATAAGTGTCTAAATGGATAGTTTTTTTTTATTGATTGTATAACTGACTTATTAAGTGTATCTTACTGAATACATGTATTAGCGAGTAATGTTTAAATATTTAAATATCTGTATCAGTGTCTCACTTTGTATAAATGGCTGCATGGGTTGGTGAGTAGCTACATGAGTGTGTATATGGGTTATTAGTTGGTGTTTTGAGCATCAGAATGAGTGTCTATAGTTTGGTGGGGGGTATTACTTAGCGCACAGATGCATGAATGAGTGACTCACTGTTTTTATGTGTTTTGAAGACAGCATGTGTGCAGGACTGTATGGGTGGATGAGTGTGTGTATGGATGTGTTAGTGAGCAAATGACTGTCTCAATCATATCTTTATGAGTAACTGCATATGTTTTAAACTAGTTGTGGGCTAGGGGTTCGGGCGGTCCGGAATAACAGGCGTGGAGGCCGGATGTAGTGAGCTATGACGTAGCTTGCTTCATTGTTTTTCACAAAAGTCAGGGGGGTGGAAGGTAAAGAAGCTGAAGGTTGGGATGAAGAAAACATTCCTGGAAGTAGAGTCTTCGGGAGAGGGAAGGTCCGTGAAGGGTTCTGCTAGGCTGGACGTCTCTGGAGTAGATCCTTCTTCTCCAGGCCGGTTCCGGTGGTCCTCGGAGGTATATATATAAGAGAGAGAGAACAGGGCGATTAGTCCTCAAACGCAGAACTGCTTGAGTACTGTCACCAACACCAGGGGTGTGTTGAGGGCGAAGCGAGCGTGAGGAACGGGACGGTAGGGGTAGGAAGTGGAAAAAGAAAGAACGGGAAGGAAGAGGGTGGAAGTGGTGAGGGTTTAGGTGTGGGGTTCTCTATAATAGCGGGCTCGTGACGTGGTCTATACAATATATACAGTGCATTAATGCTCTACAAGGTGAGGGGACACTCTCTGTACATTAATATACAAATCCTTCTGTGACCCAGGAGACAGGGTACTCACATGCCCCGCCGCAACTCTCCCGCGTGTTGCGGCCGCTCTCCAGCCACCTCCTGGGGACTCCACCAGTCTTGGGTCCAGATGTCCTGGTCCTCACCTCCGGTCTTCTCTTCTCCGTCGCACACGCTACCTCCGTTCTCCACCTCAGGTTCTCCACACGCTGTCTCCTGCCACGAGTCCGCCGCCTTGAACGCTCTTCTCTCGCTTCTGTCGGCTTTTCCGGGTTCCAGGTCGGGGTCGAGGGAGGGAATTCCGGGATCAGAACAAGGTGCTTCCGGTCTTCCCTTTGTTGCGATAGGTTACTGCAAGGGAGGGGAAATGGGAGGAGTCCGTGTTGCCAGGGACGCGGTAAGGTCCGGTTCAGAGACCAAGGAGTTCATGCTGAGCCATCGTCCAAGGGAGGTAGGGGACGATTCCGTTCCACACTAGTATATGTGAGTATTGATGTATATAAGTGAGTATATGTGAGAGTGAGAGATTGGAAGAGTTCCTGTATAAATAAGTATGTGTTTCTATAAGTGATTGTTTAAGAGAGTAAGTATGTGTACGTTTCTGTAGAAGTAAAAGTAGTGGTGTGTGTATAGCTGTATATGCAGGTAAATGGATGTTTTATAGTTTATTTGCATGTGTGAGTAACTATGGATGAGTGTCGGTGTGTAACAGGATGTATAGGTGTATGAGTACATATGATGAGTGAGTACATGTATGAGTGACTATATAGAACTGTTGGTGAATGAGTGGATGTTTATGTAGATTTTGGAATTACTGAATAGGTTGTTGTAACTGGTATTGGTATCTCCATTGTTTTGAAAATTTTTGTTTCTATTTTGCAATGTGTGTATCAAAGGTTATATTACGCTGAGAGGAGGTCTGCCACTCTTTCACAAGGATGATGTCATCAGTGATGTCATTTGAGATGTCATGAGTAATGTCATCAGTGATGTCACTGACCATGTCATGAGTGATGTAATATGTGACGTCATCAGCAGTGCATTGCGGGCGCGCGAGTTATAGTTAGCTGAACTAACTATAACGGGGTCATTTCATTGGTTTTGTATGAGTGAAATGCCCAGCTAACTATAACATGTGTGAAACCTATGTTTTTTTCAGTGAATTTCTAAGGTTTTTTAAATGCTAATTCCTAACTATAATGTGGGTGAAACCTATGGTTTTTTCAGTGAATTTCTAAGGTTTTTTAAATGATAATTCCTAACTATAACGTGGCTGAAACCTATGGTTTTTTCAGTGAATTTCAAAGGTGTTGTAAATGATAATTTTTAAATGTATAAATTGTTATATTTGTTATACTAATTTACTACATTGTTTTAAAGAATTTATTTTTGGATATTTTATTTTTTAAATTACATTAAATATTTGTAATATAAATTGAAAAAAAATGTTTTTAAAAATATTGAAATTGTAATATATATATATATATATATATTTTTATTGATATATATTTTATATAGCAGGCAATGATATCCTATGGAAGGAAATTCAAGTTACTGGTAAGTACAGTTAAATTTACCTTTCAGGAATAGTAGTGAGCTGAAGGATGCAGCACTGAGGTCTCTCCAGATAACAGGTGAGTAAATCAGAATTCGTAGTTCGGCTGATTTTTGAGGAATTTTTTAAAGTTTCAAAACTCCACACTTAGAAGAATTTTCAAGTGAAACCAGTCAATGTTAGCCTACGGAAGGAAACGCAAGTTACTGTAACTACGATTAGAATTACATTTCAGGATCAGTAGTGGGCTGAAAGATGCAACACTGAGGTCTCTCCTGATAGCAGGTGAGTAAATCGGAATTCAGAGTTCGGCTGATTTTAAAGGAATTTTCTAAAGTTCCAAAACTCCACACTTAGAAAAATGTCCAAGTGAAACCAGTCAATGTTAGCCTATGGAAGGAAATTCAAGTTACTGTAACTACGATTAGAATTGCTTTTCAGGATCAGTATTGGGCTGAAAGATGCAGCACTGAGGTCTCTCCTGATAACAAACCGCAATGCCCTAACAGCCAGGAAGAAAGATCTAAAAAGGCAAGCCTGGTTAGCTCTCCACGCAGCCTCTGAGTTAAAGGATAGTACTGCTTTCTGGATGGCGGTAAACGCCCCTTTTTTTCAAGATCGCCAGGGCCCCAGGATAGATAATGCCATGTCATCACAGGAATGGGTGAATCATTTTCAGGCCTTACATAGCAACTTAGTCCCCTTAGAAGGATCTTCTTCTGTAACATCTATCAATGAGGACCCATGCACTTCCTTCCCACTGGATATACAGTTTCAGTTGGAGGAAGTGTATAAGGCTCTAGCAGAAAGTCCAGTGGCCAAGACCCCGGGTCCTGACTGTGTTCCCATTGTTCCCATTGATGTTTTTAAAAACCTACCTGACCTCTGGGCGCCAATCCTTACTGGAGTACTGAACTCCTCAAATAAAATTGGCTTCATTTCCACTTGGTCGGAGGCAGTAGTGGTCCCGATTTACAAAAAGGGGGACAGGAATGATCCTGTTTGCTATCGCCCAATATCCCTCCTTGATGGCCTCATGAAGATAGCAGGCAGGATCATTCTTGCTCGAATCCAGGACTGGTTGGATTAACAACAGATATTATTTAATTTACAATATGGGTTTAGGAGAGGAAGAGGGACAGTTGAGCAGGGCCTAAACCTATCCTTAATAATATCTAAATATATCCATTAAAAAAAAAAAAAATTGTACATAACATTTGTAGACCTCAGTTCTGCATTTGATTGTGTAAATCATGACATACTGTGGCAAACCTTAAGAGACATTGGCCTGGATCATCGCATACTCTCCTTTATTAGAGAACTGTACAAAGGAGCAAGTACTCGGGTAAGACACGGTAGAATGGGGGAATGTTCAGACTTCTTCCGCATTCATAGAGGAGTAAGACAGGGGTGCATACTTGCACCCCTGCTTTTCAACTTATATATAAACAATGTGAGATCTTCCCTCTCTAATCAATACCACAACTACCCCACAGTAAGAGGGAAACCTATCCCCATACTCCTCTATGCTGATGATGCGGCTATTCTCTCGCAGACAAGGGTGGGCCTCCAAAAAACAGTGCAAAAAGTTTCACACTTCATGAAATCAAGGGGTCTATGTGTAAACGTTTATAAGACGTTTACCATGTCATGTGGGCCAAACAAACGCAGAGCACCATGTTCGATTACATTGGACGACAGGCGGGTGGAGCTCGCGGACATCTTTTGCTACTTCATTTTGAAAGAAAGGGCTCATGGAAGCCTGCGGTAAACGCTAGGGCTTTAGCACTTACTAGAGCAACAGGCGCACTACTAAATTTTGCCAAAAAGCTAAAGAGCAGGCCAGTCAGAGAGTTGCTACAAATATTCAAGGCTAAATGTGTCTCCACCGCAACCTATGGGGCGGGCATCTGGGGTTTTGAGTCAGCAGACTCTATCCAACGCCTTGAGAATTGGTTTCTGCGATACCTACTGGCCGTCCCAAAGAGCACATCAACCTATGTGTTACACGCTGAAGTGGCCCTACAACACGCTATGGATATTATAAAATCTGCCCCGGTTTTACTCTGGCACAATGTCTGGACTAATCCTGCCACGACTCTTAATAGAGATATAATAGAGGACTGCCTGGCATCAGATGGAGCCAAAAACATTAAATGGCTTACCTATATTAAAAATTTCCTCTGTGAAATTGGGCACCCTGAATATTTTACCAACTTAGACACCATGGAGTCATTGTCAAGATCTGCTCTAAAAAATTCAGTTCGAGAATATCTCGAATCTAAAAGATGGAAGTATCAAAGGGCAAAGAAAACTGTCATGAATCATGACGAGGTAACATTACATCAGGGCATCCAGCGGTATCTTTTGCTAGACCAACCTCTTTATCATCGTATGCTTCTCACTCTGTTCCAGCTGGAAACCTTCTATAGGCTTGTAACTTTACCCCAGTGCAATGACTGGTCGAGGGAAAAAAGAATTTGTCCTTGCAATGATGTGTCTACTCAATCGAACATTCATTGTATCCTCTTTTGCTCCTTTTATACTTATCCAAGGAGGAAATTGTTGAAACCCCTTCTTGTTTTATGGGGCCAAAGATCATCTAGAGAGGCTTATAATAAGTTAAGAACTTTAGGCGATGAGTATACCATCAGTACGGTAACTTCCCTCCTGAGAGCAATTCTGAGGTTCAGAAAGACTATTTAACTTGAATATCCTCGGAATGTGTAAATGCTTGTCTATTAAGATCCAAAAACCTTTTTAAAAAATGAATTCTTATTAAATTTTAGCTTTTAATATTTTACTTGTATAGTACAAATAGTGACCACGTTATGAATATAATCGCTGTTTGTTTTTTAATGTGATTTTATCTTGTATGCTTTTATGAATTTGTTTATTCAATTCAAATAAAGCTTGTTGAAAATGAAAATGAGTAAATCAGAATTCAGAGTTCGGCTGATTTTAGAGGAATTTTTTGAAGTTCCAAATCTCCACACTTAAATTTTTTTCCAAGTGAAACAAGTCAATGTTAGCCTATGGAAGGAAATTCAAGTCACTGTAAGTATTGTTAGAATTACTTTTCAGGATCATTAGTGGGCTGAAAGATGCAGCACTGAGGTCTCTCCTGATAACAGGTGAGTAAGTCGGAATTCGTAGTTCGGCTGATTTTACAGGAATATTTGTTCGTTTCAAAAATAGACACTTAGAAACTTTTCTGGTGAAAACCACACAATAGATTCCTATGGAGGGAAATACAAGTTACTGGTAAGTACGCTTAGATTTACTTTTCAGGGTCTGTACTGGGCTCAAAGATGCAGCACTGATGTCTCTCGTAATAACAGGTGAGTAAATCGGAATTTGTAGTTTCGCTGATTTTAGAGGAATATTGTGCTCAATAGTGAAGGAAGGGGGCGGGGCCTGAGGTGACATGTGTGCAAACACGCCCTGTGGCGCGTTTTAGGTTGGGGAATTAATTCCTCTTCAATCCTGAGGTCCCCTGTGAGCAAACTAGCCCACCAGGTACCTCCAATATGCGCCAGGGAGCTGCGTTGCAGAGAGGTTTTCAGAGGGCACGCCCCCTTTTTACAACACTCTGCAATGCAGCTCCGTTGCGCTTACTGGAGGTACCTGTTGGACTAGTTGACCCCAAGGGGACCTATGGATTGAAGAGGAATTTGCACACATATCACCTCAAGCCCCGCCTCCTACCTTCACCACTCTGCAAATGCACCCGTAGCACGTTCTAAGTTGGGGATTAAGTCCCCTTGCATACTGGGGGTCCCTGGGGGCCAACTAGCCAGGTGCCAGGGGGCTGCGTTGCAGAGAGGTGTAAAAAGAGGCATGGCCTCATTACACCTCTCTGTAACGCAGCCCCCTGGCGCGTTTGCAGAGGGGAAACTAATTCCCCTTGCATACTGGGGGCCCCTGGGGGCCAACTAGCCCACCAGGAACCTCCAGTATGTGCCAGGGGGCTGTGTTGCAGAGAGGTGTAATGAGGCCCCGCCCCTTTTTACACATCTCTGCAACGCAGCCCCCTGGCGCGTTTGCAGAGGGGGAACTAATTCCCCTTGCATACTGGGGGTCCCTGGGGGCCAACTAGCCCACCAGGAACCTCCAGTATTCACCAGGGGGCTGCGTTGCAGAGAGGTGTTCTGAGGCCACGCCCCTTTTTACAACACGCTGCAACGCAGCTCTGTGGCACTTACTGGAGGTACCTGGTGAGCTATTTGGCCCCCAGGGGCCCCCAGTATTCAAGGGGAATTACTTCCCCCTCTGCAAACGCGCCAGGGGGCGTGTTTGCAGAGTGGTGCAGGGAGGGGGTGGGGCTTGAGGTGAGATTGCACCCCTCTGCAAACGAGCCCCCAGGCGCATTTGCAGAGGGGGAACTAATTCCCCTTAAATACTGGGGGTCCCTGGGGGCCAACTACCTCATCAGGAACCTCCAGTATGCGCCAGGGGGCTGCCTTACAGAGAGGTGTAAAAAGGGGAGTGGCCTCTTTACATGTCTCTGCAAGACAGCTCCCGGGCGCGTTTGCAGAGGGGGAACTAATACCACTTGAATACTGGGGGTCCCTGGGGGCCAATTAGTCCACCAGGAACCTCCAGTATGCGACAGGGGGCTGCATTGCAGAGAGGTGTAAAAAGGGGCGTGGCCTCATTTCACGTCTCTGCAATGCAGCACCCTGGCGCATACTGGAGGCTCCTGGTGGGCTATTTGGCCCCCACGGACCCCCAGTATTCAAGGGGAATTATTTCCCTCTCTTCAAATGCGCCAGGGGGCGCATTTGCAGAGTGGTGCCTTCATTTTTTTGGGGGGATCGGCAGGGTACGCGTACTTTGCAATTTTTTCAACATAAATTTTTGGGGGGGTCCTTGAGGGACCCCCTAAGCAGGCCTAGGGGGTCAGGCTGTTTCTACCCTGCCCCCTTTTCGCGTTTTTCGCGTTTCTTTTTCTGTTTTCTTGTGCCTCGGTTCTAATTTTCAGTGACATTGTAATGTTTCAAACAAAAGAAAACACTGAGATTTACCAGATATAGTTATGGCAAGTAACTATAACATGTGCCCTAGAGTAACAATAACCCATGCCCGACCACACACAGTTTTTTCATCAATAGTTTAATTGCAGATGTTGCAGTGATATTATCAATTATGTCATAGATGCCATTCTCCGGGGCTGAATCCCATCATGAGGTGATGCACGTGACCCCCTCCCGAGCCTTAGTATGCTCAAGGACCTCATCCACCGGAGCCTCTGCACCTTTGGGTTGCGTTGGGTGAAAGTTTAATTACACTGGGCCCCATTGTCTTAGGCACTGCTCCTTCTAAATGGTTAGCCAAAAACTCACACTGTGACCTTGACTCTGGTGGTAAATTTCATAGAGCAGTGGAAGCTTGCTCTTAGAGATGCTTATGGTTTGAAGGTACCGGCATTATAACAACATCATTAAACACATACAAAAAATGTTAATATCTGGTTGGTGTTAAAAAGGCAAATAATTTTATTATACAAATAGAAAAATATAGCAGTTAAAAAAAACACAACAAAGATAAACAGGAGTGTATACATCTCATAGGATCCAAGATGTGAATCCAAAGGGATTTTAGCGCTCAGAAAATGAAAGCAGTCTCTTTTTGCCATTGCAGCTCATTGGGCGTAAGCTACAGCCATTAAGGACTGGACAAAAAGTCCACTTAGGACTGTGCAGTGGGAAAAGTCACAAGGGCAGGCAGATTAATGCTTCTTCATGGAGCTTTGGAAATTTGCTCCTGCAACTTATTTCTCATCACCTTCATTTTGGAGCAGTTGAGATGTGGTCACATTTTTCCAAAAGCTCCGGTGTTTGGGTATACGATCACTCAATTGGAATTCACAAACCTAGGGTCTTATTATGAGTTTCGGCGGCGCGGGCAGGACCCCACAGCCACGCTCCCGCACCGCCAAGACTCGCTGCTGCCTACCCGCCAGATTACAAGTTTTTTGTAGTCTGGCGGGCAGGCAGCGTGGCGTTCCCAGGGTGGTGCCTCTTTTAACAGCCGCCATGCCTCTGAAAAAGACACCGCAATGGGGACGCCTCACAAGGTTACTGCAGGGCATGGACTCGAAAGTCTGTGCCGTGCAGGAACGTTTGTGCATGCACACAGGGGGGCGCCAAGCATATTGCGGCATTTGACCACTATGTCACCTCCAAGGAACGGTAGTTCCCTCGGGGTGGCGGTCCCAGGGCGGTCCGACTGCCCAAATCGTAATGGTCTGGAGGTCCTCTAATCGGATGTACTTTGTTACAACGCATGTTGTAACAACGCATGCCTTTACCACGCAAGTCTTACAACGCAAGTCGTTACAACGACTTGCGTTGCAGGGCATGGATTTAGGAATCTTATAATTTTATATTCCAACACCAGTCCCCGTAACAGTAGGGAAGGTGTTGGAATATAAAATTGCAAGATTCCTTATCCCACAGCGCTATCCAGCGCAAGTCGTAGTAACGACTTGCGTTGTAATAGCTGCGGGGTAAAGGCAATGCGGTGTAAAAACCGCGCCGTAAACTATGTTCCCCCCTCTAATCAGGCCCTTAGGGGAGAACATTTGTATCTTGCTTTCTGTGAAGCACTGATCATGGTTAAAGCATTATTTTGGCCAGCTATTCGCCTTAGCAACTAGGACCAACTAAAAAGATTCAAGAAGTCTCATGTTTTGCAAGATGAGAGTGGCCTAGGGAAAAACATACAAACAGGTTAACATGATGTAACTGAAAGTACATTGTGAAATCTTGCCATGTTCCCATTACTTACAGAAAATTGATATTTTTTGCATGCATGAGAGGATCTGTACAAGCACCAGATAACAGACCCCTTCCACCAGCGAGATAGGGAACCAATCCAAACATAAATGAGTAAATATGTGTATACATAACATAATGAAATAAAAATTTGTCTACAGAAAATGGCACAAATCTCTGAGAGACATATGTTACTTTTCTTCAATGCTTCACTTCAGGGTTGTCAGTTTCTTCTAGTCTTGCTTTGTCGTGGATGGCACACTCCAAGACTGCATTAGAGGACCGTGCTGTTAAAAACAGACTTAGCACTTCTGTTCGGTGGGAAGGATCAGATTAGCAATAAGTCCTTCTTCTCGTTTTTCGGCTTGGTAAGTTGTGACCAGAGCTTGATACACTGTATTCTAGTCTCAACCACGCTTGTAAAACATCTTCGCCATTGATTCTTTCCTCAAAATCCCAAAATATGGAACGCATCTCTTAAATCTTCCACCTCATAGAGCGGCTGTGGGGCAAAGAAAGGGAGACATTAAATATCAGGACAAAAAGGGAACAACTATGGAGATATTAAAAAAAGAGACAAAGGAGATAATAAGGAGAAAATGCAATGAGACTTCAAAGGAGGCGAGAAGATAAGAGAAATCACGAGAAACCAAAAACAAAATGGTTTATCAGAGAGAGTAGGTGAAGGAAGTTCAGAGGTGGACTTTATTATATTCGAAGTGGCGAGATGAGGACAGGAGAGGAGGACAGGTCAGGTGGAGGAGAAACGAGGGATCAAGGAGAAAAGGGAATGGCGTGGAACCATGGAAAGCTGGCTGGGGTTCAGAGAAATTTCGCGGGGAAAGGGGAAGTGAAGTGGGGTGATCAGATAAGGTGCAGTTAGGGCAGAGGCTAAGCTACAAGGGGTTCTAGGTAGCAGCTGCCTCCCCCCTGACTCCCATTTGAAAGTGTTGTGCCTGCATACCTGCCCCCACTGCCCTTGTTTCTGGGTTTGTTTATAATTTAGTAGGTGGTGCTACAAAGACTGACCGGCTCCTGGGTTCAGCCTCAAGCTTACACAGTGGGATCTAAAGGGCAAGGAGTGCCTGTAACACAATTATTGATCATTTACGTTCCACACAGCCCAGAAGATTGTTGGGGCTATTCACTAAGGTAACTTACATTTGTGAATAATTTACACATACAGTTTACTCTAACATTTTTGTGCAAAATGACTACTTTTGGCCATTCACAAAATGTGAGTGAAAAGTAACTTAAAAGTGTAGACTTACATGTCTCGACTCCTTGAAAAAAGGGTGGAGCCAAATTTGCGCATGTAAGTTATGACAGCGAAAAAGAAAAAGTAGTACGTCTAGCACCACACATGGCCAAATAATGATACTGCAGCATCCTCCTATTGAAAATAATGATGGTATGGAATTGGAATAACACCCCATAGGTGTTCCATGTGCATGTGTCTTTCTCTAACTCAGTAAATTAATAAAAGTACTGCTTATGCAATGCTCAGTCCTATTACAATTGTATAATATTTTTTTCAGTTCTTTCCTGAGAGCAGGGTGTGCTTTCTGTTAAAAGTTTCAAGGTTACTTAGACAAGCTATGCTGTAGCTGAACAAGCTATTGTATTCCTGTGTCATAAATTTATGATCTCATTTCCTTAATTAAATATGCACAACTTTAAACAATAGAATGCCTTAGGAAGTAGGAGTTACTAGGATTTTGTACCTACAAATAGATTATGTGGTTGTCATGAAGCAAACACTTTTACTTAAACCCTTTTATGCAATGTTATGCTATACAAATGTGTGTGCTTTCAGTCCCTGAAACATTACAAAACAAGTGTTATTTTGTAGGAGAACCATGATCTTTTGGGGTTATCATTCTATATCAGTCTATTGGAATATGTATTAGGATATTTATGGTTATGCTTTTTCTTACTGTAATATTATTTTTGAATAAATGCACAAGGTTGATAACTTTGGAATTTTGTTGTGTGCATTTTTATGTATAGCCTTGGACTAATTCTATGGGGGACTCAGTACCTTTCTTGCCTAATGACCCTCTTAATTTCTTAACTAGACTGTCAACAGTTTTTGGTGGGCCCTACAGAGATTGCGTTAATTAATTAAGGTATTCTGGTTTTTGTGGAGTTGGAGAATTTTTGAGATTTTTGGAATTTTGGCAGATTAACTGTAGATATTGTCCAAAAGTTTGATGTGATGAATATTAATATGGTATTGTGCGGTGTGTTTCGAAACGTGTGCTATGCTTTGGTGATTGCTCCTTATTGTGCTTTTGGTATTGTATCATGTGCAGTATTTGTTTTAATGGTATAATATGGCCTATTGATGGTGGTGTATTATTAAATATTGTTGATGTTTTATTTGTCATGTCATTGTGTATTTTATGTGAAGATTTCTGGATTTTGGATAACTCGTGTTAGATAATGGGGTCTTTGGAAGTTTCAAAGTTGGCGCACCATGTTTAAGTATAAGTTGATGTTTATTACCCTTAATAGTCTAGTTATGAGTGAGCACTAGTTAGGGGTAGAATAGTAGTGATTTAGTCTGTACACAAGGGTATATTATGCTGACTCTAGGTTAGGTCATTGCTGGTCAAAACCGTGTGAGTGTGTGTAATGGTTTAGTACTTTGAAGCACTACTTCCCTTATGTGGTGAGTTTGACTGCTGTTCTGAGTCCTGGTACACATACAGAAGTTCATAGTTGATTGTTGTTGGTTTTATTACTGTGTTTGGGATATTTTTGGAAGTTGTAGGATATTTAATTGTATACTTATATTGTGATGTTTGATTGGATCTACAGTGGGTACAATGTTGTCAAAAATGTCAGAATTAATTGTTATTAGGGCATGCTCTGCCTGCATCTGGAAGTGCCTTATACAACACACAAATGGACAGTGGGCTCTAAAGCACTAGTGCAGCACCAGTTTAGATACTTTAAACAATATATTTACATAAGTTATATAAGCATGACCAGTGTGTGCAGGTTCCGAAAGCACCCCCTGCCCAAGGGTGCTACCTTTAAACAGGAACAACAAACCAAGCAATAAATCAGAACTGCACCACCTTTCTTAACATATATGTAAGAAATCTAGAATGTCCATGAAATCCAGTGGAGCCAATTAATGCGAGAGAAGTCAATTATCCCAATGGTTGGTATAAAATGTCTTTATTTTCAATCGAAAGCCATCAGCCAACGCGTTTCGTCCTATTCTAGTAGGACTTCTTCAGGGCAATTGTACTTTTCTTGTAACGCAAAAAAAAGCGAAAAACGACCATCCGATGAAAAATAACCATGAATCCTCTATCAATGATGTTTCTCGTCGAGTTCAAAGACCAATGCAAAATTGCTTGTCCATAATTAAACCCATGGGTTGTTTCCTCGAAGTCCTAGGGTAGTTTTGGGTGATTACCACAAAAAAGAGATGTGCAACGTGTACCCAAATAATCTGTAAATACACGTATCAGTGGATACTATCCACCTGCAATGGTCCTGCAGAAATAGCACACCGTGACGTCGTCCAATACTCCACAATTTTGCATTTGGAAGTGCTGCACATGAAATGCTTTTGAATTACTGCATATTGTTTGTGGTTTAAAGAATGGCACAAAACTACTGCAAATAATTTTTTTAAAGCTTCAATTCCCCTGAAATTAGTATTTTTGGAATGAATAAACTTGATTATTTAAGGCATGTTTTGTTTGAGATGAAACCACAACCGAGACATGTGCAGTTCAAAGCACTAAATGAATCGGATTATATAGCTAATGGAAAAGCAAAATGTTGAAAGGTCAGATTGGTAAGGCTGTTCCACATTGGATGGATGCAAGACTGTGTTTGTGGAAAAAAAGTCTGGCATAAGAAAGTGTTAAAAAGTGCAGGTGCACTTGTTGTGATTGTTAGTGACCTAAATAAAAGCAAATAATTTTTGAAGAAGATGATTACGTTATGGATGATTTATTGATTTTGGCAAGACCACTTCCTGACAATTAGGTTCAAGAACCTGAGTTAAGTAAATTGAGTGAAAGGTAAGAGGATTCGCACGCTGATGACTCATTATAAAGTGAGAAAAGGCTTGTCAAAAATATTGCTTCAGAATATAGAAAAATTTAGAAAAATGTGTAGATTCAGAAAATTGTCATTGTAAAATTTCTAAAATTATTTTTGAGGTACTGTTTTTGAATGTTGAAGCAGGGAAGCGAGCTTGTTGTGGCTATGAAAAACTTGAAAGAATTCAATTAGAAATTGGTGTAAGTTTGGCTAAAAAGTCAGTTTGAGAATCTTATAAAATGAGAATGACGGAATCTGATTTACAAAAGGAAAGTATTGTACAATTAAAAGTACATTTCTGAGAAATTCTAGCTTTAATCAAAGAATGGGAGACTGTGAAAAAGCACAAACATGACTGGAATAAAAAGCCACAGAAATGTGAAATAAAGAAAGCCATGAGTGATTCTAAATGTGAAGTTGTTGAAAGAAAGTTCCGATTGAGAGAAGTGACTGGAGGACCTTATGTTCACATCTCTTGGAGCAGACAAGAGTTTTGGACTTTTACCAAGGGTTTTTGTGAAACTTAGAGAGGAACATGAAAACTGGCACACTGCTGTGGATAGGATTCTGACTGTTTTAAAAGTTCTTTGGTAAGATTTGGTTGCATTATTTTCAAATGTGCCTCAGGATATATGGAATGAATGTACAACGATGGTGAAGTGACCAGAGGAAGAACCACGTAGAGATGTCCTAGTTCAAATCCTTCACTATTTGTCGTGTAAAGTATACTCAAGTAATTTCAATTGAAAAGTTCCAGTAAAACGTGTTAACTATTTGAAAATTATCAGATGGACACAAAATGCAGATGAGTCAGTTCATGCATATTTTGATGATTAATAAATATTGTGAGTTGATAAAGAAGTAAACTAAACAGAATTTGATGATGGTACAAACTCACCAAAGAGTGACCGAGGAGTTTTTCAAGCTCCTGGTGAGCAATTGCAATGTCCTCCAGGAGGTGATGGAAAACATTTTCGAAGTAGAGCCACAGGTTTTAATAACAATTGTCAGATGGAATCTTGTCACATTTGTAGTAAAGAAGGCCATTGGCAAAGACATTGTAAATATAAGGTAAAAGAATTTGATTTACAATTGATGCCTCAAATGAATATCTTGCAGCAAAATATAACTCCAATTGGATGACAGAGACAAGGCAGTTCAGTGGAATTATGCAACCATCTCCAGTTCTACAACCTCAAAAGCAGAATAACGTGATGGGATTTTCCACAGAGTTTTACATTTCAAGAAATTCTAGCTCAATTTCAATTGAAACAATCAATAATTAGGGAAGTTTTTCCATAATTTACAGATATATTCGAGGTTACTTATAGACTGAGTGAGGCACAATGATGGTGCCTGAAAGGGAGACTGATTGTATGCTTGGTGCAATCCTACAGCAAAACGAGAACGCCCAATGTGTAGAAGGAGAAGTTAATGGCCATCCCATATCTGTTTGGGATGATACAGGGCATGCCCATTCCACAGCTAGATCCTTGGAAGTTTCAAACCTACCCCCTCTTGGGAAAAGCAATCCAAGTAGTAGGCTTTTCAAATAAACAGGTGGCTAATAAGTTGTAAGAAAATGCTTCAAAAATCATAAGCTCAGTTATACATAACAAGTCTAATAAATCTATTTATTTGTGATCTTTTTTTGCAGCTTAAATTGTGTAATTTATTGCACACCAGATGATGTTTGCATTCAAACAAATGATGCTGATGTTGATTTCAAAAAGGTAGGTAAAAGGACTAGTGTGAAGATGAGTCATACAGGGAAAAACAGGTCCTTTGACAAGTTTCAAGTTTATTTTATTATGGTTTTGGAACTCGTTGAGATCCACATAAAAGGATAAACAAATTAAATACAGTAACATATAATCATTAACACAGTGCAAAAAGAAATAAACGGTTAGGACATAAGGAGACATATATATGACCTTCTAGTATATCGTTAAAAAACATTTAAAAAAATTAAACAATTTAAAACAAAACATTTCATTTGGAGGGTTGTGAATAGCATCAAGGAAAGTAGTAGCTGAAAGAATACTCAATTGAAGACAAATGGGTTTTAACCACTTTCGCCTATGCACCATTAAGGCCGGGCACACAAAAATAACGTGATTCATATCCTGAGTTTTGCTGTTACAGGAATCACAAATAGATGAGGAGCCATACCATCTGGACGTCAAAGAGTTCAAAGGAAGTAAACCCTGCCTCAATAGAAACAGTAGACGCCGGACTCCATGAGGGAGATTCCAAGCAACGTATGGTTGGGCTTTCCTCATTAAACAAGAGTCAATGGTTGGAGTAATACCTTTCTTCGCTATACAAACCTCCCTATCCATTCTAAAACATAATTCCCAGGAGGCCAACTTCGGGGTAGATTTCAGCTGAAATGCCGATAGGGTGAATAAAACTGATGTATCTAATTGTAAAAGATCGGCAGCAATTCTGAAGTTCTTTACGATGAGCGAGTGTTCATTAAAATTTCCCAATAACTCCGTTTTTATAAGATGCCTTAAAGTGCCTGGTTCTCCTTTTACCAGGTTAAAAACCTAACGCACTATTCCCGATAGGCTCTGAACCCAGCTACTACGTAGGCCAAATTCCTGTCTAAGAGCGGCTGTTGAACTTGCTGTATTAGCAGACGCTAGACTACGTAGAATTTTGCCTTCTGTTGCATTCAAAAAGCTCCAATTTTTTATGTCAACTATTTCCAAACCATAAAGTAATAATTCTGGAATTTTAGCTCGAAAAACCTCCAGCAATATCGCAAAATGCCTACTACCAGTAGCCCTATAAAACGTAATCAAACTCTTCCCTTGGGCAATAGCTTTCCGTATGTTATTAGCTATGTGTGCTTTTTCACTTAAATTACTAGTAACTATTTTTCCAAGAAAAATGTAAGATTGTACTACATCTAGTCTTTGTCCCCCCCCCGGACCGGTGAAAGTTCGCATATTTTGACTTTTTCACACCCGTAAAGCATATTACTTTACTTTTTGCGGTATTTATTTTAAGAAAATGAGCCCCCGCATATTCATATAAGGCGAGCAGGTGGCTATTCAGACCCTTTGACAAGACTACTAGTGGATTTTCAGAGATGCCAGTTTGTAATAGGTTTAGGTATATCTTAGTATTAATTTGCTTATTTTCATAAAGAATTGAGGTATAGCCAACAAGATGTGTTGCACTGACAGTTATCAAATTGCTATGGAGGGACTAATCCTAAGGTTTGGATTGCCAACTTCAATTGAGATGGACAAAAGTAGATATTTTAAGAACGACATTCGGAAGATCTTGTGCACGGATTTGAACATTGAACAGAAGTTCTATTGTAGTTAGCATCCAGAAGCAACGGGATTCAAGGAACATTTAGATGGCACGATGAAAGGAACCTGTGAAAAAGTAGGTGGATCAACTTCTTTGAAATGGCCAAATGCTTTTCCCTTGGTGTTGTTTAGCTTGAGGCGTTCTCCAAGTAGGTAGACTGGGTTGAGTGCCCATGAGGTCATCATGTGAAGAGCTATGTGAACTCCTGGTATTCCATTAGTTGTTGTTGTAAATATTATTGATGATTTAGTCTTGGATTACTGCAAAGGCCTACTCTTTGGATCCCAGATCTCCTTCCTGCCCATGTTACCATTGTGAATGAAGTTGTTTTACTGAGAGCTAGAAAAGACCTCCAAAGTACCTCAGATCTGATTGGTCTATATTGCCAGAGATGGGTTCTGGAGCGGAGAAATGAACTCCCAAGAGTTTATGATGCACCTAGGTCTTATTTGGTTATGGCTAGTAAGTATTATCCAGCACAATACCAAAATACAGAAAGGGGCCAGACCTTCATAAGGTGGTACTATGGTGCTGAAAAGGAGGCGTGTTCGAGAAATATGCAAAGTTGGGTGCAATATGTGGCAAGTGGGCAGTGGCAGTGTCCCTACCGCTTTGAATCGCGCTACCGGCGTATTAGTGACTACTACTGGTATGCTGTCACAGCGCCTCCCTCCCGCCTCGTTCTGACGCCGGTGGCTAGCACCGTTTGAGCAGAGGGCGTGGAGGGTCCGAGCCAGCTACTTCCTGGATTCCACCTGCAGCGCTCTAGTTGTTGGGACGCTGGGGGGGATATAAGGCGGATGTGCCCAGGCAGCGCAGCGGACGAGCGCAGCGGGCGCGACGAAGGCGCGCCGAAGTTGCGCCTAAGTTAAGCCCGTCTGCGCCCGTCCGCGGCCGGGCGCGGGCCAGGGCAATTCCCCCTGTCTCTCCATCGAGGCACTTGGCCTGGAGTCGTGAAGACCTACTGGCCCTTCGGGGCACACAACCCGGGCCATGCCTGCATAAAATGAACGCGGAAGATATTCTAGGATGTAAGTACTGCGATTTCGCTTTCTATCAGGGTGTCGCGACACCAAAGGGCCATCATGCACTGGTCTGCGGTCTACTTAACGTCCGCTCTTTGCGTAGGCATTGCCTTGACATGCATGATCTCCTTAGTAATAAACAATGGGATCTGGTCTTTATCACGGAAACGTGGCTCGACCAAGATTCCATGCCTGAGGTTCTCGACGCTATCCCGGAGGGGTATTCTCTTGTGAGGTTAGACCGGGAGATGGGAAGAGGTGGTGGGATAGCTATCATAACCAGACAGGGCCTTCATTGCCAATTAGAACAGGCTAAGATCATGGGTGGTGAGGTTGGGGCATTTTCCATCTCTGTCAATGGCAGTTGTACTCTGAAGGGCCTTCTGATTTATAGGCCTCCTGGCACTGCTGCAAGATTCAGTGAGAGTTTATTTGAGGGAATTACTGAGGCAGCAGTGCGAGTTGATAAATATCTGGTATTGGGTGATCTCAATCTTCACCTTGATGATCCCGCTGACAGAGTAGCTAGGGACTTTCAGCTAAACATGAAAGTACTGCATCTTGAGCAGAAAGTTCTTAAGCCCACTCACCAACTAGGCCACACACTGCACCCGATTTTTGCTAATTGGGAACAGATGGAAGTCTCCGATCCCATCCCCTTTCCCTGGACAGATCACCACCTGGTTCCCTTCCTGATTTATATTCAGGGACCTCGGCCGGTGATACCGTCGGCCTCTAGACATCGCAGTCGACGATGGTCGAATTTTTCCCAAACTAAATTTAATTGGGCCCTCAAGGATAAAGGTCATCCAAGGGGAGTGGGAGTGGAAGCCATAAATACTAATTTTGATCAGCTCATCACGGAGGCTCTGGACCAGGTGGCTCCACTTGGCATAACAAGAGGGGGTGGCCGGGTGCAGAGCACGGCACCATGGTATGATAAGGAGGTGCGGGCAGCTAAAGTGGTGTGCAAACATGCGGAACGCCAATGGAGGAAAGCTCTTACGGCACATGCGAAAATAGAGTACACAGCTAAACAGCGGACTACCATAGATTGATTAGGAAAGCCAAAACCTTATATTTTGGCGCCAGGATTTTGGAAGCCGAAAATTATACCAAAGAATTGTTCCTAATCTATAAAACGCTATCGGTAGGGAAACCTGCAGCAGTGCCGGAGGAGCTTTGCACAGTAGAGGGCTGCGACCGTATAGCAGAGTTCTTTGCTAAAAAGGTAGCAACAATTTACGCCTCCTTCCCACAGCAGACTGTCCAGATTTCTAAGCCTCTGGAAACAACTCATGTATTAGGGAAACAACGGCTGTCTAGTTTCACCCCCCCCCCCCGACTGAGGAGCTCATTCGCATTTGCGGATCTATACGATCTGGCTCACCTAGGGACCCCACTACACCCATACGGCTAATGGGAAGCCTTGATGTCCTCGAACCTTACATACGTCATCTGTTAAACACCTGTTACGAGACACAGACTGTTCCCGCTGCGTGGAAGCAAGCGATTGTTCTCCCGCTGCAAAAGAAAGCGAATGTCAGTTTTGATAAACTTGAGAACCTGCGCCCTATCTCCCTCCTGCCATATATGGCGAAGGTTGCGGAAAAAATTGCGAATCTCCAGCTGATGAAACACGTGGACGATACCTCTCTGCTCCACGATTCTCAGTTTGGTTTCCGCCCCCGTCATTCGATGGAGTCAGCCCTTCTTATGGCGGTGGAGACCCTGCGTCAGGGTGTGGATGAAGGCCAGACTATGGCCTTGATCCTGCTGGACCTCAGCGCTGCATTCGACACTGTAGCACATTCCATCTTGCTACAGTGTCTGAATGAAGGTGGAGTTTCAGGAGCAGCGCTGGGGTGGATAGGATCATTTCTAACTGACAGACGCTTTCAGGTCCAGCTGGGTGACTGTTATTCGATAGAGATTGGGTTGGGCCAGGGAGTGCCTCAGGGCTCGTCCCTGAGCCCTACCCTGTTCAATCTCTATGTCTCCTCTTTGGCAGGAATTGTTGAGAAGTATGGTTTGCGCCTAGTGTCCTATGCCGACGACACGAAGCTGGCCATCTCCCTCTCACGTACCCCGGATCTTGCGGCGGACAATTTCAGGAATTGCATGAAAGATCTAGCAACCTGATGTCCGCCAACTGTTTAAAGCTCAACGGTAGCAAGACCGAGGTACTGATTGTGGGTGGGACGCCGGCTGCTTGGTCGTCGGCTTGGTGGCCTTCCTGCTTGGGTGAGACGCCAGTCCCTTGTCGGAAGGCAAGAAATCTTGGGGTCTGGTTGGACACTGGCCTGACCTTTGACACACAGGCCGGTCGTGTGGCTGGGGTATGCTTCGGCGTTCTGAAGACTTTGAAAAAGGTGTTAGATCTTCTCCCGCTTGCAGCTCGCAGAACGTTGGTGCATGCCCTGGTGACATCCCGCCTCGATTACGGCAATCTGTTATATTTGGGTGCCACGAGGAAAGTCACCAAACGCCTCCAGGTGCTGCAGAACGCGGCAGCCCGCTTAGTACTGAGGCTCCCCAGGAGGTCTCCCTCCAAGCTAGCGCTCCACGCACTCCACTGGCTCCCAGTTGCCAGCAGGGTGGAATTTAAATCTCTTTCCACATGCCACCGTATTCTGAATGGTAAGGCTCCTGCTCTGCTCAGAAATCTGGTGACTGGGTATGAGCCCACACGCAACCTTCGCTCCTCTTGCACGGGTCTTCTGACGGTGCCTAGAGTAAGGAAGGCGCGCATGGGAGGTAGATCTTTCAGATACCTGGCGGCCAAGCAGTGGAATGCTCTGCCCTTATGTCTACGTTTAGAACCGTCTGAATCCATTTTTAGAAAAAAACTTAAGACCCTCTTATTTAGCAGGTAGACGACTGGGAGGGTGGGCGGATTGTTAGCTCTCACTTATCACAGCGCGGGGACACGCCGGTGGGCGTACTTCCAGGCGCTTTACAAATGCCCAAAATGAAATCAATATGACCACTGCTTAAGAGTGATGTCACAGTATCAGGGGATATATGTGGTACGAGTAGTGTCAGCTTTAATTAGGTGAAGTAATGCTGAAATCTTAGGAAACCACTTAGTGGTGGAGTTTAATAACCGCAAACTGCCAGAATAACTGCCTCTTTAGGTCTCACATAATGGACAGCCCAAGCTGTCTGTTGGTGATAAGGCCTATAGTCAGCTTACAGTGGGCTTAGAGCCCACCCCTGGCTTACAATTGTTTAGCCTCATTGTCACTCTTATTTGCTTACTTTTTATTCATCAGCTTGTGTGGGCTTTATTTCCTCTTCTTCTGTTTGTGCCTTTAATAAAGCATGGGCACATTTCTTGTGTTCATCCACTGCTCACTTTAAAGCCCTATTTTTAAATTTTTGTTGGTCAAGTGCTCCACAAGAGTGATGTGTTTTCCAGCCTTCTCCCTCTTTTACTGCTCCTCCCACTTCAGCTGCACTCTGTGTTGCTGTCTATCACCTGTGTGATTCTCCCCTGTAACCCTCAATATTGTGCTCGCTCTCATTTGCTTCTCCCCATGTTGCTTTCAGGCCGATATGCTTCCCCCCAACGGCTTCACGTAAATCTCTGTAGCATGTGCTGCTCTTCCTCCAGCACTCCACATTCCTATCACCCGTGCTGCTAACCCTCCACCGTCTAATGTAGTGCTTCCTCCACCTGTGCACTCCATGTTGCTTCTGCCCCTGCCCTCTGTATTGCGTCTGCCTCCATGTGTTGCTCTGCCTTCCCAAGAATAGCTTCCTTCTCCATCTGTGTCCTCTTTGTTGCTTCCCCCACTCCCCAATAAAGGACCGGCTCTAGGGAGGTGCAACTGGTGCCACCGCTCTGGGTGCTGACATCAAGGGGCGGTATGTTTACAAGTCTATTTTGGTTTAAAAAACATCTGCTGCCGCATTACTTGCCTCCAAAAACTTCCCGGCAACAATAACAATTTCAAGATATTTCCAGTGATTCAGATTAACCCCATGACCGCGGCGCAAATTCCGCCTCGGTGCTGGGGAATTAATGAGTGGGTGTGTTTCGGACTGCCCCTGGCCGTCCTCCGCACACGCCCACTGTGACGTTGGACAGCCGAGGGCCGTCGGACCCACGCAACAGGTTAACGTTCTTCCTGGAGAGAGATCAGAGTTTCGTCTAGTTGAGGTTTTGACTGATCATAAAATAGCACAGAGGATTAATAGGCCTGCTGCAATGAATGTGTACCCTGCAGTGCACAAAGTGCATATAATGTAAATAGGTCTGTGGGTTACTGATTTTCTAAGAGACATCCTTTTGTTACTTTCAGTTTAAGCTAAAATCCTAAAATAGAACAGTGAATTATTAATTGTTATCAAAGAACTCCGTGCACACTGCAAATTACAGATTAGAGCATAGAAAAATGCTGTAAAAATGGTTCGTTTGGGTAGAAATCGATTCATATTCTTAAAGATAATCCAAAACTATAGTTTTCCAATTTCAATTCTGAGTTTGTGCTTTTCCAGACCAAGGACTCTTGAACTTTACTGTCTACCAGTATGGATGACATGTCACTCCTACACCTTGTTGTCCTCTGTCTTATGTAACATTTCCGATACACTGATTTACACACATATGATTTATTGTCTCTGTGTAATGTGTGTGTAATGTAAAGTGCCATGACACCCTACACAGGTATGATTAATGCTATATAACTAATTAAATACATCTGAAAGAGAGTGGATAGAGACTTGAGGGGCACTGTTAAAAGGTGGTGGTGAGGGAGTCCGTGGTGGAGTTGGTCGCCACCTCCACCATGAATTGTGGGGCGCCAGCAAACACTGTTGCACTGGATGCCACCAGCGCTACAACGACTCCAGCCCCAATTCAACTCCGATCAGTTAATAAAAAGATAAAAGCACCTGCATCATTTTCTAGGTGTGCATGCGTGTTGCGTGTGCATACAAAAGGATGTGAGCATATGCACCATAGTGCCTTTTTATTTGCTCTTTAGCCATGCTACACTGCATCAGGGATGCTGAACAGCATCACTAAAAACCATTGGTAAAGCCAATAAGTCCCAAAGGTGAGACTTTTTGGCTTTGATAATACTTGTTTGTATGCTAATGGAACACTCCAGTAATTATTAGAGTATAGAACCTTTTCATGCCAATTATGAGTGAAAGGACCCCTCACCTGAAGGATCCGGCGCAGCTTCCTGGACAGACGTACAGCATTTTGGTGCAGCCCCTCCCAAGCCTTGAAGGTCTTCTCCTTTGTTTCCACAAATGTATTCCAGCAGTAAAAGTAATCTGACAGGAGAAGAAAGAGAATCAAAAACCTTTGAAAATCAAATTCCATCACACCCCTCTACTTTTAAGGCATAACACCCAGTTAAACGTAGACTTAAAGAACCTCTTCTGACCACAGACTGCCTCACCTTTGAAGGTAAGGACCCCCAGTAACATCTGAAATTATCTGAAATCAAATGACCACTTTTGGCCAAAGTCTACCTTACCTTTAAAGGTCATGAACTCCAGTTAGACTTAGATTTCAAGGGCCAGTCTGCCTCACCTGAGAAGGATGTGACACTCAGTTAGACCTTCCATAAAGGACCTCGCCTGGCCACAATCTCTTTCAGCCTTGAAGGTAAGCACCCCCAGTTACACCAGAACGCAACCCCTTCCACGCAGGGCTAATTCCCCCGCGGTGCGGGGAGAGGGTGGCCGGGCGCGGCGCCACGGTGCTGGTGATGACCTCGACTCGTCACGCAGCACTGTGGCGCTGTGCTCATGACGAGCTGAGCTTGTGATGACCACGCCCCTTTAATGGAACGCCCAGCACAGCAGGGAAATTATCCCCGCGTGGGACGTCCGCGGCAGTCATGATGAGCTCAGCTCGTCATGAGCACAGCGCCACTGTGCCTCATGACGAGCTGAGCTCGTCATTAGCGCCCAAGGGAATAAATGACCTCTTCTGACCATAGTCGGCCTTACCTTTAAAGGTCATGACCTTAGTTAGGCTAAGACTTAAAGGACCTATTTTCACCACAGTCTGCCTCACCTTAGAACAGAGGTCTTCAAACTGGGGGCAGGTCCCCCTGGTGGGGCCTCAAGTGATCTTGGGGGGAGGGAAGGGGGAGGCGTCAGTCTCTGGCCAAGAGAAGCATCATGCTTTGTTTCAAGTGTTAAAAACATGAGCGGCAGTAAGCCACATTTTAATGGGCCATCACTAACAACTTTGTCATTTATATTCTGGCCAAGAGTATGTGTAAAAAGGGGTAACGGAGATTAACTGCAATATTTAAATATGTTTAGACATATTTAAACACTGCCAATTTAGCAGAATAATTGTGAAAAAATTGAGGGGGGCCCGAGGAAATTTTTTTTACCGGGGGGGGAGTGGGGGGGCGCAGCATTAAGAAATTTGAAGGCCGCTGACTTCGAAGGATGCGACGCCCAGTTGGACATTCCATAATGTGACACTTCTGACCACAATCTCTTTCAGCCTTAAAGGTAAGCACTCCCAGTTACACCTGAACTTAAATGACCTCTTCTGACCACAGTCTCCTTACCTTTGAAGGTCATGACCCCCAGCTGGACCCCAGCCTGGTGCAGGCGTCGCAGTCCTTCCGGTTCAGCATTTTTCTCCTCGCAGAAGTAGAGGCGAGAGGTGAAGATGCGAAGACGCAGGTTGGGGTGGTCCTGCAGGAAGTCGGCGGTGTGCCGCGCGCAGTCGTAGCAGGGGCTCCAGGAAGTGAACCAGGTGATGCGGTAGCATCGATGAGGGTCCATATTCCAGCCCACAATGTAGCGCAGGAAAAGCAGCTCGACATGGCAGCCAAACTTGTTGCGGAGGTAGCCAAAGTCCATTGAGCAGGAGGTGGCGCTGTCCCGCACCTTGATGATATAGCACAGGTAGGTCTCGTGGCGGCCACGAGCCCAGCGCATGTTCTTGTAGTGGTACAGGAACTTTGTTTTCTTCATTAGCATGCTGAGGGGAGAGAGGGACGGTGGGAGAGGAAAATCAGCTGTTACAGCACATGTTGTTATAAAGCATGTCTTTTCCATAACTTGTATCACGCATTGTTGTTTACAAAGCATTGTTTTACAGTGTGGTATTTGAAAACACATTATATGTTGTAACAACTTATTTTGTTTGAAGAAAGAGGTTGCCCCCAGGTAAGCCGCACCCTAGGAAGGTCAGTGAAGATCAAGGAAAGACTGCATGTGCCCTTCCGCGTCTTTGAAGTCCCGACGCGTTTCGAGCAGGCGCTCTTCTCCCAAGGGACACTGTAAGTAACTGCCAGCATTTGAGGATTCCAGTACCTCCCCTTTATTTAAACAAGCTCAGGTGAGCACAACAACAAGTGTTCTGGGACTGGAACTACTTATTTTTATATATATATATATATTTCTTCGAATCTTCACGTCCTCGTGTTTATCAACGGAAGTCATGGCACCACAACAGTAAGTTGATTTAAGTTTTGTTTATTTTAAATACGCCATGTGCAAAAAGTGCAAAAAGGACGGCCTATGCGTTTCGACTGCAATCAGTCTTCAACTGGACCAATATATATATATATATATACACAGATATAATTATATATGTGTGTGTGTGTATACACATATATGTGTGTGTCCCAATCTAAGAGCAACCATAATTTACATGAAGCTGATGATTCCTGTTCAATTTCAACCAGCATCAAAGAGATGACTGAGAAAGGGGTGTATAGTCAAGTATGTAACCAGAGCAGGAGGGGCCATACCCAAAGAGGGGTCCAATAGAAATGGGATTATGCTAAAGAGCAAGGGACAGAGGGATACACTAGAATGTGGATACATTGGAATTGTACATGAGTGGGGGATTAAAGGAATAAAATGGAGACAGTTAAATTGTCATGTTTACATACACATGAGAACATCAAAACGTGAAGGCAACAAAGTGGGGTTCATAATCGAAGAAAATACACAAGACGGGAGTTATAGGGTCCATCCATATAGCTGGAAACTGAGAAATGGTGGTTATAGAAAAGACTTGCCATTAAGGATGAGGCAATGATGAAGGACATTCTGCTGGGAATAAATGGTGGGCAGAGCAGACTAACTGTGCCTATATTTGTGGCCACTGCAGCTGATGATCTGGAAAATGTTCCTGGAAGAATGAGCCTTATGTGTACATTACAACATTTTGTGTAATGTACTTTTGTCGTTGACTGCTATTAGAGTAGCTGGATTTTAGGCGAGAGACAGGTAAAATTAAGGCATTGGCAGAACTGCCACCTCACATGGTGTCACCGCGTGTCACACAATTTCGGCTCCTTTTACGTGGTCACCCAGTGAGGAGCCGATATCACATGGTGACAGGAAAAACAAGCTGAAATCCACTGTAAAGAGTGGATTTTCAGATCGTTTTTGGAGGCTGAAAGAAGCCAATGTCCATAAAAGCTGTGAAAACACCACAGGACATCGGCGACCGCCTCGATGACCCTTTGGGGCATATTACCAACAAATACCGATATTTATCGCTAAGTAGGGTTAGCGGCAATATTTTTATCGCCGCGCATCACCAGTTTTTATCGCTGAGATAACTTGCTATTAGCAAGGTTTATCTCAAAAGCGATAAAAATCAGGCGAAATGCGTGAATATCGCTGACAATACAGCGATATTCACGCATTAGCGACGAAATGCTCTTAGCCATGTTATCCACCTCCCATTGGATGGCTAAGAACTGGTCTGAGCAGGCGTTAGTTTTTGCCGACAGCGGGAATATTTCCATCGCTACGCCTGCCTTGCTAATAGGCGATAGCGACGGTAGCGACTGCTTTCAGTCGCTAACAGGTTGGATATGCCCACTTTGCTTGTCATTAGCGATAAACATCTCCGACATGCAAAGCGGGCCCCAAACCGCTCGCTATCGCCTAAAAGCTGTCGCTAACATCAGTTAGCGACAGCTTGCTAATAGGGCGATGATATTATCGCCGCTTAGCGGCCAAAAACGGTAATGTCATTTTGCCAGGCTTGGTAATATGCCCCTTTGTTTTTTGGTTGTTTTTGAGGGAATGGGGGGGTTGTATTGGTAAGTGGCAGAATACCTCTTAGTTGGCTCTCAGCACCAGGCCTTGCCTCCTCCTCACACGATGAAAATATTATGTACATGGGCAAGCATGCCTTTGTGGCTTTAAAACTCTGGAATCTCCTGCCTGAATAGGGTCTACTCACGGGCATGTATTCTTATGTAGGCTTACAATTGAACAAAGTTGGCATTTGGCTCGAGGATTTTCATCGCTACAGGTAATATTGCATTTTGCAGGGTTTGCGTGATCCATTATAATAGGGTGCCATCTAGTGGCGAATCAGCATTACACCCATTACAGTGCTTAATTTGTAAAAAAAAAAAAAGTTGTCAAGGGGGCTTTATGGGAGGACACTGCGGCTTGCACCACACATCGCTATTGCCAGCTGCCAATGACAGTGCCAATACACAACTACTAACCATCACACTCATAGAAGTGTAACAATTGCTACTATTCTAGGCCTCCAAAGCTAAAGGAATGGTTTGGGAGGCAGATATTAATCATTGTAATGGAAATTGAACTAATAAACAGCTGTTGTTGTGCTCATACCTAAATTAGCCAGACAGCCCTTCAATGTGGCAGACTGTCAGTGCTGGTGCTGGCAATTAAGTGCCGGTGCCGAGCAGTGGAAACCACTGGTTCAAATTAAGCACTGATTACATCGCTTTGTGGAAGCGCTGCCGCACATTGCCAATAAATCAGTCCTTATCAAAAAACCTTAGCCTCCACCTCTGGTATGACCCAGGGACATCTTAAGGCTTTTGGGGGTCCCGGGCCAAACTAAGGGGCCGATTAGGATCGCGTGAATCCGTATCCTCCGGTCCGGCGGAAGCCACCGCCGGACCGGAGGATGCGGATTCACCGCTGCGGTGCCTCCAAAGACCCCCCGCCAGATTAGGATGGCTGGGGGGTCATCGGCGGACGGCAAGACCGTCCGCCGCTTTTCCGCCGCGGTCGCCTTCCGACCGCAGCGGAAAAGCTCTAATACGGTACCCCCCTGCATTTGCATGCACAAAGCGGCAGGCACCGCGCGGTGCCTGCCGCTTTGTGCATGCATATTTAACATTGCGGCGGGTGCTGCTTCAAGCAGCACCCGCCGCAAGGTTAAATATAGAGGATGTGACCGCCAGGGTGGCGGTCACATCCTAATTGCACTGGAGGGAACGCCGCAGCCCCTGCGGACGCTCCCTCCACCTCGGGGGTGGTGGACGGACGCAGGTCCGTCTGCCATCCTAATAGGCCCCATAATTTGAGGTCACCTGCTTGGAACAACTCAGAATTTATTTTCCATTTTCAGCTCATTCAAGCCATAAGCAACTATGGTCTGATCAATGACAATCCTCTTCGCTGGCCCCCAAACATGTAAGGGAACCACAGTCCTTCAGAGGGGCCTCATTCATTGTAAAGCCTTTGACTATTTAAGATATATTGGAGACCTGGGAGCCCCTTTCCATGTTGTGAAGGGGGCCCCGTCATTTGTGCGCTATGCCACTGTCTGGGACTGTCCTGAAAGCTTAATGATTGGGTCCCTAGAAAGGCGGGGGCCCTGGGCCAGAACCCACTTTGCCCATGCCTTAAGACGCCTCAATCTTATCCCTTTAATTCTCTCCTCGCTGTCAACACCGTGAACCATGGACCACGCCCCACTCCTAACCTCATGATGTGACGGCTGCATGAGTGACGTTGCCTTCAACCATCACTTCCACTTACTTAGCTGTATGTGATTTGAATTTTGAAAAATGACTTGAAGAAGTCTTTAACTCAGTCCTTTTTTTGCCCCCCGAATAAATAGATACATTTATTCTTGCTGTTTTATTTTGTTTTGGTGATTGAAATTCGCCTAAGCCACCATATTTTAAATCTAATCTCCCATTCTCTAGGTCTTTTGACTTCTGTGTTTCAACAGGGGTGCCTCCCTGATCCCACCCCATTTTCTTCCCACTGTCTGGTCTCCACTCACTTTCTTAAGTGCACCTTCTCAAGTCTGCTTCATTCTCTTTTTGTGTTTTTTTAGGTGTAGCAGTACTGGTGCCATTCACACAGATTTTTAGTGCTGGGCATTTGTCCCGCGCTGTAAAATCAGCACAAATGGCCTTTCACACAGTGCATGAGGGTGCTGCTTCTTGAGTAGAAGTTGTACTCAAGGTGCAGGTTCTTCAACGCAAACGTAAGGTTTTGCAACATGAGCGGTAGCGACCACCCGCAACTGCCCACGTTGAGAAATCTTGCGGGGAAGTGGTCTTGCGTTGGATTTTCCTCGCTCGTGCTCGCCAACTTAGCAAACGGAGTGGAGATAACCACCCAAGCTTACTAGACACCCAGGTCTCAACTCACTTTATGGGTATCCTCCTGTTGTGGTTCACTCTCTAAAAGTGGCATTTTCAAAATTGTAATTTAAAATCGGACTTTACCATTAAGGAGAATTTTTAATTACAATAGCTCATAAACCAAACATGAAAAGTCTACCTATTGCCAATAAAAAATGTGCACTTACTAAATGTAATAAGTTAACCCAAGGTTCTCCTATGGGAGAGGTAGGCCTCACAGTAGTGAAAAAAAGGAATTTAAGAGCACTTTAGCACTGGTTAGCAGTGGGAAGTACACATAGTCCTAAAGCCAACAAAAACAAATTAAGCAACATTGAAGGGGGTAAAGGTAAAAAGCTTGGGAGTGACCCTGCAGAGGGGAAATGGCCTTTACAACCCAGGCTGAGCCATGCACGCTGTTTCCCCGCAAGCCTAACAATGCTTGCCTGAACCATGCATCTGCCTTAACCACACATAAGCGTGGTTAAGGCAGATACCGGTCTAGTGTCAGGATGGACAGGAAGAGAAGCCTCGGAACAGGAAGCTCCGGACATGGACAGGTAAGTGGGGCTGGGGCCAGGCTTGGGGTGGTAGTTTTTAGAGGTGGGGTCTGTTTTAGGGCTCAGGGCAGGGGTGGTTGTGGTAGATTTTGGACGGGGTCAGGGTTTTAGGGCTCAAGGCGGGGTCGGGTCGGTGTTCTTAAGGGCTGGAGTTGGGTTCGGGGAGGAGTTTTTAGGGGTGGGGCAGTTTTGGGGGCCCTGGGTGGGGGCGGGGTACATTTTTTAAGGTGGCAGGGGTTTAAGCTTCAGGGTGGGGAAGGGGTAGTTTTAAGGGCAGCACAGTGGTACATTTGAGGGCTGAGGGCGGGGGACTGAGGTAGTTTTTGGTAGTGGGCAGGGCTATAGGTGTCAGGGCAAGGGGAGGATAATGGGTAGTTTTAAGGGTAGACGGGGTACTTTTAAGCCTCAGACTGGGGGGCAAAGTAGGGGGACAGGATTTCAGGGCTTAGGGCAGGGAAGGGGGTTGGGATATTGGTGATTTACCACCCAAATCCCTTTACCAATCATGCCTTTACAACAAAATTGCATGGTGAAGGGAAGCGTGGTAAAGGAATGCATGGTTATGACGAATTTGTGTTTGAGAACGCGTTGTAGAGGCAAACGTGGTTCAACCATGCAAGCCTCTATCATGCAACCCCTGCAGAGAGGGCCATGTCCAACAATTATACAGATGTATACATGTGGGTATAGCAGTGTTCTTCCAACTTTTTAACCCCTTGCGTGCTGATGACGGCTCCCGTCCATCATGCGTCACAGTGCTCGTGTGCTGATGACGGCCGGGAGCCGTCATGACCACGCCCGCGATCAGAATGTCCAGCACAGGAGCGGAATTCCGGCTGCGGGCAAGGGGTTAATGTGCTCCTCCCTAGAGGGAAAAAAATCATCATGCCCCCCTCATGATTGCCAAACATGCTATTCTGGTCAGGCAGCCCTTACTAATCTGTAAAAGTATCCACAGTGCTATTATTGGACATGGAAGCGGGTATTTTGAAGAATGGCCCATTACAGAGCGGCTTACTGCGGCTCACATTATCTCCTTAAAATAAAGCACTATTATGAGCATAATGCTCTTTTGGACAGATCCTATCACCCCTCTGGGATCAATTGAGGCCCCTTAGTGGGGCCTGCCCCCCAGTTTGAAGACCCCTGGTGCAGGCTAATCCTTTGGCCGCCCGTGGTGGTCCCTGAGTTTGCCGCCCACTGCGGACTGAGTGAAGAGCAAGCGGGGGCTGGCGAGATCTCTGGTTCGTTTGCCACCCCGCAGCGGCCGATTGAAGAAGCTGGGGGGATGGAGGTCCCGGCCCGAGACTGTAGGTAAGAGCGGTGGGATGCCGCCGCCCACAAAACTCATGCCACCAGGGGCGAACCGCCCCCCTTACTATTACTCTTACGCCACTGAGTCAGTTAGATTTTAGGTGTAGTTTATTTAATGAGCACGAATGTACGTCAGTACAACGTGATCATTTTGATCGCGGTACTTTGCAACGCGGTTTTCACAGTGCAAGTCGTTACAATGACTTGCGTTGGACGGCGCTGGATTGAGGATTAATTAAATTTTCTATTCCGACTCCAGCCCACGTAACAGTAAGGAAGGTGTTGGAATAGAAAATCAAACTATTCCTTAAGCAAGAGCGCCATCCAGCGCAAGTCATAGTAATGACTTGCGTTGTAATGGCTGCGTCGTAAAGGTCGCGCGTTGTAAACACCGCGTTGTAAAGGATGTTTCCCAATGAGCACTACATACCAAAACTAATAGAATTTGAAACAATTTAATCCTGTAAATGTACGGACATTTGGTGTTAAACAGAAGCGAGAAGGATGTAACCCCACAGTTAGTCTCTGAACTGCACAATATGCAGCTCTGGACTCAAATCCCGGTTTGTTCTCTTGAACGAATTGTTTGACCCACGTGCCATCGCTTTACTTCACTATGTATCATTGTCCTTAACAATTCAGCCTGACGGCACATTGAAGTAATTCAATTTGCTGTGCAAAAGCCTCACATATATATATTGTATTGTATTATATTGTATTGCAGCATTTATTTAGCGCTTACTACCCCTATGCAGGGTGCAAAGCGATGCCGACATGAGAAGCATGCTAAAACGTGTAGGGTGTGCGACTGGAAGGATGCTGCTTTTGTTTTGATCCTGTGTGGGAAGTGTTTGCATGTTGTGCATGGTAACCACTGAGGTGTGGTTATTATGTTAAGGGAAGCAGCGCGTAGCAGAGCGTTGCATGATGAGGTGTAAGAGGAAGGCGCGCAGTTGTATGGTTTTCAGTATGCTGGTAGCTTTGAACAGCTCTGCGTGTCCGTTTATGGTACTTCACATGACATAGTGTATACCCGCTTCCCACATTAGGTTGTCCAATCAGAGATTTTGTGTGTAGTTGAGGTCCAGGGCTGGCATGGTTTGAGGAGAGAGAGAAGTGGAGAGATCTGTATATAAAGTTATTATGCTGCCAGCATTTTAGAACAGGAGAAGGGGAGATTTTTAAAACAAAATCATCAGCGGAATGCATTTACCCCATTGACCTCTGTTAAAGTAGAGACAGCTGAAATAAAGCCATTTCCAGCTTCAAAGGTCGGGAGTCTCCCGTTTGAATCGGGTCTATTGGCATGTATAAATTATCATAAAATAATCTTGCTTCACAGTTAATAACAATGTAGGCTATAATGAATATAGAACACAGCAGACTGAAACATTTTGGGTAACTTGTGGCAAAGTTGCCAGGGCATTGGGGGATTTTTGAATGTTTCCTGTTTAACAATATTACTTTCAATGCATGTCACTCCTTTCAGTGATATAGTGATATGTGCCTAATTCAGACACTGAGAAATGTTTACATTGTTTTTTTATTTGTACAGTCTTTTCATATGTTTTCATGACTTTGTTTACCGGTTTTGTATTTTGATTGGCTCGTGTTTTGGCTCTTAGTCTCAAGCCAGACCCCTGGCTCGGTTCTCCCCCAAGGCTGTCCGCCCCCCCCCCCTCTCACCCAGAAATGTAGGGCCTCTACGCCCTTGCACACACTCCTTTGCTATCCTCACCATTGTGTCGCCCACGTCACTGTGTTGTCCTGATACTTGTTTATCTGGCACCCACGTGCAGCAATAATTAATGCATAAAGTCTCAGGCCAACAAAGGTACCCGAGAGCTGCACCTTTGCACCCAGTTACTATTGTTACAGTTCAGATTGCAGGCAGGGCGCCAGCAAGAGCTGTCTGTCTGTCTGTCAGGGACCGGAAGTCAGCGCCGGGGCGTCTCTGCAGCCAGATTTGAATGTGGCCGGATGAGTCAGCCCCGTCCGGGCCGGTGAGAGCAAATCTCACTCCTCCAAGTTCAGTCAAACAGACCCAGCCTGCTGTCCCAGGCTCCATTTTCTAACTTCACCGCCCAATTCTGCCTAGAAAACTGCAGAGACTGCTCGGGGTCATTTCTGCGGGAATTTGCTGGCATTCTCCAGATATTCTGGGAATCTCAGGGCAGCAGAGCATTGCATGTCGTGTCGCATTGGACATGCTGTGTGCACCAAGTGCTGGTGCAGGCTTTAAGCAAAATAAATCTGTTGATGTAGCCTAGATGCCTTTTTTTTTTCTCTAAATATTCACATTGCATTTTGCACTAAAGCTACAAATAGGAATGTACCATTATTCCCACCCTCAACCCTGATTTCTTGATGGATTATAAATAGAGAGACAAACACACAAACCTTCTCCTCATTTATATTTATTTATTACATGTATGCATGTATGTCCTGGGTTCTGGCATGGCATCTTCACTTATCTTGACTCAATGGGCCCGATTCACAGAACTATTTTAAAACAAAATCCTAAACTTACTGCCATTTTGGTATTCACCGAAGGCACTTACTCATTTTGTTATTCACACATTCACTTACTCATTTTGGTATTCACCGAAGGCACTTACTCATTTTGTTATTCACACATTCACTTACTCATTTTGGTATTCACAGAAGGCACTTACTCATTTTGGTATTCACAGAAGGCACTTACTCATTTCGGTATTCACAGAAGTTACTAACTTTAGGACCCCTAAATGCCTTCTGTGAATACCCAAAGTCTTAAAATTAGGATTGTTTTCAATTTAGTAGTAGTAAAGTTAGAACTCCTAACTTTAGGACTCCTAAACCGAGAAAAATCCTAACTTTAAGACTTTTGGTATTCACAGAAGGCATTTAGGAGTCCTAACTTTACAACTCCTAAACTGAGAAAAATCCTAATTTGAAGACTTTCTGTATTCACAGAAGGCATTTAGGAGTCCTAACGTTAGGACTCCTAACTTCTGTGAATACTGAAATGAGTAAGTGCCTTCTGTGAATACCAAAATGAGTAAGTAAATGTGTGAATAACAAAATGAGTAAGTGCCTTCGGTGAATACCAAAATGGTAGTAAGTTTAGGATTTTGTCTTAAATTAGTTCTGTGAATCGGGCCCACAAAGCGCATAGCTACCCTAACGCTTCCTAGCGCTGTGAGAGTCAAAACGAGCACCTATGGAACTAGAAAATGCCTCAAATTACTGGGGCAATAGCCAAGCTTTAAGACGCTTCCTGAATCTGATCTCGTCCAACTCCATCCTCACTCTCAAACTCTCCTATGGTAGATATTAAAAAAACTGAGTTAGCATAAATTACAATATTTTCAAATTGGGCTTCTCCATATGACACATTATACAGAAACCCTCTTACTATAGAAAGAAAGCGCAAACTGGCAGGTGGGAAGTGGTGAAAGCGAGAATGAGCGAAAGTGCTGCGGCGATGACACGGATACTGAGAGTCAATGGTGGTTTTGCTCTGAGTCAGTCATTTTCTCTCTCCACTGATGGTGTGTTGGCCTTGAGTCATCCTTTCTGCGTAACAAACGCCTCATCACTCACCTGTCCATGGTTTCGACTCCTGTCACGGTCCCCACAGCGCGGTGATTCACCCTCTGAGACTGAATGTGGAGCACAGACTAAGTACCTCGTTACGGCCGTTGCCGGAATTAAAACTGCCCGGCTTGTTGCACCACCCCAAAACATCCACGCCCCCTCCATGGATGAAAGGGTTTGAGGAGGTCTTCCGAACAAGCCTCTTTTGAAAAATGTATCAGCTGTGTGTGGGGGTGTTTACATATTCAAAAAGATACTTCTGTAAACATGTGTACATGCTGATTGGCAGATGGTTTACTATCTTTAACCCTGTGACTTAAATCTCCACCTCACGAACTTGCATCTGTATGAGGCACGCCGCTTCAGCACTCACCAAGCCGGACCAGGTTTACTTCTTTATTTAAGAAATTAATAATACATGACACATTATGCACCTAGTAATATGAGAAAGAAGCAGAGAAATAAACTGAAATAGAAAGGGTGTGACAACTTTGCATGCTGATTAATTTATGTAATCGAGTTGGTCATGTCCCAGTCTCTGCGGAAATTTGCAGAAAAAGTGGTTATGCCCAAGTAGGTTGTTTTGGTTCAGAGCTATATGATATTTCAGGATTTGTATTTTATCTACCAAGCTTTACATTGTGGGGTTAGATTATCACCAGTTATGTGCAAAAATGTATTTGCCAATGCAGAAAGCCAAAAATACAATTTTTGTTAAATATGGAGTTTGACCTCACCCGTTAAATGGGCAACAGGTCTAAAGTCATCATTTGAGGTAGAGAGTCAGAGATTGCCCAGGAGTAGTTACTGAGTTTCCCACAGGTGTCAGACATATGTATCTGCTCTGTCTCATGCTTACCATCTCAAACAATCTTCCTTGTGCCCCTTACATTTGATGGTTTTCCCAGCAGTATGTCAAATATGATCCTGTAGGTTATATTGCTGCATCCTGAATTTAGAAGCCATTATGATTGCCTAAGCATCTGCAAATGAATGACTTAAGTATATCAAGTGTTATCTAGAGAGTGAGGCAATATGAACATTTGCCAGCCCAGATTAAGGTCCTAATTATGAGCTTGACAGTCCTGGAGTGGGCCACCACGCCAGTGCACAGCTCCGGGACCCCACACCTGACCGCTGGCCTCTTGCCAGATTACGTGTAATCTTGTGGTCTGGCGGGCGGTCCTTTGGCGTTCCCATGGCATTGCCTATTAAAAAGGCTCTCCAATGCGAATGCCAAAACCCGTTCCTGCACGGCATGGACTGTAAAGTCCATGCAGCTCAGGAACAAGAGTGAATGCACACAGGGGGCACATGTGCCCCCCTGCAAACACCCTCTGCACAGGGGCAACAGGGGGCCTGGCACAGCCCCCTTCATTGCCCCACCGCCAGCCTTTTCTTGGTGGGCTCACCTCCATGCAAAGGCTGGCGGTGGGGAAGCTTGTAATATGTATGGCGGTGCCTCAGAAGCACCGCCATGCATATTGCTTCCACAGACTGCTGCAACGCTGCCAGGGACCACAGATCCTTGGCTGTTGCCGCGGTTCCAAAATGCTCTGACAGCCGCACTTGTAATAGGCTGTTGAACCGCTGGTGCGGCGGTCCCTGACTGCCACATCACCTCCACCACTGGTTCAGCCATCCGTAATCAGGCCCTAAGAAATCATCTTCAGTGGAAATTGGTGGCCTGGTAGACCCCTTTCCGGTATGGACCATATAAGTATCTCTGTAGTGACTGATCTATGCTAACGAAATCACAGCTTTAAAGGTACTAAAAAAATCTACTATAAGAGATACCAAATCTGGGGGCATATTATCAAGGACCGGTGTTAAAATTATCGCCGTTTTATCAGCCGGAAACTGCAGAAACGGCGATAATGGGCTTGATAATATGCCCTTGTTAATTCCCACAGAAGCCCATGTTAACACCACAACCTGGGCTTCTATGGGAATTAACAAGGGTGTATTATCAAGCCCATTATCGCCATTTTATCGGCAGTTTCCTGCCGATAAAACTGCGATAATTTTAACACAGGTCCTTGATAATATGCCCCCTAGAGCCTTTGGGAATGTCACAGTAGGTATAAACTGCACACTGCCTGGTTGTGGTAAAGTCTGGGTAAAATTAAATATTAATGGCGTTATTCACGTAATTTCAGGAATTTCACATTCCTCTTGTCATGCAAAATGACCTCTCTATGCCACGACACGTAATTACGCTACAAGTCGCGATACAGTTACAGTATGACATCGTAAGAACAACGTGAATATCCAGTAGGCAAGCAGCTATTCTTTGCACAAATTGTGTTTTTTTTAGCGTAAAAAGTATCCTTGCATCAGAAATTGGTGCAAGGACGCATTTCACATTAAACTATAGTGCTGACAGATTTGCATGTTTGCTAATTGTGCCTAATTTCAGATACATTTCCTAAAATCTTCCCTAACTTCGCGAAAGCAAATTAAGATAATTTTGCACACACCTAGTTGTGTCCTCTGTGCATTTTTTCATGTAACTAATGAAATATTCAGTCACACCACAAAATGACTATTTACAGGAAGCAGCAAAACCTCCTACTTCATGAATATTAATGAGGCCTGATGCAGTTTAGCACTACCTCCAAATGGCTTTAAATGTAATGACGGAGGTCTCCAAGGGAGAGCAAACCACCATTCCTGCATTTGCATTTGTGACAAGAAAGCATTTTTAGTTCTGGCTTGACAGGGCAGCTGTTGCAAGACCGATGACTGCCAATTTCTTCCAAATATACACAGACTGTGCTTTGGTTATACCTAAAGAGGTACTTCTCTCACCTCATTCTGTTAGATGTCTTACATACCCTTTGACCTTCTAGGAAGTGCTTCCTTTGAAAAACATGAGGAACTATTTTACATCTGAAAGGTAAACTCAATCATCACACTCCCTCACATTGATTTCTTCATCTCCAATATTCTTTCTATACAAAAAAAAAATCTTGTTTGCTACTTTTTGCCAGGATTGGTAGAGTCAAGAGATCTGGCTTTCATGTGCTGAAAAGTACATTTTTACGTAACTCATATAAACAGCATTTAGCATCACTGCATTCAAATGCATTAGGACATTGAATCAGACCTATTGAGTTTGCCAATGATTGTTTTGAAAGCAATTCTTGACCCTTAAACAGACAGAGGCTGCTTTGAAGAAAACCTGTTAAGGAATAACAGGAACCCAACAGTGCTGATTCTCAAATTCCAAGGTGTCTGTGGTGGGAACCAGATACTGCCCGGAACCTGATGTCTATATCTGATCAATGATTTGTGACAGATGGTGCAGTTGCAAAGCATTGATGCCATTGTTAACTCCCAAATGGGATGGGGACACCCTTTTAACACCCCTTCGCGCCCTCCCCTATTAGTAATTCATAATGGATTACAAAACCCCTTTTAGGTTTGGAAGCAATTTTCTGACTCTTAAAGGAGATTTTGTTGAGAGCAGAACACTTTTTTGTGGTTGGAAGCCCTGTGACTTTGTGATTTGCAGGCTTTGCGGCTGCAAATGTGATTTGTACATGAGGTGTTTAGATACCAGTTGTGAGGAGGTTCTGAGTTGTGTACCTCTAAATGGCCTGGACAGGCTGGGCAATTCATATAGCACGATTGCCATGCTGATAAAGAGTGGACGTAGGAGTCCCATGTAGTCAAGGTGACTAGTCTTGTAAAGTATCTTTCCATAAAATTATAGACACCAATAGGCTTAGTTACATTGTCAAGTCTTGGAGATTGTTGGGTCTTGTTAGGTTTTTTGAGGTCTTTTCCCACCTGCTGCCAGTTGACATCTTTAATAATGCTGTTCACTGTTGTCCCTCAATGCAAAGCAAATTTAACTTTGCACCCTTTTTCTCTATTGTGCTTCCGTTTTTCTCACTGTAAAGCTCTCCGACATCCTCTGGTCTCGTGCGCTCTGCAAACAACTGCAAAAATAATGATTAAATAAATTGTAGCCCAATAAAAAATATCAAAACCGATATTCGACTCAAGTGCTTGGATCCATATATAGATGTCTCTAGCCCACGGCCGCCCAGTGATATAGCTGAAATTGTTTTAGGCCTCTCCATCTCCAAGCAATGATCAGCGGTGTCTAATGCGCTGCCTGATTTTTACAGCAAGAATCACCAGGTTCTTCTTGTGGTGGTGTAGGTACCGGAACACTGCAAGCCTGAGTCGGGTAAGAGATGCTTTGAGGCGAAACTCACAGATATCAGTGAGTGTAAAGCCGGTGGCATCACCCAGGGAAGGGCACCCCAACACTACGAGGCTCTTGGTCCATTTATGTTGCAGATTAATGGGATAGTCTGACTCCAAGGTTCTCTTGGACCATCACTGGCCTGGAGGGCCACCATGGGCCTCTCGGTCCACAGATAAGTGCACCTCTACAACCAAACTACTCTTGGGATATGACTCTCCCAGAGGGTAGGGCACCCTCTTCATGACTGGGTGCTTGAGTCATTACTGCCCAGAATGAAGGGCGTTTAGTTGCCTGGGTGTTCACCATCAAAATTACCATGGAGCTATTGGACCCAAGCTGGTCTGAAGGAAACAGTGCCTCACACATCTGGCTACCAAGGTTTCGAGGTAAACTCAGCTGTCTGCTGACTATGGACTCAGTACATGGATTTACTTTGCTCCTTCTCCCTTCTGCAGTCATTGTTCTGTACAATCTTTAGCCCCTCTGTGCGGAAAATGTCCCCATCTGTACTGGGCATTCTACAAGTCAATTGCAAAGTTATTTATATGAGATGTCACTGTCCTGTGTTCCATAGTAAACTTAATTACTCCAAGTGCCAGTAAGGATCATAAGGCGGTTTTTGTAGCATGGGGCAAGGGTGGGTGGGATGCTCCAGTAAACCCCCCTAAATTTTCAGACACCTTGCTGAGTTCTTTTCTCAAATAAATCTCCATAGACATTCAGTTCCCATTCACACTCTTAAACTTTACCCACTTTACTCATTCACTCTCTTTAACTATACTCACTTCACTCACTTATTCACTGATTGCAATCACTCACAGCAGTCATTCACTCACTCAATTCCGTTTTTCTCTCTAGTCACTCCATTTACGGGAAACATCCTTTACAACGGAACCGCTACAACGCGGTACCGTTACAATGCAGTTTTAACAACGAAAGTTGTTACAACGACTTTCGCTGGAGGGCGCTCTAGGATAGGGGATAGTTTAATTTACTATCCAACACCTTCCCTACTATCCACGGGGACTGGTGTTGGAATAGTAAATTAAACTATTCACTATCAGCACCCCTCCACCCAAGTCTTTGTAATGACTTGCGTTGTTAAAACTGCGTCGTAAAGGGACGCGTTGTAACGGTATGCATTGTACCGTCATACATCCCCATTTACTTACTCACTCATGTACTCTTTAACTCACTCACTCACTCACTCACTCACTCACTCACTCACTCATCATAGGCCCTTGTGCCGTGGATCCATTTCACTGCACTCTGTTGGCAGTAAAGGGCAGTGCAAGTTTTTGAAGGGATGGTGTGTAGGGCTGGCCTATGCAATTAACTCCCATAAGAGGTTGACGTTGGCCCAAGAAAGTTCCTGGCTTACACAGCCCTGTAGTCGTCCACAGTCTGCAGTAGGAATCTAGTGTGCCGGAGACACCAGACATATGCTGCAGGACGTCCTCATGACCTTAAATGAGTTGAGGCAATAAATAGGTATTTTGTCCTTCTTGAAGCATTTGCTTAGTGTTCAAATGTAAAATGTGAGGAAATTTCATCTGACACACCGGGGAGTGTGAAAGCTACATTACATTAGGCTTTTATTAACCCCTTGCATGCTGATGACGGCCCCCAGCCGTCATGCACTACCGCGCTCGTGTGCTGTTGACGGCTGGGGGCCGTCATAAACCCACCCACTTGCGATTTTGCCGCACAGGCGCAGAATCGCGGCCGCATGCAAGGGGTTAAACATTAAAGTTTTTATAATGCACATGTAAATAAAGTTTACTTTATTTAGTAAAGTAAGTTTACTATTTGTTTGCTAATTACAAACTCCAAGTTAAAAGTAAGTTTACGACTACGGGTTCTCCGCAGTTGGAGCTGAGACCTCTACAAGTGAAAAGATAGGACAAGTCTATATATTTATATGCGGAGTTCTCTGCCCTGACTGCGGATTCTCTGCAGTCGCAAACTTACTATTCACTCTGAGTGTGCGAATAGCAGAAGCATAGTAAACTTACACAAAAGTTTAAGTTTACCTTACTGAATCAGGCACAGATAATTGCTTTACAAACTAAAACACAATTATTTTACAATACACATCAGTAGCATGGATATTCCAGAGGAGCCAAAGTTGATGGCATTAACCCCTTCGCAGCGGGGGTAATTCCCTCGCTGTGCTGGGGGGCGCGCACAGCGCCCAGGTGCTCGTGACGAGCTCAGGTTGTCACGCAGCACAGTGGCGCTATGCTCATGACGAGCTGAGTTCGTCACGGCCACACCCGTTGCTGTGGAACGCTCAGCACAGCGGGGGAATTAGCCCCGCGTGCGAGTGTTGCGGCTCATCATGAGCACGCATGTGGTTAAAGATTTTAGCACGGCCACAACATACCAACAAAAATTACACTTGTAGGAGGAGTTCCCTACAAGGTTTAAACTGCTCTTCTTTGTTTCTAGGTTTTAAACATGCCCCATTTCAATTTAACAGTGATGCAATTGCAACTGTTGCTATGCCATGTCATTTATCAACCATCTTACACACTGTTGCTTATTTAGCGTGCTGTAAAAATTGTAAATAAGTGTGGAAACCTGATTTCACAGAGCGAGAGGTGTGGCGCAGCGGCCAGAGTGGCTGACTCTGGAGCGTAGGGCTTACGGTTTGATCGGCGGCGGCTCAGCTCAGCATCATGTGACTCTGGGGAATAGGTCACTTAACCTCCCCAACAGCCCCCAGTGCCTGGATACCCTTGAGGGTGAAAAGTCACTCTTCACAAATGTGGAATTATTATCATATTAGCATTTGTGTGCATTGTGACATTAGCTGCAGAATCAGAAGTGTTATGTTTAACCTAATTAATGTCAACTCAAGTAAACCACATAATGACGCGCAAAGTGCAAGCCTCGTGACCAAGAGAAAAATGCACCTGTAAAAACTTTCCAAATCATGAGATATTTGCGTTATTGTTTAAATGCTTTGTTTTCCCATTGAACGCACAATGCTAAATTACGGAGTAGTGCCTAGTTTAAACTTTTTTTACATTTATGGCTTAATTCACTATTTAGAACTGTTTTCTAATTGAGCCACAGTTTCATTTAGCTGTATGAGTTAAAACATTGTGTTTTGTAATCGTGGAACTTCTGCATTGTTTCAGTGCATGGTAAGTTATGCAGATTTCATTACAAGACTGGAGGCTACATTATGCAATAATCTTTTAATGCAGTCACAAGCAGCAGCACTACATCATAAAGAAAACAATTCTAGAATGCAGTGAACACATGGTAAAAAAAGCATGAGGAGCAAACAGACTGCCTCTTTTAAATGCGGCTCGCAAGCAGATACTTTGCTTACACTTTGTTATTCTCCTTGTATGCTCTACTTTACATGTATTATGCCTTTATTGTCTAATATATTTTCTGGATTGCATTGCTTATACACTGTATTGACTCTCTAATTATCATGCTTATCCAACTTGAATATCAAGTTTGTGCCTAGCCCTGGGTTTCCCCCCAGCCCTATCACCCCACCGCCCCTCGACTTCCAATCTATGGTTGTCGAGTTTTACCCACCCTTTCCCTCCCCTTCCTCACCAAAGTGCCTTCTCTTCTCTTGGTGGGCCCGCACTCGCTAATGCGGGGCACACCACGATTGCGAAGCGCCCCCTCATTTCCTTCAATCTTCCAGTCGCGTCCGCTATCCATAAGGGACATCATTTTTCTTCAATTTGTTTTAATTTCAGTACGCGCTCACTCCGTCTTCGCGAGCGCGTCTTTCCTTTCACAAAACAGGAATGGACCTTGGCAATGGTGGCATCGCGCGCCCCGCTTGCCTTCGGTTTTTCCTCTAATTGGATTCTCTGGCAGCGGCTGAGCTCGAGCGATCGTATCAGTTACATCGCTCTCTTCAGCTGCTGGCGGAGATCGTTGCTGACACTCTCTTATCGCGTCTACTGGCCAAAACAATAATATCCTTTAAAAAAAAGGGGGGGGACTAGGAAAATAACATTATTGAGACAAAGTTACTTTGTCTCAATAATGTTTTTTTCCTAGTCCCCCCCCTTTTTTTTCCTACTCCTTTACTGTTCCCAAATAAAGGGAAGACAGATTTTATAGTCATACTGTTCCTATAGCAAGCAAGGCAGATTATAAACCTATAGTAAAGAGTAAGGCAGATTACAAACCCATACTACTGCCTAATCAATATAATACTATGTCTGACCCTGACTCTGACGATGCCACTGCTAGTTCCCCTAACCATGCTAATGAATCCTTTAAAAAAATTCTACAAAGAGAAATTAGGTCCTGCATGCTGGACACCCTTAAAGAGGTGATGTCCTCTAAGAGATCCCTCACCTTTGATCACGATGGTCTCCCTGATGATCCCTCTTCTCGTGTTCCTCAGTGTATCACTCATGGGAAGAGCACCAAGAAATCTAAACATTCTGAGCCTGTTTCTGAACGCACTATGGGAGGTCCTAGCACCTCAAACTTGACGGGAGGCCCTCGCGCCTCAAATGTTACTGGTACCCCTCGCGGCACAACTTTGATGGGTGTCCGTAGCGGCACAAATTACAATAGTGCTCAGAACGACGAAGACACTGACTCAGAGGAGGAGGAAAGTTTCCAGAACCCCTACGACAAATTTGTCCTGGACTTGGATGACGAAGACCTTGATTTTAATAACCAACTCGAGGTTGACTCCTCCTCCTCCTCCAAAAACGCTATCCTCAACCCCTTGGGAGAGGAAATGTTCTCCCCTCACAACATCTCCCACCCCAAAAGCTCTAAATGGTTCCCTCAGGAACATTTTTCCCAAATTATTACAAGATGGCTCAGAAATTCACTTGAAAGTGAGACTTGCAACACCCTCAAATCCGAGTGCCCAAGACCCTCCATACAAGACAAGGTCTGTCAGACTCCTGACCTTGACCCTGACTGGATAAAAGTTTTATTTAAACTGGGCAAAGACCTGAGGAAAGGTCTAGAGAGAGCTCTTAAGGGTTGCCAGGATAACCTCCTCAACATTCTTGGCCCCCTCACCAGGATTTTAGACTTGGCAGAAGAGTCTCACATCTCTAGCACCCCTCTTGACATCAAACTCATTAGAGGTTGGAGCCAAAGGGCCATCGTCCTCCTCGGCAACGCCAATTCCAGCCTCAACATTGAGAGGAGGAGAACCATCCTTACAAAGATCAACCCCAAGTTAGGTGATCTAGCAGAAAAGGAGCCCTCTCTCAACCCCAGAGGCCTCCTCTTTGGCGAAGATATGATTAAATCAATAGGGAAATATGTCTCTACCTTTACTGCTCTTGACAAGGCCCAGCTCAATATGAAACGCGTCTTTAATAACAACCTTTTTGAACAGGCTGGAAGAAGGGGCCGTTCTTCCAGCCGTGGCAACCAACGGCCCTTCTCATCCTTCAGAGGAACAGGTAGAGGATTCTACCCATCTAACCATCAATTCTATCCTGAGAGAGGGAGAGGCTCATGAAACATAGGTTAGAGATCCCGTGGAACACCCTACAACACCAATCTTTCAAGTAAGTCCTCCTCTTCCTTCTTCTTCCCCCCCCCCCCCTAACTCAAGACTCCTGGATTCTGTAGACCATTCTGGGTTTCAAAATAGACTTTCACGATCTCCCTTTTCAAATGCAGGCACCCAAATCTTTGATCCTTTCGGAGGCCCATCAGAAGATTATCGAAGAGGAGATCTCTTCTATGCTTCAAAAGGGCGCTATTGTAGGAGTGAAAACACGATGGATTTAGGCCCAGATCTCTGTACTGGGGTGAATGTATGACATTGTTCTGCATTCTGTCCATCAACTGTTGTTTTTGCATTTGTCACCCCGAGTGGGACAGGTATGCTCAGACGTGAGTCCCGTGCTCTCCATGCCACTGGAATGAAGCTATCCAGGCTGAAGAGGGCTGAAAGCCCGAAACCGGTCCTTGGATGCTTGTTTCCAGTCCAGCGAGGACCTGGCTTGGCAGTTCGGGCTGGACTGTTCCCATGGGGCACAGGGTCAAGACTGATTTGCATATGGCTGGGTTCAAACTGGAATGGCATGGTGAGCAAAAAAACGATGGATTTAGGCCCAGATCTCTGTACTGGGGTGAATGTATGACATTGTTCTGCATTCTGTCCATCACCTGTTGTTTTTGCTATTGTAGGAGTGCCATGGTCTCTAAAGAGATTTGTCAGCACTCTTTTCCTTGTTCAAAAGAAGGAAAAAGGTTGGCGACCAGTCATAAACCTTCGAGACGTAAACAAGTATCTGGTTTACAGACACTTCAAAATGGAGGGTATTCACCTCCTCAGGGACCTCCTCCTGGAAGGAGATTGGTTAGTCAAACTGGATTTAAAGGACGTTTACTTTACCATCCCTATGGCGCAAGAACACCAAACCTGCCTTCAATTTAAATGTAACAACCATCTATTTCAATTTCAGGCACTCCCCTTCGGCCTTTCCTCTGCCCCTCGGTGCTTCACCAAGATTATGAGAACTATCGTCTCTCTCTTGAGAGAAAGAGGTATTTGCTTAATTATTCATCTGGACGACATCCTCATCATGTCCCAACTCCACTCGCAACTCCTGAAGGACCTCAATATTGCAATGGATCTTATAGAAAGTCTCGGTTTCATTATAAACCGGGAAAAATCTATCCTTACACCCTCCAAGTCCTTGGAGTACCTCGGCTTCACCGTAGATACCTCAAATTGCCTTCTCCTTCTTCCCACCAAGAAAATCGCCAACATTCGCAAAGAGATCAGGTTTGTTCTAAACCAACAGTCTCTAACCCTCCGGGAGTTAGCCAGAGTTCTGGGCCTACTTTCCTCTTCCATTCAAGCTATCTGCCCAGGACCTCTGAATTACCGTGATCTTCAGAGAATAAAAGGAAGGACCCTCAGATCTGGTCTATGGTACGGACACCGTGTTACCTTAGATCCGGAAGCCAGATTGGAACTCTCTTGGTTGCTGGAGAATTTGGATGCCTGGAATGGCAAAGCAATCTTCGGCTCGGCCCCGGAATTTGTCCTGGAATCAGACGCAAGCCTTCACGGTTGGGGTGCTCGCTTCCTCGACCAAAACACAGGTGGTGTATGGTCTCTTGCGGAATCTTCCCATCATATACATTTCTTAGAACTTACGGCAGGCTTATACGCTCTAATGAGCGTCAAACACTCACTTGAGGGCAGATCTGTCGTCCTGAAGATGGACAACATTTCCGCAGTCTCATATATCAACCGCCTTGGCAGGACCTGATCAGTAAAGCTCTCCGATTTAGCCAAAAACCTCTGGATGTTTTGCTTAGAACACAAGATTTCCCTGAAGGCAGAATACCTCCCAGGAAAGTCGCATTTTTCTGAAGATTGGAACTCGAGATTCCTCTCAGACTTCAGCGATTGGAAACTCAATGTCAACGTTTTCAATGCTCTATTTCGCTGTTGGGGTCGTCTTGATGTGGACCTATTTGTCAGCAGATTGACTTTCCAGTTACCAAAGTACTTCAGCTGGATGCTGGACCCGGGTGCTCTTGTGGTGAACGCCTTTCTCCAGTGCTGGTCTCATCTTCAGGCTTATGCGTTCCCTCCCTTTGCCATGATTCAAAGGGTTCTGCAGAAGGTGAGACAAGACCAGTTCTCCTTGGTCCTGATAACTCCCTTTTGGCCTTCTCAGGCATGGTTCCCGACAACCCTGGAATTGTCCTGTGACATCCTCTTCCTAATTCCAGCGGCCACGGGTCTGGTTTCAAACGCAGACGGAAAAGATCACCACCTAATTCTTTCAGGGAATTTGAACCTTTTTGCTTGGAAAGTGTCAGGCAATCCAACGAGTGGTCTGGCCTTTCGTCATCAGCTCTCACTCTCCTCGAAGAATCCTGGGCACCAGGAACACACTATAGGTACAATAACATTCGGAGAAAATAGTTTTGATGGTGGTTGGAGAGGAACTTGAATCCCGTGGAGGCTCCTATTGTAAATATTGTTAACTTTCTTGTCGAACAATTCGACAAGGGCCTTTCTTATAGATTATTAATTGTTATAGATCAGCAATCTCTGCTGGACACTCCCTTGTCAATGGTAAAACGGTAGGTAAAAATGTTATCATATGTAGGGTTCTTAAAAGTATTAGACTGAGGAGACCCCCTCAACCTAAATACCAACCCTTTAAAGCTATTTTAAACCTTTTTTCATCTTGGCCCGATAACGCTCTTTTGTGTCTAATTTCTTGTCGTAGAGTTTGTGATGTTAAATCTCTTGATATTTCAAATAGATCTTATGATATGTATGGAGTTAAGTTTGAAATCCGTAGAAGGACCAAAACTATGTCAGACTTTATTTTTTACCCTCATTTCAATCTATGCAAAAGCCTTTGTGTTGTAGATTGTATGAAAGAGTATGACTCTAGAATGAGAGATGTTCGCCCTCAGGATGCTAATCAACTCCTTATTTCCTTTGTTAAACCCTTTAAGCCAGTTTCTTCTTCTTCCATAGCCAGATGGGTCAAATCCGTAACGAGTCTTGCTGGTATTGACCTTTCTAAATTCCAAGCCCACTCTCTCACAGGTGCTATGGCCAGTAAATCCTTCTGGTCTGGTGGTAAGTTGGATGATATCCTGAAAGCGGCTGATTGCTCCAATGCATCCACTTTTGGTCATCACTATTGTATACCTATGAGCATATGTCTGATGTTGTCCTTCAAGGATACCAACATGCATAATGTAGCCTCCTGTCTTGTAATGAAATTGCGATTCTCCTATTAGCATGACCAGAGAATCTGGATTTCATTAAAGACATGGAGGCTAACATTATCCCACCCGTCCCTCCCTTGGACGGAGTACTTATTGCTATGTGGAATATTCTATGCATTTGTTTAAACTGCCTTTACTGCTCGCGTTTACGACCATTTTAACATTTTCTTCCTTCTTTTCCGATAACTCCACCTGGTGGATTATTCTCATCATCTTCTAATCCTCTTCACTACGTTTCCTTCCTTCGGACTCCTGTTTTCTTCACTCTCAAGATCAACTTGGATCCCACCTTTGTTGATCTTTCATTGCTTCAATTCTTTTAAAAGATGCAGTCTGTTTGCTCCTCATGCCTTTTATACCATGTGTTCACTGTATTCTAGAATTGTTTTCTTTATGATGTAGTGCGGCTGCTTGTGACTGCAATAAAAGATTAATGCATAATGTTAGCCTCCATGTCTTTAATGTAATCGAGATTCTCTGGTCATGCTAATAGGAGAATCGCAATTTTCAACTGAAAGTATTTGTATTTTCCTCAGTTTGAGATATTTTATGCCCTTCGTACAAGGTACATTATTCACAGCTGAAGTCGGTGGTAGGGAGACTAGTAGTTTGCTAGTCTGTGCTCAGCTCACCTACCAACAGCAGGGGGCAGGTGCAGGCAGGTATCAAACCATCTTAGGATGCAGTGGGGGCATTCTGACCCCAGTGCTGCTCAGCATGAGCTTTGCATTGTAAGGATCTGCCCATAGTCATCCTTGCCAGTGTGTGACGGTACTAGAGGATGGAATGCCCCAGTTACTTATCGGTAATCGCCATTACTCAGAGTGTAGTCTTCCTTGCCACATGAGTTTCCATCCCTCCTTTCCCTGTTTGGTTATCTGATTCATGCTGTTGGGGTGCTGAGGCTTGGTACTTGAACAAGAAGTGGGGTGAGTCGGGCCTCCTCTTGTACTAGGTCAGGGGTGAAGGAGGTCGGCCATGTTAGGAAGGGATGGGAGGACTAGAGCGCTAATTTGCTTGGAGTGGTCTGTTGGGGAGCTGGAGCTCACTACGTTAGTCATGTGGCGAGGAAAACTTACGAGGAGGTAATGCATACTTCCATGTTGCCAGTAGGCACTGCTTTCATTCAATAAATCAATGCATTCTGTGAGTGTTCCTCATTTGCTTTTGATCGGATCAGTTGGACCAATACACCTGACAAGAACGATCTGTAAAAAAGAAAAGACGAAACAAGGCGGATGAACTGCATATGCTAGAAGGTTTCTTGGCTGGAAGCTAACTTATGTGTGCCTTATTGTGGCTGAAGAGTCCAGGAAGCACACTTTCAAGGTATGGTATTGAGGACTATTATTTTATGAGAAGACCATGTTTCAAAGGCTCTAAACAGCTTAAGAAGTATCATTAGGCAATGATCATCCTTGTCAGTGACGCTAAGAGCGTCATCCAACATGGAGTCTGGGAGACTCTCAATAGACAAACAGGCAAGCACGCCAACATTCAGACAGAAAGCCTCTTACTGGCTTTAAATGTGCACAGGAAATGATCACCAATAGAGTTATGATTAGAATCAATGTATGTGGAGGACAAAAACCTGGACTCTTTTTAAAATAGACTAACATAGTTTATGAAAAGCAACGAAGTTCTTACTTTTCCATAATCAACATGGAGAGTGCGGTCCAAGTTGTGATTGCTTGTGACTTAGATGCACAAAGATACTTTTGTTTTGTATGTAGTTCCTGATGTTGCACAATCCTTATTTGTAGTGCGCACGCTCGTGCAATAGTGGTGGGGTCAACCATCCTTCTAAATGGAGCAGTCCTCTCTTCCCCCACAAAAGCAGCAGACTCTAGTTCTTGGGTTAGGATGTAGCAAATTTACTTCACATGAGACAAGGTGCTATAACAACCACTGCAACCAATAACATTACACAGCAAATATAGCAAAATGCAAAGCAAACCTGCACACAAAATTGCACATATCCTATTTACATCCCTATTTGGGGGCAGCAGTGTACAGGAAGACTAGGTGAGGTAAAATGACACCTCAAACATTTCTGACCACTCTAGAGCTGCATAGTACATTTGTCCCTGATGGGGCCTCCCGTGACTCTTGGTTACGCCACACATAATCTCTGGGGTACCTGAGGTAGCGCTAGAAGTGTAGGACCACCATTAGGTCAGACCCCCTTCCAACCAGTCTCACCCTTGAAAGACTTCTCTGAAAAGACGCAGACAACTGGACAACCTAGTGCCCTCAAGAATCAGTGTAGTTATTTGGGGCACAATGAGCTCTAGTGTAGCCAAGCTGGGATGGATGGCAAAATTTGGTCAGCGACCTCACGTCACAGCACATCAGGAGACAAAGAGGTGACCACCAGGTGCCAGCCCTCATTTAAAGATTCTTACTCTGCCCCTTTCCCATATAGAAAATGTAGAGTGTGCATGACTGGTTTGGTCGACCCCAGAGGGCCGAACAAACAGTCAGGGCCCACATAAGTGGGCAAGCCACTCCTCTCCTCCTCCCCGCAAGAAGCAGAATCATAAAATGGTATTTAAGATACCATTTTAAGTTTCTGCTTCTCGCACTACGAGAAAGCAGTGGGGTGATGCTCCTTCGCCCTAATGCAGGAGCCGCCCCTGCTTCTGACCCACGCCTACAAAGCCCTCCACAACCAAGAACCGGCAAACAAGAACCACCGCCTAAACTTCCAGCAACTACAGAGAAACCTCCACTACAGCTTTTTAATTTTTAATGGTTATTACTATGTTATGTTTTTTATGATTTGGATCACTGGTCACAGCTACCTCAATTTATTTTCCATTGTGGAGAAGTGTGGCTCAATGGTTAGAGCGGCAGACCCTGATGCAGAGGTCTAGCCCGGGACCAGGGTTCAATTCCCTGTCTCTGCGGGTCTTGGGCTCAAAATTCCACGGACCTGATAATTCTCGCCTCAGTGCCTATTCTAATCATAGAGTCCCACTCTGCAACTCTGGGCAATAGCTTGCTTAATCTCCACAACGGCCCCCACAACGCTAAGGATGCCTGGCCTTCACCCTGGGGGTGCCCAGGAGTGGACGCCTCACAGGGAAAGCCAGGACGGGTTCCACAGCGGTATTCGTACAAGCGCCTTGAGACCCTTGCGGGTGAGTAGTGCGCTATACAAGTATCAATTTACATTTTACATATCAATTTACATTGTAAAATGGACAATGTGTATATTCTCCAAAATTCAGATCAAGTCACAGCGGAGAACAAAGTAATTAAGTATTGATTTTGTCTGTGGAAGACATTTTGTGTGTGTGTGGGAGGTGTATGTGTGTGCTGGGGTGTGTGTTGTGTGTGTATAGGTGTGTTTGGGTGCGTGTGTGTGTGTGTGTGTTCATACACACTATCCGAAGGCACACATGAGACACAGCAGTTTGCATGTCTCAATAGCATGGGTGTTGCAGAATTAATGTGCCTGTGAGCTTTCTCTGTATTCTAATAGCAGCACTTATGCTGTGCTTGAGTGAGGTGCATCAGCATATCTATATGTGCCATTCCTAAATTCAGCTAGCGTTGATTTCTACTAACCGACAGCTGCGAAGGTCATACATTTTCAAAAGTCAACATCTGATTTTTGTTGTTTAAAAGAGCAGTATAGCATTTTTCCGGTTAAAGGCGATACATACGGTAAATTAGATCATGTGCCCAAGAAGTGTTTTTGAAAAGCCCGGGCTAGTAAACAGGAAACATGTCACAGGAAGCGCGCTGTGTGGTGGTCTGATTTGTTTCCACCAGGCCTCGCCTGGGAGAGCTGCTCAAATCTGCCGCCCACGGCTCTGCTTAGCTGCTCTCTTGAGGCAGCTTGGGGGGTGGTGAGGGGGTAGTGGGGGTGCGGGGGCGAGAACACCTGCTTCCTTTAGGGTCAGGATAAGCAAAATATTAACCTGACTGTGCAACTTTCTCTGCTGGTTACAATCAGGCCTACAGCAGAGAAAACAAGCCCTAAATATACATTGGCGTTGTTCAAAATGATACCGTGTGTATAGTGCCAATATCGGCAACACTTCTCAGTTCTCATACAGCAACATGCATAAATAAACCACAAGACACCTTGTTAGTGGAGAAAATTGCTGCAGGTTTATTTGCATAAAAAATATGCCAACATGGTGGGTTATCTTACGGGTGATCCAAGGGCAGGCCAGCCCCTATGCCGCCTGCCCGCCTGATGAACCAAATAACACAGTGACCGTCGCCAATCGGTGGGTTCGGGAGGGGCCACCCCTCTCATCAGTGGACCGCCAGTCCACGCACTTACTCAGGGAGGGGGATGCGGGGGCGAGAACACCTGCTTCCTTTAGGGTCCAGTATAAGCAAAATATTAACTTGACTGCAACTTTCTCTGCTGGTTACAATCAGGCCCACAGCAAAGAAAACAAGTCCTAAATATACATTGGCATTGTTCAAAATGATACCTTGTGTAGTCAAAGGGTGCCTTCATGCTGCTGCCACGTCACACGGTATCATCAGTGTTCAGGCACCCAGTGAATAGTAAGGGGGGCTGGAAACCCTTACATGGAGTTGTTTTTCAGCATGACTTTGAAGACCCCGCAGTCCCACAATCCATGTTGTGGTGTCAATACTACCAGGAGGAATGGAGGCAGCCTCCTTAATATTTGTCTTGTTGGGAAGTGTCACTCAGCAAGTGAAAGCTCTAGCCAATGGCAGCGCTGCTGGGGCACCAAAGACCCGCCCCTGCAAAGGCCCCCCTCCTCCTTACATTTAGGATTCTATAGCAGATTTGTCCCAGTACTGCTGGTCAATGTGTACACCGTTCAAAAGTTGGAGAAAATCCAACTACACTTTTATGAAAAATATATAAAATAGATATTACAGAAAAGCCAATGTTATCCAGAAAAACAGTTTATTTATAGTTGTTTGTTTACCCATTTTATTAGCAATCTGATTGCAATCATTCAGAAACTGTGCCACAGGAGAAAGGCCATGTTGCATTGTAGAGCACAAAAGGTAAAGGGAGGAAATATAACCAGTGACACGTTTTAGAAAAAGAAAAAAAAACACCACAGCTAGGTAATTGCAAAGTTATTTTAAGTGTAATTCACTAGACTTTAAATTTGCTATTTTAAATGATGTAATTTGAAATGGGTGAGTAGGTAACGGCAACGTTGCGACTTTTTTAGGCAAATTCAGATCTTCCTCAGGACAAGCCAAAGGGCAATGGTATATTGCCAGCAACCAGAAGAGGCAAGAAGGGAGCTTAAAGTATCAGCACTTGAAGAGGAGATCAAAAAGTAACAACTCAAACGGACAGACACCCCCTTCATTTGTAGATATGTTGTCAAAAGTGCTAAGATCAATTGGTAATTAGTGGCCTTCAAAGGGGTAGATGCAGCAGCAGCCAATGCAAACTTGGTACCAACTGTACATTTACCATTACCTTCTACAGTTCTACAAAACAAATCCCAATAGAGGCATCCGGAGGTGTCAAGTGATGGTGGGTCTGTGCACGCCTGTTGGGATGAACTTGGAGCCCTGGCATGGAGTGCCCTTGGCGCTCTGGTAAAAACTAGGAGAATGTTTTTTCCGTCCCCTTCTTCCCTACCTGCTTTTTTGGTGTTAAAATACAGACATGTCTTGGGTGAAGAGGGTCCCTAAAGCTCTTAGACCTCGGTACATCTGCAGCTGCTTCACCATTATTAGGCATGCCTCTGCCAACATGCCTTCAGGAATGCCACCCTCAAACAAGACATCAAGGACAAGCTTCAAAGCTGGGCAAATAAGGGAAGACATAAATATGGGTGTAATTGCAGCAGCTATTCCACTAGAGGGAGTCCTTACATGCCAAACTACCCCTCTATAATTAATAATATCTTTGGCCTCTCAGAGCCTTCACCCTGGCACACTTCCAGGGTACTTGGTTAAAGCACAAGAAATTATCTTACAGGGCTCACAGCGTTCAGCCTTCCAAAGAACAGTTGTATAAGAGTTTTGTATCTGCCATGCACACTTGCACTGTGGTGCAAGGATATGTGCACGGAGCAACGCTGTCTACGATGCGCCAATGCAGGGGGGGGAGAGCACTGCCATATCCTAGTAGATATAGCCAGTAAATAATTGGTAAAAGAAGAGGTCCTGGGCCCAGAGGTTTGCTCACTCGTGGCGGATGCTATTGAATGTCGGGAGTGCTGATACCATGGCTATGTAGTTTTATTTTCCCCTCATGCCTCTTTCATCCATCACTTCCTAAAACTTTTACTCTTCTCTCTTAGGCTCCTTTTTTATCCCTGATTGCTATCTTTGTCACTATTTTCCATCCTTCTCTTTCTTCTTCTTTCCCATTTTTGTATTTTTTTCTCTCTTGAACTTTGTCAAAGTTTGATGAGGAACAGTAGAGGCCAGCAACATAAAAATATGGTGCGGCGCGATGCCCAAAAAACTCACCATATGTATGTTGCTGGCCACAGTCTCCGGCCGCTGTCTCTTGTTCCGGCGCTATCCTTGGACTCGGGCAGAAAGGGAAGGACTTCCTCCTTTGTGCCATGTGAATCCAACCAATCCTTGAGCTGCGGCACAACTCCAGGATTGGTTGGAGCAGGCTAACCCAAGGCTCCTTTTGAGGCTGGGGTCCTGCGGCTGCAATCCCTCGGCTGGTTTTTCAGCCCTGGCATTGCAAGTTTTGAAGTGCGCATGACAGATTGGTCGGCTGAAGAAAGCTGGCCAATCTTTCATGCGCTCTGGCAGGGGGCTGATGTAAGTGCAGTTGTACTAATCAGCCCCATCCCCTGTCATTGAACTTAAGCAGCCAGAACCTGCTACACATAATAAAATGGTATTTATTACCAATTTATGGATATGTGTGCCTGCTGCGCTGGCAGCAGGTGGGGCGATGCTCCTCCGCCATAATGGAGGGCCGCCGCTGATGCGAAAAAAATAAGTGCAAGTCCCTAAAATGAGTGCTAGGGGGACCCTCGGGCAACCATCAGCTAAAATTTAGCACTGGGTATGGCGTTGTTCTGCTCTCACACTTTGAAGTAAAGTAGCACAGTAACTTTGGTTTCTGCTTTGCATTGCATCAAAGGCTACAAAATCTGCCCATATCAATCAATCAATCAGGTAATTTGTAAAGCGCGCTACTCACCCGTTAGGGTCTCAAGGTGCTGGGGGGGGGAGGGGATCCACTACTGCTCGAAGAGCCAGGTCTTGAGCTGTTTCCTGAAGGAGAGATGGTCCTGGGTCAGTCGTAGGCGGGGGGGGGGGAAGGAGTTCCATGTCTTGGCCGCCAGGTAGGAGAAGGATCTTCCTCCGGTGGTGGTTCTGCGAATGAGTGGGACGGTGGCAAGTGCGAGGCTGGCGGATCGGGGCTGGCGGGTGGGTGTGTAGAATGTGAGGCGGCTGTTGAGGTATTTGGGCCCAATGTCGTGAAGAGCCTTGTGTGCATGGGTGAGGAGTCTGAACGTGATCCTCTTGCTGACGGGGAGCCAGTGCAGGTTTCTCAGCTGGGGAGTGATGTGGCTGTGGCGGGGGGTGTCCAGGATGAGTTGTGCAGAGGTGTTCTGTATGCGGTGGAGTCTTTTCTGTAGTTTGGCTGTGGTTCCAGCGTAGAGGTTGTTTCCATAGTCCAGTCGGCTGGTGACGAGGGCCTGGGTGACCGTCTTCCTGGTGTCGGTGGGGATCCACCGGAAGATCTTTCGGAGCATGTGCAGGGTGTTGAATCAGGATGACGAGACGGCTTTGACTTCCTTGGTCATCATGAGGGAGGAGTCCAGGACGAAGCCCAGGTTGCGTGCATGGTCCGTTGGTTTGGGGGCGGTGCCCAGGGCAGGGGGCCACCAGGAGTCGTCCCAGGTGGAAGGGGATGTTCCCAGGATGAGGACTTCCGTCTTTTCTGAGTTCAGTTTCAGCCGGCTGAGCTTCATCCATTCCGCAATGTCTTTCATTCCTTCCTGGAGGTTGGCTCTGGTGGTGGCGGGGTCTTTGGTAAGGGACAGGGTCAGCTGGGTGTCGTCTGTGTAGGAGATGATGTTTAGGTTGTGTTGGCGTGCGATAGCTGCGAGGTGGGTCATGTAGACGTTGAAGAGGGTAGGGCTGAGCGAGGATCCTTGCGGGACGCCGTAGATGACTTCGGTGGCCGCTGACCGGAACGGGGGGAGGCGGACTCTCTGGGTTCTACTGGCAAGGAACGAGATGATCCACTCCAAGGCCTTTCCTTGGATTCCGATGTTGCTGAGGCGCTGTATCAGGGTGCGGTGGCATACGGTGTCGAAGGCTGCTGAGAGGTCCAGGACTCTGTACTGGAAGGGCACCCTTCCAGTAAGAAGCCTGGAAATCAAGCATACAAACCTGCACTTTTGTGCAAGGTGTGTGCTTGACCCAAGGCAGCATAAAGAGTGTCATTGCAGGAAGAGAGAGCAGCAGTCCCATAGCTTAGTAGATATTAAGCAATCCTGCTCTCTACCTTTCACTCAGGCCAGCAACTTTGGTTGCTGCACTGCGATGCATGACTTCTTGGTAAAGTTGTCCCAGAGGGGCCTTTTTCTTCTCCATCTGAAAGCACTTCCGGGTCTTGTCAGGGTTATGTGGCAATAAAAATACTCAGTTAGGTTAGAAAGGGAGCCATATACAGACCTAAAGAACCCCCAGGGGTCCATTCTGCGTATGATGGATGCAGACAGCTCTACACACATGCTCCTTACTGGTGCAACATGTGCCCTCGAGGACAGCAGGTGAAACTGATCTGACTCATGTCCACATGCTCTGAGAGATACAGATCTCATCCCCAGGCTAGCAAACACTACTGTGTAGATAAATAGACTTGACCCCTGTGGTTGCCCCGCTGAATTTTGTAGACGTGCATTATTGAAATACAGAGAACTCTTTTTAAAACTGTTGTGTGTGCAAACCTCACCCATTCGCTTGCACACTGGTCCTCACACCTTGGAAGCACATGAAAATCATACAACTCTAAAATCACACACAGGCAACTCACATGTCACAGACATACATGTCTCAAACACAGTTGACAACCAACAGAGACAAATTAAACATATTACACACATGCAAATTGCTTATGAAAGACACAATGAGTGCAGTGCAGTGTGAGTGCAGCAGAGTGCTGTCTCTGGCATCCAAGTTCAGTGCATAGGGTGTGGGCACAAGAGAGTGCAGTGTGTATATTTTGGCTTACCGGGTGTGGTCTCTGGGTGCTTAACATGTGTTGCAGGGCGCTCCTGATAATACATATGTTACATACAAACCAAGCCCAATTTTATGGCAAGCATGAGGATGACTCATTATTTAGAACATGTATGCATAAGACTCAGGGCCTATAAAATAATATTCTGAGTGATGGTTCTAATTAACAGAATGTGTGCGAAATTGCCATATTATTTTAGTAACAGGTTGACATTAGTAACACTTACAATAAATAGCAGAAACCCAGATGGCGAAAAAACCATCCATTCAGCTGTCCACAGAGTGATTGGCACTGCCGTGCCATCTAGCCTTGCATGAAACAAATTTAGAGGGAAGCAACATTGGTTACAGTTGCTTGTCTGAGAGGAACACAGGGGCCGATTCACAGAACTAACTTAAGACAAAATCCTAAACTTACTACTTTTGGTATTCACAGAAGTTAGGATTTTGTCTTAAGATTGTTTTAAGACAAATTTAAGACAGACTTAAGAGAGACTTAAGTCAGACTTAAGACAGACTTAAGACAAACTTAAGACAAAATCAAGACAAAATCCTAACTTAACCCCTTCCATGCTGATGACGAGCTGGGCTTGTCATGAGGTAGCCTCCTGCTACGCTGATTACGAGCCCAGCTCGTCACGTAAAATGCGGTTTCGGAAAACTCCGCGTACGAGCGGAATTCCGCCCGCACGCATGCGGTTAAGTCTGTCTTAAGTCTGTCTTAAGTCTGTCTTAAGTTTGTCTTAAGTCTGTCTTAAGTCTGTCTTAAGTCTGCCCTTAGTTTGTCTTAAGACAAACTTAATACAAAATCCTAACTTCTGTGAATAGCAAAAGTAGTACGTTTATGATTTTGTCTTAAGTTAGTTCTGTGAATTGGGCCCACTGTTTATGGTTTGCAGTGCAGAAAGGGCGTGTTTGGGCAGAAATACATTCTTATTAGTTACGCCAACATTAACCACTGTAGTACATTTTAAATCCTGAGTATGTGCTTCCCCGGACCAAACAATCTAAAAATACACTGCCTACTATAATGTATGACATGTGACTCCTACACCTTGTAATGCTCACTGTTTTTTCAAACATTTCCTATAGACTGATTTACACACATATGTTTGTTTGATGTAAAGTGCTCTGACACCCCACACTGTAATGAGTAGCACTATAAAACAAATGAAATACATGTGAGAGAGGGGCTGTGGAGAGATGAGGGGGCAATGGTGGAGAGTGGTTGAGAGGAGATTTGTGGAGAAAGAGATAATTGAGGAGGGGGGGCGAAAAAAGATTGTTGCATGGGGCGCCACCAGCACTAACGCCAGGTCTGCTGAAATTTACCAGGCAAGTCCTTACAAAAAAATACCATTTCAGCCCACAACAAATATTAAGAGCAACTACACTAAACTTTTTGCCTCTCTCACACAAGATGGTACAATAGGGGGTGGTGATGGACGGAGCATCTGAACCAATCAAACACTCACACCCAGTCAACAGATCTGGGTTTAATCCATCACCGTTCTTTAGCCCACTCTGCCACCCCAGTTCAGACATGGCCATATGCAAATCAGTTTGACCCTGTGCCTCATGGGAACAGTCTAGCCCAAACTGCCAAGCCATGCCTTCCCTGGACCGGAACCAAGCTTCCGAGGACCAGTTTCTGGCATTTCAGCCGTCTTCAGCCCGGCTTGCTTGAATCCAGTGGCAAAGTGAGCAAGGGACTCACGTCTGAGCATACCCTGCCAACTTATGGCGAACAAAGTGGTACAAAAGGGGGCGGTGATGTACGGAGCATCTGAACCAATCAAACACTCACACCCAGTCAACAGATCTGGGTTTAATCCATCACCGTTCTTTAGCCCACTCTGCCACCCCAGTTCAGACATGGCCATATGCAAATCAGTCTGACCCTGAGCCTCATGGGAACAGTCCAGCCCGAACTGCCAATCCATGCCTTCCCTGGACCGGAAACAAGCTTCCGAGGACCGGTTTCTGGCATTTCAGCCGTCTTCAGCCCGGCTTGCTTGAATCCAGTGGCAAAGTGTGCAAGGGACTCACGTCTGAGCATACCCTGCCAACTTATAGCGAACAAAGTGGTACAAAAGGGGGTGGTGATGGACGGAGCATCTGAACCAATCAAACACTCACACCCAGTCAACAGATCTGCGTTTAATCCATCACCGTTCTTTAGCCCACTCTGCCACCCCAGTTCAGACATGGCCATATGCAAATCAGTCTGATCCAGTGCCTCATGGGAACAGTCCAGCCCGAACTGCCAAGCCATGCCTTCCCTGGACCGGAAACAACCTTCCGAGGACCGGTTTCTGGCATTTCAGCCGTCTTCAGCCCGACTTTGCTTGAATCCAGTGGCAAAGTGAGCAAGGGACTCACGGCTGAGCATACCCTGCCAACTTATGGCAAACAAAGTGGTACAAAAGGGGGTGGTGATGGACGGAGCATCTGAACCAATCAAACACTCACACCCAGTCAACAGATCTGGGTTTAATCCATCACCGTTCTTTAGCCCACTCTGCCACCCCAGTTCAGACATGGTTATATGCAAATCAGTCTGACTCTGTGCCTCATGGGAACAGTCCAGCCCGAACTGCCAAGCCATGCCTTCCCTGGACCGGAAACAAGCTTCCGAGGACCGGTTTCTGGCATTTCAGCCGTCTTCAGCCCGGCTTGCTTGAATCCAGTGGCAAAGTGAGCAAAGGACACGTCTGAGCACAAGAGTCGGCATTCACCGCGAGGACCCAACGTAGACAGACGTCTTTGCAGATACGCCCGAGCAATCGCTAAGGCGGCCCAGACCCGTAAATCTTCCCTCCGGCTGATGTAGAAGAATAAACATTAAAAGAACCAGTGAACCTACAGCACTACAAGTGTAGTGGACCAGGTGAATAATACACCTAACAATAAGGCTGTCTAACCCCTTTTCCAGTCCTATTGAAGACCCGCTCTAGATGCACATAAATCAGCACATCGCCATTAGGGTCGAAACGTCGACGTACTTTGCTATATATCCGACTGCACAAAGTCCCAACGAACAAAAGAAACAATGTAATCCCTTGAGACTATTGTGATTTACAGTGGATATTTTGAAAAAGTTTCATTTTTATGTATATATGTTTTATCACCTGTAACACTCAATCACAAATCACAATCTATACCCCTTGTGTATTCACTGTATATGTGTTTTTTTGTACATTGGACAGCATACCTAATGCTTTGAAGAATTAAGATCTATGAGAAAGTTGAATACTAAAGATTTACTTTCTCTTCATTGGGGTCAGTGTTTATTTATTTGTTTATTTCATATGTATCCTTCATGGGATATATAAGTACCTCTATGTATTAAATACTATGCTCAATTGAAACGTCTCTCCCAACGGAACTATTATTGTTTGTTTAATTACCCGCCCAGGTTCTGAGGGTTACAGGGTTACCCCATTACACTTAAGGGTCTCTCACACAAGAAACACAGGCAGCTAAGTAACAGATGCCCAGAGGTGACCTGAAGACACAATTCCAGAAGCAACCTTGCACCCGATGCTTGCAGACAGCCTGTGGAAGCAGTTCCATAGATAGGTGGGTTAGGCAGACATGCCTGCAAGCAGCATGTGAACACCTTTCTCAAGTGGTCTTGGTTGGCAGGCCTAAGAACAGAGTGAAAAACTGGCCCACATGAAGCATAGGAGCACAGAAACCAAACATACCACCAGACAAGCTCACATGTAAATCAAACACCAAGTTAACATGGGACTATGTCAGCCCTTCATTTGTAGCAAAATACGTGCCAGTGCCCTCGTCAGGAGGCTACAGCAGCTTGCACTTTTCATTGCCCCTGCCAGCAATGTCAATGATAGTACCAACACAACTACAAGTGGGGCAATTCAGACTATTTCAGGCCCCCAAAGCTATAAGAATGTCTTGGGATACAAGTACTAGTAATTTTAAATTTATATTCACTTAATAAACAACTCTTGTTGTGCTCCTCTCTAAATTAGACAGACAGCGCCCGTAGGTGGCAGACTGTCATAAGTGCCAGTGTTCACAATTAAGTGCCGGTATCGAGCACTGAAAACCACCAACTCAAATTAAGCACAGACTACTATGCTTGCATACATTATATTGACTTATGCACACACTGCAAGTCACTGACAGGGGCCTTGAATGCATGCTGATAATGCCAAGCTGCACTTAATCAAGAATACAAGGACCACAGCTGCCCACAAGAGAATGTAATTTCTTGTCTGACCACCACATGCCTAAAAGATTGCAGAATACTACCGCACATTCTGCTTGCAGCATTAGACGTGACGTACAACCATCTCACCACAGCAAGACAGTACACGTTAGGGCTCCAATTGTGCAAACCATTAAACTTGACTGGTTTGTCTCTCTTTTTGCCGCATTGCTCTCTCATTACTGTAGACTCCAGATATGTTTTATGTTGACAGCACTTTAGAAGCAACACAACAGGCACTTGTTACCTCCAAGAAGCTTTTCCTACCTCACTTTATCATCTGGATATACATCAAATTTCCCATGATGGCACCAAGATAGTCAACAAATCTATACTGAGCCTAAAATATTCCACTTTTGCCTGGACTAACAAGCTCAAGATTCCATTGTGGACTTCAACCACAGCTGCACTGAAATATTCAAAAGGATTATCCACAAGAATTAGTTACAATATTCATTCCACAATAAAGTCATAGAGGTCTAGATTCTACTCAGAAAATGATATCATTAATTGTATGAGCTCCACCAATCACCTTACTAATGCCTGAATGCTGTCATCTCAATTAATTGTGATGCATGCGGTAACCCTTGGTACCATGCATATCACAATTATGATTTGTGCAAAAAACTCTGAATCCACCATTTTATATCCCCAGAAAATAACTGGGCATGTGGATTTTACTACAGGAAGACCCTGGTTACGAGTTGGTCGGTATATTTTGACCTGTGTGTAAACCCCTGTTTATGCACAAGTCGGAATTACGAGTTGTTAGGTATTTACACCATCTGATATTGATCTGATTTCTGTTAATTTTCCCCAGGTGAAACCTGCCAAGATTTAATGGGGGAAAGCATACGGCATGATACGGTATTTACCATATCATACGGAATTTGGTGCATTAAGCACCAGAATCCACGTTAGTCCCCACCATCTTGTACTAGGTGGTATTTATCCTACCCAATAAATAACATACCCCATGGTATCATTATTTATCAGGTGTACTTAATCTCGTTATCAGGGCCTAAGTAAAACAATTCACATGCTATTCCACATTGTGATGACAATAATCATAACTGGTTGCACACCTAGTAAATCTTATCCTTCCAAGGTGATATATTACAGAAGTAGGTGGATACTGGATATCAATCCATGTCCAATTTGATAAATTACAGGAGCAGGATGGAAGCAGTGTAGGTGCAGGCTGGGTTTGAATCCACTCCCAATCTTATAAATACAGGAGCAGGATGGAAGCCATGTAGGTGCAGGCTGGGTTTGAATCCACTCCCAATCTTATAAATACAGGAGCAGGATGGAAGCAGTGTAGGTGCAGGCTGGGTTTGAATCCACTCCCAATCTTATAAATACAGGAGCAGGATGGAAGCAGTGTAGGTGCAGGCTGGGTTTGAATCCACTCCCAATCTTATAAATACAGGAGCAGGATGGAAGCCATGTAGGTGCAGGCTGGGTATGAATCCACTCCCAATCTTATAAATACAGGAGCAGGATGGAAGCAGTGTAGGTGCAGGCTGGGTTTGAATCCACTCCCAATCTTATAAATACAGGAGCAGGATGGAAGCCATGTAGGTGCAGGCTGGGTATGAATCCACTCCCAATCTTATAAATACAGGAGCAGGATGGAAGCAGTGTAGGTGCAGGCTGGGTTTGAATCCACTCCCAATCTTATAAATACAGGAGCAGGATGGAAGCCATGTAGGTGCAGGCTGGGTATGAATCCACTCCCAATCTTATAAATACAGGAGCAGGATGGAAGCAGTGTAGGTGCAGGCTGGGTTTGAATCCACTCCCAATCTTATAAATACAGGAGCAGGATGGAAGCCATGTAGGTGCAGGCTGGGTATGAATCCACTCCCAATCTTATAAATACAGGAGAGGGATGGGAGCAGTGTAGGTGCAGGCTGGGTTTGAATCCACTCCCAATCTTATAAATACAGGAGCAGGATGGAAGCCATGTAGGTGCAGGCTGGGTATGAATCCACTCCCAATCTTATAAATACAGGAGAGGGATGGAAGCATTGTAGGTGCAGGCTGGGTATGAATCCACTCCCAATCTTATAAATACAGGAGCAGGATGGAAGCAGTGTAGGTGCAGGCTGGGTTTGAATCCACTCCCAATCTTATAAATACAGGAGCAGGATGGAAGCAGTGTAGGTGCAGGCTGGGTTTGAATCCACTCCCAATCTTATAAATACAGGAGCAGGATGGAAGCAGTGTAGGTGCAAGGCTGGGTATGAATCCACTCCCAATCTTATAAATACAGGAGCAGGATGGAAGCCATGTAGGTGCAGGCTGGGTATGAATCCACTCCCAATCTTATAAATACAGGAGCAGGATGGAAGCCATGTAGGTGCAGGCTGGGTATGAATCCACTCCCAATCTTATAAATACAGGAGCAGGATGGAAGCAGTGTAGGTGCAGGCTGGGTTTGAATCCACTCCCAATCTTATAAATACAGGAGAGGGATGGAAGCAGTGTAGGTGCAGGCTGGGTATGAATCCACTCCCAATCTTATAAATACAGGAGCAGGATGGAAGCAGTGTAGGTGCAGGCTGGGTATGAATCCACTCCCAATCTTATAAATACAGGAGCAGGATGGAAGCCATGTAGGTGCAGGCTGGGTTTGAATCCACTCCCAATCTTATAAATACAGGAGCAGGATGGAAGCAGTGTAGGTGCAGGCTGGGTATGAATCCACTCCCAATCTTATAAATACAGGAGCAGGATGGAAGCCATGTAGGTGCAGGCTGGGTTTGAATCCACTCCCAATCTTATAAATACAGGAGCAGGATGGAAGCAGTGTAGGTGCAGGCTGGGTATGAATCCACTCCCAATCTTATAAATACAGGAGCAGGATGGAAGCAGTGTAGGTGCAGGCTGGGTATGAATCCACTCCCAATCTTATAAATACAGGAGCAGGATGGAAGCCATGTAGGTGCAGGCTGGGTATGAATCCACTCCCAATCTTATAAATACAGGAGCAGGATGGAAGCAGTGTAGGTGCAGGCTGGGTTTGAATCCACTCCCAATCTTATAAATACAGGAGAGGGATGGAAGCCATGTAGGTGCAGGCTGGGTATGAATCCACTCCCAATCTTATAAATACAGGAGCAGGATTGAAGCAGTGTAGGTGCAGGCTGGGTATGAATCCACTCCCAATCTTATAAATACAGGAGCAGGATGGAAGCAGTGTAGGTGCAGGCTGGGTATGAATCCACTCCCAATCTTATAAATACAGGAGCAGGATGGAAGCCATGTAGGTGCAGGCTGGGTATGAATCCACTCCCAATCTTATAAATACAGGAGCAGGATGGAAGCAGTGTAGGTGCAGGCTGGGTATGAATCCACTCCCAATCTTATAAATACAGGAGAGGGATGGGAGCAGTGTAGGTGCAGGCTGGGTTTGAATCCACTCCCAATCTTATAAATACAGGAGCAGGATGGAAGCAGTGTAGGTGCAGGCTGGGTATGAATCCACTCCCAATCTTATAAATACAGGAGCAGGATGGAAGCCATGTAGGTGCAGGCTGGGTATGAATCCACTCCCAATCTTATAAATACAGGAGCAGGATTGAAGCAGTGTAGGTGCAGGCTGGGTTTGAATCCACTCCCAATCTTATAAATACAGGAGATGGATAGATCTGGTGTAGGCCCAGGCTGGGTGTGAAATTCTCATACAATGTGATGATATAAAAGAGAGGAATGGATGTGAGCAGATGAGCACTGGGTGTGAATCCACTTCCAATGCGATGAAATAAAAGAGAGGAATTGATCTGAGCAGATACACCCTGGTTTGAATCCACATCCAATGCGATGAAATAAAATAGATGAATGGATGTGCGCAGGTGCACACTGATTCGGAATACACTTCCAATGTGATGAAATAAAAGACAGGAATGGATGTGAGCTGGTGCACACTGGGTGTGAAACCACTTCCAATGCGATTAAATAAAAGAGAGAAATGGATGTGAGCAGGTGCACCCTGGGTTCAATCCACATCAAATGCGATGAAATAAAAGAGAGGAATGGATGTGTACAGGTGCACACCGGGTGTGAATACACTTCCAATGCAATGAAATAAAAGAGAGGAATGGATCTGAGCAGATGCACCCTAGGTTGAATCCTCATCCAATGCGATGAAATAAAAATAGATGAATGGATGTGTGCAGGTGCACACTGATTGGGAATACACTTACAATGTCATGAAATAAAAGAGAGGAATGGATGTGAGCAGGTGCACACTGGGCGTGAATCCACTTCCAATGCGATGAAATAAAAGAGAGGAATGGATGTGAGCAGGTGCACACTGGGCGTGAATCCACTTCCAATGCGATGAAATAAAAGAGAGGAATGGATGTGAGCAGGTGCGCACTGGGCGTGAATCCACTTCCAATGCGATGAAATAAAAGAGAGGAATGGATGTGAGCAGGTGCACACTGGGTGTGAATCCACTTCCAATGCAATGAAATAAAAGAGAGGAATGGATGTGAGCAGGTGCACACTGGGCGTGAATCCACTTCCAATGCGATGAAATAAAAGAGAGGAATGGATGTGAGCAGGTGCACACTGGGCGTGAATCCACTTCCAATGCGATGAAATAAAAGAGAGGAATGGATGTGAGCAGGTGCACACTGGGCGTGAATCCACTTCCAATGCGATGAAATAAAAGAGAGGAATGGATGTGTACAGGTGCACACACTGGGTGTGAATTTACATCTAATGCAATGAAATAAAAGAGAGGAATGGATATGTGGAGGTGCACGCTGCATGCCAATCCACTCCCAATGTGATGATATAAAAGAGAGGAATGGTGTTCTCTGAGTTCACTCCACGGTCTGTGCTCTGTGGGTGTGGTGAATGCAGTGTGTGTTCTCTGGGTGCACCCAAATGTAGCCTGTGCTCTCTCAGGGGCTTATTTACAAGCTCTTTGCGCCGCTGGTGTGCCACTTTTTATGTAATGTAATATAAAGTGGCATACCGGCGGCACAAGGGGCTTGTACATAAGCCCCTCAGTCTGTTAGTGCAACTAAATGCAACTCCTGTCTTGTGTGTGCCGCTGGGCACGTATAGTGCTCTTGGGTGTAAATGGGTGCAGTCAGTGCTCTCTAAGCAGGCTGGGCTTTGTGGGAACAGGCTGACTCCCATCTGTGTGCTTTAGAGACCTATGGGTCTAGTTTCAGCTCAGTGCATGCTGGTATAAAGTGTGTGCTCTCTTCATGAGGTAGATTACACATTTTGCTCTGTGTGTGCCTCTGAGTTCATCCGGTGGTCTTTTACTGGAGTCAGTGTCCAGTGGTCTGTTACTGGAGTCAATTTCCAGTGGTTTGTTACTGGAGTCAGTGTCCAGTGGTTTGTTACTGGAGTCAGTGTCCAGTGGTCTGTTACTGCAGTCAGTGTCCAGGAGTCTGGTACTGGAGTCAGTGCCCAGTGGCCTGCTACTGGAGTCAATTTCCAGTGGTCTGTTACTGGAGTCAGTGTCCAGTGGTTTGTTACTAAAGTCAATTTCCAGTGGTCTGTTACTGGAGTCAGTGTCCAGTGGTTTGTTACTAAAGTCAATTTCCAGTGGTCTGTTACTGGAGTCAGTGTCCAGTGGTTTGTTACTGGAGTCAGTGTCCAGTGATTTGTTACTGGAGTCAGTTTCCAGTGGTTTGTTACTGGAGCTGGTGCCCAGTGGTCTGGTATTGGAGTCAATGTCCAGTGGTTTGTTACTGGAGTCAGTGTCCAGTGGTCTGGTATTGGAGTCAGCATCCAGTGGTCTGTTACTGGAGTCAGTGTCCAGTGGTTAGTTACTAGAGTACATTTTCAGTGGTCTGTTACTGGAGTCAGTGCCCAGTGGATTCTTACTGGAGTCAGTGTCCACTGGTTTCTTACTGGAGTCAGTGTCCAGTGGTTTGTTACTGGAGTCAGTGCCCAGTGGTCTGGTATTGCAGTCAGTGTCCAGTTGTTTGTTACTGGAGTCAGCGTCCAGGAGTCTGGTATTGGAGTCAGTGTCCAGTGGTTTGTTACTGGAGTCAGCGTCCAGTGGTCTGGTATTGTAGTCAGTGTCGAGAGGTTTGTTACTGGAGTCAGTGCCCAGTAGTCTGTTACTGGAGTCAGTGTCCAGTGGTTAGTTACTAGAGTCAATTTCCAGCGGTCTGTTACTGGAGTAAGTGCCCAGTGGTTTTTTACTGGAGTCAGTGTCCAGTGGTTTGTTACTGGAGTCAGCGTCCAGTGGTCTGGTATTGGAGTCAGTGTCCAGTGGTTTGTTACTGGAGTCAGCGTCCAGTGGTCTGGTATTGGAGTCAGTGTCCAGTGGTGTGTTACTGGAGTCAGTGCCCAGTGGTCTGGTATTTGAGTCAGTGTCCAGTGGTTTGTTACTGGAGTCAGTGTCCAGTGGTTTGTTACTGGAGTCAGTGCCTGGTGGTCTGGTATTGGAGTCAGTGTCCTGTGTTCTGTTACTGGAGTCAGTGTCCAGTGGTTTGTTACTGGAGTCATTGTCAAGTGGGCTGTTACTGGAGTCAGTGTCCAGTGGTTTGTTATTGAAGTCAGTGTCCAGTGTTCTGTTACTGGAGTCAGTGTCCAGTGGTTTGTTATTGAAGTCAGTGTCCAGTGTTCTGTTGCTGGAGCCAGTGTCCAGTGGTTTGTTACTGGAGTCAGTGAACAATGGGCTGTTACTGGAGCCAGTGCCCAGTAGTCTGTTACTGGAGTCAGTGTCCAGTGGTTTGTTACTGGAGTCAGTATCCGGTGGTCTGTTACTGGAGTCAGCGTCCAGTGGTTTGTTACTGGAGTCAATTTCCAATGGTCTGTTTCAGGAGTCAGTGTCCAGTGGTTTGTTACTGGAGTCAGTGCCCAGTGGTGTGTTACTGGAGTCAGTGTCCAGTCGTTTGTTACTGGAGTTAGTGGCTAGTTGTCTGTTACTGGAGTCAGTGTCCAGTGGTTTGTTACTGGAGTTAGTGCCCAGTGGTCTGGTATTGGAGTCAGTGTCCAGTGGTCTGTTAATGGAGTTAGTGTTTAGCAGGTGCTTTCGTAGCTCCATCTTTGTATTTTAGGTGCTTTTCTGTGCGCTTTGTGCCAGGTGGGTGCTACTGCGTCCAGCGGGTGCTCTTTAAATGCAGCCAGTGAAATTGTTCATCTGTGGGTGTAGCTGGGTGCAGTAGTGTGTATGTTGTCATTGCTGCCTGTGCATTGGAAGTGCGCTCTGTGCTGGGAGGGATATATGGATGGTACTGTGTGGGTGTAATCTCAATCTCTGTTCCCAGTACGTGGTCTATGAACTGTACGCAGCTAAGTGAAGGACATGCTCACTGAGTGAGCATACTTGCCTTTTTTTTGCTCAGTGGGCGCATATGAGTGCCGTGTACGCTTTGTGGGTTCAGCTGTGTGTGGGTGTCTTCAGCACTTTGCATTGTGGCCTGCAGCAGATATGCGACACTGGTGTACAGTTGCAACATAATACCCCATCTGGGCGCAGCAACCACAGACCACATCCTCCCCCACCCAGCCTCTGCAGTTCAGGTCTGTGGTTGTATTCAAATGCACTGTATCTCAAAAAGTGCACACAGACATTGCCACAGCACCTTCATATACTGCTACCACAAAGTGTTTTTCTCACACAGATGCACATTACACTTTAGTTCAGTGGTTCTTCACTTATTGACTTCTGTGTACCCCCACTAAATCCAAAATTTAAAAAAAATGAGGAACCAAGAGTATATCAAACAAATACACAAATAATAAACTATTTTATTTCATTCACAAACAAAAAATATGTAAAAAGCGAAATGTTAATAGGAATTTATTACAAAACAATGCAACATACTACCATATTTCTCCTGTGCAATCCTGCAGGTTACTTTTTTCACTTCTGAATTGGCTCTTTAAATCACTCAGGATAGCTGCCTGTATAAAGTCCTTGCCATGACTGATCCCCTTCACTCCTGGGAGGACTCTATACAGCACTTATGATGGCTGCCAGTAACCATGGCCACTAGAGGTATGCGATTCCGCGCCCACTGCTTTTTTTGCAAAATTTTAGATTTTGCATTTACCACATAATCCAGCATCTGCTACATAATCTGCAGATTTTAATAGAACACATTGTGTTTCTAGTACTAAATATGCAGGGACACGTGTGGCTACGAAGTGGAAGGCCCTTTGCAAAGGTTGACTGGGGCAGGGGTGGCTCTAGGCTCATGGCGGCCCTGTGTAGCGAGCGTAGGTAGGGGGCCCCAGAAGAGGGGGTCCGGGCCGGGCGGAGCCCCCCGGAGCTCAGGAAGGTGTTTTAATAAAACGTCCAGAAAAGGTGTTAGATGACCAGTACCTGCGGCTGCTCCGACCCTTCCGAATTTGTCTCAGAACGATAAAATGTAGGAGGAGGAGGGTATTGTGACACACGATGTGGCCAGCAGTGGGTAGGGAAAAAAAGAAGCCAATCAGGAACCAGGATGAACACAAGAGCGGAGGCCAGTGAAGGGGGGGTCAGGGTGTTTGGAAGTGGAACAGAGCCGGAGGCCGCCAAATCCCTGCCAGGGGCCGCCACGCAAATATGTATCCATCCTCTGAGGATTATTATATTAAGGATATATATTGGCGTGGCGGCCCCTGGGGTTTGGAGACCCTGTGCAGGTGCACAGCTTGCACATACAATAGCAAGAAGGAGCCAAGAGGGATATGGAAAGGTATGTAAGGGATCGCCCTCCACTCTAAGCAATCAATAAACACCAAGATCCCTATACCTAGGACAATTAATACATTTAATAGACATGAGTACACAGTACTAAGGTTGTATTTTATATTTACATACCAAAGTTACCCCCTGCTCTCTATCGCAGTGAGGCATAGATCCTCTAATGTCTTGTTGTCCCTGCTAGATCTACTGTTCCAAAAGAGTTACTCCGTTCTCAACTCAAGTAGTGTCCAGGACAATGTCCAACCAATGTCTGCCTTCTTTAATGGCAGTACATATATCCACACTCAACCACATGTGCACAAACCTTAAGGAAAAAAATGTGTGGTGGAGCGGAAGGCACCTCACGGGCGAACAACCCTCGGGGATGTTGGCTGATGTTACCAACTCACTATCGGTTGCCTTCCAGTCCCAAAAGAAAACAAACTGGGTACAACACATAAAATGAAATGCGTGTAAAGGTGCTAAATAAAGAGTTGTGTAACATTAACTCATAAGGGACAGAGTGACATAAAATCAACAGACACACCCACTCAATTACTTTATTCTTCGTTTTAGTGTGAACTGTTGAATTAAAAACGGAGGTTGGTAGCTTAGTATCGCCTACCCAGGTTCCTGGGATGATATAAGGTCCTGGTTCCGTACTGTACGATTGATATCTCAATCGGTTTTAAACGAATCGAAGTGTGATTTGGCCAGCCGGTAGGAGCTGCCCATGCTGGCCTGGGTGTCCAGAAAGGATGTTCCAAAAGTTGGTGCAGTGACCGAGTGTTGAAATACCCTGATGAATCTGCCGAAATTATTGGGGCAGTGAAACATGTCGGTATCAGGTACTTTACACGCATTTCATTTTATGTGTTGTACCCAGTTTGTTTTCTTTTGGGACTGGAAGGCAACCGATGATGAGAAAGGGGCAGTGAGTTGGTAACATCAGCCAACATCCCCGAGGGTTGTTCGCCCGTGAGGTGCCTTCCGCTCCACCACACATTTTTTTCCTTAAGGTTTGTGCACATGTGGTTGAGTGTGGATATATGTACTGCCATTAAAGAAGGCAGACATTGGTTGGACATTGTCCTGGACACTACTTGAGTTGAGAACGGAGTAACTCTTTTGGAACAGTAGATCTAGCAGGGACAACAAGACATTAGAGGATCTATACCTCACTGCGATAGAGAGCAGGGGGTAACTTTGGTATGTAAATATAAAATACAACCTTAGTACTGTGTACTCATGTCTATTAAATGTATTAATTGTCCTAGGTATAGGGATCTTGGTGTTTATTGATTGCACAGCTTGCACATGCCTAAAGCCGCCCCTGACTGGTGACCTCTTTCTATTGCTTATTAGTATATTTGGGTGTTACACTGGTACGAACGAGCAGCAACCAATGCCCGATAGTCTTCCCAAGTGTAAAAATGCAAAAATAATAACACTATTCCAAAATGTGCTGCAATATGCTGCATAATTTGCCTTTCAGTGCTGCATAATTTACTCAACCCTGCTGCATAATTTAGTCCACCCTGCTGCATAATTCCAGTGGCCCTGCCAGTAACCAGTGAAAGCCATGTGCTGTTTCTCTACTGCTTCTGGATGGAATTGATAGAGTTTTTCCTGGCTGTCTGTGTCCTGTCTCTGGCTATGGAGCACTCTCTGCCCGCTCCTTGGTCGAGCATTCACGCTGCATGTCTAAAACTAGAAATTCCTCTGATGGACCTCTGCAGTTCCTAAATAACATTTATCACTGCTGATGGGATATGGGGAACATTTACTATCCCTTACTCCATGCATTGCATACCTGTGAGCATCTCACCTGTCACTCTAGAGATTAAATAGAACTTTGGCCACGACTGCTTGTATACAGTGCATGCTGCATTCTGCAGTTATGTTGCGCCTGGTTGTATTCGATGTAGAACTGTAGTATAATGTGAAATACTTGTGTGCTGTCTCTCATACCTCTTTCCTCCATTGCATGTGCATGCGCTGGGGTCTAAGACAGGATAAGAGGCTGGTCACTCATGCATGACACTAAAATGCTTCCCACATAGGCCACAGTGCAATTCAACATGCTTTCAACCATAGACTCCCCCAGGGTGTAGCATGCTACCTTCCCGTTAATGCACTTCAGAGTCTTGTCAGGGCAGGGGCGGCCTTAGGCATGTGCAAGCTGTGCACCTGCACAGGGCCACCAAACCCCAGGGGCCACCACGCCAATATATATCCTTAATATAATAATCCTCTGAGGATGGATACATATTTGCGTGGCGGCCCATGGCAGGGATTTGGCGGCCTCCGGCTCTGTTCCACTTCCAAACACCCTGACTCCTCCCCTCTTCACTGGCCTCCGTGCTCCGCCCCGCCCGGACCCCCTCTTCCGGGGCCCCCTACCTACGCTCCTGCCCAGGGCCGCCATGAGCCTAGAGCCACCCCTGGTCAGGATTATAAACAGGGCCACTTGAATTATGCGGCAGGAGCGGGACAAATTATGCAGCAGGGTTGAGAAAATTATGTGTCAAGAAAAGGCAAATTTTGCAGCACAATGCGGCACATTTTGTAATCGTATTGCTTCATAATTTCATAATTTTTAAATTTAACACTGTCTGGGCATTGGGTGCAGCTCGTTAGTACCATATAATACACAAATATATCAATAAGCAACAGAGAGGTGACAAGTCCAGCTTTGCAAAGGGCCTTTCACTGCGCTGTAACATGTTGCCTCATTTTTAGTAACTTTTGAACCGCTAGAGCCAGCAACAGCATTTTTTGGGTTAAATTCTGCAGATTGTGTGGCAGAGGATGGATTAGGTGGCAAACGAGGCAAATCTATAATAATGCGAAAATCGCTGCAGCTGCACAATCACATAAATCCAGTGGCCTTGGGTCTAAAGCAGTCCATAAACACAAGTACATTCAAAATTGTACTGTACAAACAAAGGATGGATTAGGACCAATCTCAAAACTTGCACCTAGCACACCCAAAAAGGGCATTAGAAAAACATTGAGGAATATCATTGCAAATTGCCAGTTGCATAGCTAGACCTTTTGCCGCCCGTGTCGATAACTGCTTTTGCTGCCCGTAAAACGGCCACAGATAAGATCTGGGAGGGAGGCCGTTGTCCCCCCCCACCATTGCTACACCACAGCAAATTGCGATCAATATCTTGTGGCCAGTCAATAGTCCATTTGGGGGTGGGTATGGGAGGCACATGGCTACGCACCTAAGAAGATGGCTGTCTTTCATTGATGCTCTATCACAGGAAACAACCTTTACAACGCAACCATTAAACCGCACTACATTTACAATGCAGTCATTACATCACAACATCCTTTACAACGCATGCCACTACAACGCAGGCATTACATTGCATGTCATTATAATGTATACCATTACAACGCATAGTACCCCTACACCATCCAACACTTATCCTACTGGTTGCACCCCCTGGAGTTAGAATATTAATTTTTACCCCTACGCTATCCAACACTTATCCTCCTGTTACAACCCCTGGAGTTAGGATAGTAATTTTTACCCCTACACTATGCAACACTTAACTTAAATGCAATGTAATGGTATGCGTTGTAATGGTATGCGTTGTAAAGGTATAATGCGGTGTAATGGAATGCGTTGTAAGCCTAGTTTAAAAAAAATCGTTGTAGTGGTATGCGTTGTAAATTTATGCGTTGTAAAGGATGTTGCGATGTAAAAACTGCGTCGCAAAGGCATGCATTGTAAATGTATGCGTTGTAACGTCATACATTCCTCTATCACAGTCTAGGACTCCTCTCTATCTGGAAAGAACAAATGATGAAATTTCTCCTGAAATATAGATGGCTTAAAGTCGCAGACTGCATAGCAGGGAGGCATTTAATCAACTAAATTGCTCCTGAGAGTTTCATTTTCGAAAATACAGCAACAGCTTCCATTCTGAATTCAAGTCATCAGGGCCTGATTTTTATTTCGGTGGATAGAATACTCCTCCCACAAACGGGATGGATATCCCCTCCGCGTGTATTACAAGTGTCATAGGATATAATGCAATTGTAATAGGGTGGATGATTAGTCACCTTTGTGAGGGAGTATCAGCCAAAATATGAATTATGCCCCCCAGTGTCAAGATGTTTCTTCTAGCAATATTTATGTTTATGCTGACACTTTTTGGCCTTTAACCCGTTTCTTGCGGCGAACGTTCAGCACCAGTGCTGAACGTTCTAAGAAACGGGTGGGGCCGTGTCGGCCGTTGGACGTGCGCAGCACTACGGAGGTAGTGCTCGCAATGTCCAAAGGCCGACGGCAGCACTAAAGGGGTTAAGTCGTTTCTAAAGAAATTAATTATTTGTAAGTGCTTGCTCCAGTCTAAAATTAATTAATCCAATGTCAAGAGTTTGTTCTGAACAATAGTTATGACTATGCTGCCACCTTTTGATCTTTAATTTTTTTCTTAAGTATTTTGTTTCCTGGAAGCATTGCCACTATAAACATGGTGCATATGGTGCTTTTCTTCTATTCACAGGTATTCTCGTTGACAATATTTTTTTTCTCCATGCATATTGCTAATTTGTTCTATGAAATCAATACCTTTTACCTGACGTGTTTTTTTAAGTGCTCCTTTTGACTTCTTCATTTACTGCAATATTGACTTCTGAGAAACATTTTTGAAAATATTTCATTTACATTTGTGTATTTTTTCAAAACATGCAAGACAAGAATATAATACTTAATTCGAAGTGGTAGAAGTCCCTTTTCTGTTATATTGTACTTTGCTCTTGCAAGCAATTCCTCTTCAAGTGACACTCTCAGAAAGGCGGATTAGACAGGCATGATCTTTACCAAATCAAACAACCCTGGTCAATGTTTTCCACAAATCTAGTTACTGCTCTTTGTATTCTTCTATCATAATCGCAAAACTAGGAGACTAAGGGTCAGAAATAAAAAGCATGTTTACAGCCGCAAACGGTCCGACACACATAATCTGGCCATTTGCCACCACCATGAAGCTTTTTAAAATGTAAAAAAGTAAAAATTTTACTGAATTGCAATTTTATGTTTGCTTCTCTTAAATGGTTTGGCTTTGGCCCTAAGATGAAGCAATTAATCTAATTATTATACCCAGCTCCCAAAGCATCCATTTTTATTAATTAGACTAGGTTGTCCATGATCGCCTCTTTCATTTAGTGTAGCCTTTGAACCATTTTTGACAAAAATACGACAAAATATAAAAATACAAGCATCCACTTACAGAATTTCTAATTATGACATGCCTGAAACCTATGGCTTTTTCAGTGAATATATAAATAATCCTTGCTATAACAATATATATATATATATATATATATATATATATATATATATATATATATATATATATATATATATATATATATAGTTATCCAAACTAGAAGAGTCCCAAAAGGGGAACATCAAGTGGAATCTCTCGTTTCAACAGAGAGATGCCATTTCAAATCTTGAACAAGATGACTCAATCGTGATAAAGCCTTCGGACAAAGGCAGGAAACGTAGTCATCCAGAGTCGTGACAACTATTGTAAAGAAGCCCTACGTCAGTTACAGGACCGCGACAACTACATGCCAACAACGGAACATGAATATCAAGAAAGCATCCGCAAATATCATTCCCTTATTGAATACTGGTATGGGAAGGGAATACTAGGAAGAGAGGAATATCTATTCTTGCAGAACAAGTAGCCGAGACTACCCAGTTTTTACCATCTCCCAAAAGTACACAAGGACGCCACGCAGCCACCAGGGAGACCGATTGTGTCATCCATTGGAGGATTAACCGAAAAGATGTCGAAATTCATTGACTCATTTCTGGCCCCATGGGTAACTCAGTTAAGTTCATACACGAAGGACACTAAGGACTTCCTCAGACAAATACAGGATGTGGAGTGGGAGGACGACCTGGTGATGGTAACAATGGACATCTCTAGTCTATATATGAGCATCAGACATCTTGATGGGATTGAAGCGGTGAAGACCTTTTTGAACCTACGACCTGCCCGCTACCTGGAGCATAGCAGAATGATTTTGGACTTTATGTCTTTCTGCCTGAATAATAACATATTTATCTTTCAGAACCAGCGATACAGACAGGTCAGGGGGACCGCCATGGGCACCTGCTTCGCCCCCAGCTACGGGAATTTATTCGTGGGCTGGTGGGAGAAGCGGGTGGCCTGGGCGAATGACAAAACCGATTGGATCGATAGGGTGATATGCTGGAGAAGGTACATCGACGACCTCTTCCTTATCTGGAGGGGGTCGGAATCCTCAGCAATGGAATACATAAGGGCCCTGAATCAAAATGATCTGAATCTGCAATTCACCTACAACATGAGCAAGAAAGAGGTTAGCTTTCTAGACCTAAGGGTTTTCGTTGATTCAGGCACTATCCAGACCGCACTCTTTAGAAAAGAGACGGCAGGGAATTCCGTTCTACATGGACGAAGCAGCCATCCAGCTTCCCTGGTTAAGAGTATCCCCTACGGGGAACTGTTGAGGATAAAGCGCAACAGTTCCCTGGAGAAAGATTTCACAGAGGCCGCAGATAGAAGCGTGAAACGCTTTAAATCTCGTGGTTACTCTAGAACTGTACAACAACAAGCTGAAGAGAAGGCGAAAGCCGTTGATAGGCAAACTCTGCTGACTGAGAAAAGGACTGAAACAACAAAAGGTGGAAGTGGCATAATTAGACTGATAACAACCTATTCGGTGGCAGCGAATAGAGTCAGAGCCATTATGTCCAAAAATTGGGGGATCCTCAAATCTGATACCATAATTGGCAAAGATTTGCAAGAACACCCTATGATAACATTCAGGTAAATAAGATCATTGAAGGACAGACTAGTCACAAGCCATCTATCTAGGGAAAAGCCCAAAGGAGACCTGCACGCCATGCATGGGTCATACCCATGTGGGAAATGCAAGGCCTGCAGCAACAGCCAGACGGTATTTACCTATCAGGTGCCACACAAGGACTCTAAGATTAGGATCAGCAAGTTTATTACTTGCTCGACCACATTTGTGGTATACTGTCTAAAGTGTCCCTGTGGACTTCGTTACGTGGGGAGTACCACTAAGGCAGTCAAGCTGAGAATCTTGAAGCACCAACGGGCCATCATGAATAAGGATGAGAACTATCATAACAGTGATAGAACTCTACTTAGCTTCTTCAGTTTGGACTGTGTCCCACAAGATATAAGGGGTGGGGATCTGAAACGGAAGCTTAGGCGGTTGGAGTCAAGATACATTATAGATCTTCAAACGAAGTCCCCGGGAGGACTCAATGCAGGGGAAGAACTATTATCACATCTATAGTAGCAGTAATTGAAATTACATGTGTTGAGCTGTGTCACTGCCTGAGAATACATTTACCTTTACAAATGCTTTAAGAAATTGAGTTGGTAGCTGGTTTTTGGACCCTTTGGGATGAATTTGATGTTTAGGAGTTAATTTGACAGTGTGGTGCAGGGGGTATTGGTGATTATGATTTGCATTTTCACTTAGCGGGCCATTCAGGCCTTAATAATTAATCAACTTGTCAGGGGTCTTATCGAATAGAATTTCCTTTTTTAAACCTTTTACCAACGAATATATGGACTATTGGTGCAATGTGAATTATGTTGATTTAATGAAATTTTGGTCTCTAAATTGAGAACCCTTATGAATTTAGCCCATCCAGGGCAAAAAATGCTAGCATTAGACTACTTATACGTTGATAGTCGGGTAGAGATGTATTGTTTATTCAACATTACGAACATTGCCTTTAATTCTGTTTTTTCTTTATTGTTTGAGTTATTCACCATTCAAAGATGGCGCTCATGAATTGTAAAATTATCCGTTTTCACTTTCAATTGTTATGCCTTATTTTAACTTCCGCCTTGCCGTCGCCAGCTGACACTGACGAAGGCAAGTGCTGAAACGCGTCTGTTGATTTGAATTTTGTGTGCAATAAACCTGGAAGGGGTTTAACCTACTGTGAGTGCTGATTCTTGCTGGTTTTCGGACTGCGGAGCTTTAATATATATATATATATATATATATATATATATAGATATGCTTTTCTCTTTTTGTCTTTTAATAATTAAAGAACTGTATATATGCATAATGCAGAGCGTAATATGCTCTTTATTGCTGTTGTTCAGTGTGGCGTGGTGTCATGATTCACAACAGCTGTAGCTTCTAGTAAGTCATGCTGATTCTCCCCTCCCTATACTATGCACAGCTGCATATATAGTTTTGCGAAGGCAGTTCGCTTTGGTATTTTCTTTTTGAAAATGGCTTCATCATGTTGACAGAGCCAGACATAAAAACTTTCAATGCATTTACACAACCACTGTAACAGCGGCTCCTGTAAATGAGTGGACATCTCTAAATATGGCAGTGGAGTACCATTGTCATGGCTAGAGGTAAGTACTCTGCCATGGCAATGGTACATGGGGCCAGAAGTAGGAGCCCTAATACCGGTCGGTATTAGGGTTTTCAGATGTAGGGGGCTGAAAATTACAGAATCGGTATATTTACCGATTCGGTAAAATTACCGATTCGGTAAATTACCGAATATGTAAATATACCGATTCTGTAAATCCATATGTAGCTGACACTCCTAAGAGTGCCACAGGCCCTTAAGAGTCGGTATTTTACCACACAATCCTATTGTGTGGTAAAATACCGAATTCAGGTGTGCATGCACATCTGTGCATGCACACCTGTGCAATGTGACACACAGACATGCCCTTAGGGCATGTATGTGTGCCACATGTCACACAAGCCTGTACTTGGGGTGCTAGAGGGTGTCAAAGTGACACCCCCTGCACCCTTGCAGGATTCGGTATTTACTGATTCGGTAAATACCGAATCGGTGTTGCCCATTGATTCCTATGGGCTTCAAGGCCCATAGGAATCAATGGGCAATACAGATTCGGTATTTACCGAATCGGTAAATACCGAATCTTACAGATTCGGTATACCTGAATTCGGAATTACCTACATCTGCCCCCTTCCCATTTGCAGACTCTTAAATACCGAATCGGTAAAATTCGGTATTTAAGAGTCTGTAAATGGGAATTACCTACATCTAGCCCTAAATCTGTCTGCCAAACTCCCAAAGTGGGATTTTGTTTTTGAAAAACAAACACTATGTGACCCTTAAAATATGTGAGTTTTCTCCCAGGGCGTCAGATGCATTTTTTCAGTTTTTTTATTCCTGGAGTGTGAGGGAGTCCCTGGAGGTTCCAAATGGAAAAAAATGCATCAGACCATCTGCACTAAATTGGTTATATGGTCTAATGCACCAACACCCAAGTCCCCCACTCTGTAGAATTTCCAGCTGCAGAGCCAGCGAGGGCACCACCGTAGGAAACATGCCAGTTGACCAGACTCTAAATAAAGTGGGCGTACTCTATGTTTGGTGGACAGGGTACTCTGCCACAATTGCTGGGAAGTTCTCTTTGTGCTAAAATTTGAATCTGCACCTAAATCTTTGTTCTTCAGACATATAATGTGTCTTAAGCATATTTGCAGTCCTCACCTGATGTGAACCATAGAAGAACTGTCTCTCTCATGAGGGTGTGTTGAGTTGTGTTTTCCTCTGTATACAGAGTAGTACACACCTATAAATTGTAAGTCTTGGGGCAAACTTTCTTTAGTAGGCTGTAATGTAAATTATTATTGGACAAAATCAAACATATAGGGTACTACACATGCATTAAGATTCTACCAGCACTCTTCATCTCGAAAATGTCACTCCCCTTCACGGCATTCTTTCTCAACAGGTTACTCTGTACATAACACTGCAGGGAACATGCAATAAGCAGCACATTTAAGGAACAAGAAACTGTGCTGTATTGATAACAAATCTTTATTGCTAATACCCAACATTTGCAATGAACAAATGCAACCACAGCTGGCAGGCAGTTGTGTGCTTGCTCAAAGATCTGAAAATACGGTGGACAGTATCAGAGTCATTCATTGAGCCACAGTGGAGATAGAGCCATTAATTGAGCCATAGGAGAGAAAGAGTCATTCATTGAGCCATAGTAGATATAGAGTCATTCATTGAGCCATAGTGGAGATAGAGTCATTCATTGAGCCATTGTAGAGATAGAGTCATTCATTGAGCCATAGAGGAGAAAGAGTCATTCATTGAGCCATAGAGGAGAAAGAGTCATTCATTGAGCCATAGAGGAGAAAAAGTCATTCATTGAGCCATAGTGGAGATAGAGTCATTCATTGAGCCATAGTGGAGATAGAGTCATTCATTGAGCCATAGTGGAGATAGAGTCATTCATTGAGCCATAGTGGAGATAGAGTCATTCATTGAGCCATAGAGGAGAAAGAGTCATTCATTGAGCCATAAGAGAGATAGAGTCATTCATTGAGCCATTGTGGAGATAGAGTCATTCATTGAGCCATAGTGGAGATAGAGTCATTCATTGAGCCATAGAGGAGATAGAATCATTCATTGAGCCATAGTGGAGATAGAGTCATTCATTGAGCCATAGTGGAGATAGAGTCATTCATTGAGCCATAGAGGAGAAAGAGTCATTCATTGAGCCATAAGAGAGATAGAGTCATTCATTGAGCCATAGTAGATATAGAGTCATTCATTGGGCCATAGTGGAGATAGAGTCATTCATTGAGCCATAGTGGAGATAGAGTCATTCATTGAGCCATTGTGGAGATAGAGTCATTCATTGAGCAATAGTGGAGATAGAGTCATTCATTGAGCCATAGAGGAGATAGAATCATTCATTGAGCCATAGTGGAGATAGAGTCATTCATTGAGCCATAGTGGAGATAGAGTCATTCATTGAGCCATAGAGGAGAAAGAGTCATGCATTGAGCCATAAGAGAGATAGAGTCATTCATTGAGCCATTGTGGAGATAGAGTCATTCATTGAGCCATAGTGGAGATAGAGTCATTCATTGAGCCATAGAGGAGATAGAATCATTCATTGAGCCATAGTGGAGATAGAGTCATTCATTGAGCCATAGTGGAGATAGAGTCATTCATTGAGCCATAGAGGAGAAAGAGTCATTCATTGAGCCATAAGAGAGATAGAGTCATTCATTGAGCCATAGTAGATATAGAGTCATTCATTGAGCCATAGTGGAGATAGAGTCATTCATTGAGCCATTGTGGAGATAGAGTCATTCATTGAGCCATAGTGGAGATAGAGTCATTCATTGAGCCATAGTGGAGATAGAGTCATTCTTTGAGGCATTGTGGAGATAGTAATCAGATGTTACTACAGATGAATTGCCACATAAAGAACCTTGGCAGGCCCCTATACAAAGCATGTTCTCTGCTGTTCCCACAATCATATTCTGATCTAAATCAATGGTGCTGGCACTGAAGACCCCACAGGAAAGGGAGCAATTTACTGTAGAATGGACAAAGGTCCTGCTGTCTTTGCCACGCGGTGTTTTGCGAAGTCTGGCATCAGGTGTGGCGCAAAAGAATAAGGAAACTGCAGCGTCCAAGGTCCACAATAATCTCCGCTAACCCAATGGTGTCTGATGGGAATAAAAACATCAGAGGCAAATTCATAAACATCAACTGTCATGAGTAAAACCAAACACATTTCAACTGTTTGAACACAGGCATAATGGAATCTGCAACATTAGGAAGACAGGAGAGTCTGGGGAGGCTTTACCTAACTCCTGTTTATCACATGTAGCACATTATTCAAGGCTAAATTATGTTAAGGTATTTTGTGGGAGGATAGAATATCCTTGCCCCCATCTAAATCAGCCATACTCCCTGTGAAGGTAAATGTGGATCACAGGGCTATAAAAAAGCACAGTGTCAGGGGAACAGGGATTTGGAGTGTCAATTATTTTATTTTGCTTATTTTCCAATTATTCTAGTTCTTCAGTAACAAGAAGTCATATATGTTTAAATTAAAGGCCTGATTTAGACTTTGGGAGATGGAGTGCACTCCCTCAGGAGGGCAGAGGATAATATCTCCTCCAACCCATGGAACGCCGGCATGCCAAATTTAGGAGCTGAGGGTCAGATGTTTCAACATTGTATTTTGCGAGTCCATAATAGCGAATTTTACCGATTCGCTATTATGGACTCACAAAATGTAATGTATGTAGGTTTCGCAAATAAAATTGAAATTCCTATGCATTCCTTATTTGCGACTCGCAAATTGCAAGTAGCAAATAAGCAATGGCTTCCCATTCATTTCTATGGACCCATAAGAATGCATGGGAATTACATGCACAATTTGCGAGTACCCAATAGGTACTCCCAAATTGCGCATGCAATTTCCAGGGTGCAAAGGGGCCAAATGGACAACCTGATGCACCACTGAAATTTGCAGGTGTGCACATGTAGCACACATACATGCCCTAAGGGCATGTATGTGCGCCACATGGCATTTAGAAAAATGCAAAAAAGTGAATTTTCCAGGAATTTGCAAATCACCGCCAACTAGAAGTTGGTGGCAATTTGCGATTCCTTAATGCAAAATCGCAATTTGCGATTGGTACATGAATTGCATTTAGGGAATCGTAAATTGAGATTCCCTAACTGCATTCACAATTTAGGTAATCACAAATAATTGTGATTACCCATATTGCGAATTCAAAATGGTTGATACATTGGAAAATGTATTTTTGCATTCACAAATGTGCCAATTCTGCTAATCGGCCCCTTTGCGATCGCAAAAAGTGTTGATACATCTGTCCCTGACTGTCTTAGCGGTATGTATGCTCCATTGCAACAGTGATGGAGTAAACATACTGCTAAGATAAAGGTCTGCCTCACGATTTTGATGACGCACGGACCTTACGTTTAGCTACAAGGGTACCTACTCCATCAAACCGCGTAAGAGAGTATTGGAGGTGAATCCTCAATTATATGCTCCCAGATAAAAGATCAACACAAAATAATACTTGAAGATAATATGGTCACCACTGTTAATTTTCAGGTCAGACTTCTTGGAAGAGAAGATCATTAAAATATATTTCAGAGGTCGGCTCACCCTTAATGTATTAAGGCATGCTCATCATTTTATGACCTATCACACTGGAGTAGGAGCACTGCCACCCCAGCAGACTCAACTGAGGGAAAAATGCCCTAGGGATTCTTATAAATCTGTTTTCAGGACAGTTACTTGAGTCAAGTTTCAGGCAAAATCAATTAAAACATATTTAGGGTTCATTACGGCAGCTTCAGTGGCAACCTCTGACTTGTGACAAGTCTGTGACTACGAAGCAGATGTCCCCCACACTCAGCTATGACAACTGTAGTTTAATATAACTAGGGTTGAACCATTCAAATGAGGGACCGGTAGGGTTTTATTTATTACATTTTTCTGTATGGTTAATTTGGATATCACAGCTAGGGAGTTCATTAACCCTGAAGAAGTCCCAAGACCTTTTAACGCTGTTGTATAAGGGGAAACATGTTGGTATCTTATGGATTCTTGATGACTAGGTGATTCATTGTATTTCATCATATAACCAATGTTTTTAATGCTACCAGAGGTACTTACTAATAAAGGAAACCTTTGAGTATACCCCTAGGTAACTGCCTGAAAACAGATTTATAAGAATTCCCAAGCCATTGTTCCCTCTATTGAGTCCGCTGGAGTGGCATTTTTTCTACTCCAGTCTGAGAGGACGCCAAATGATGAAGTGTGACTACTCCATAGCTAAACATTTCTGATGGAGTAAGGGCTTTCGGAGAAATGGCTATATGTCATAACATTTTCCTTTTCAAAAACAAAATCACATTTTGGGATTTTCTTTTCAAAAATAAAAAATAAACCTGTTTAGGACTGGTCTCCGTCATGCTGGCGGAGCCTTGTACCAAACTGCGAAAAGCACTGACAATTCCTTATAGATACCACCAGCTAGGCGGACATTTATTCATTCATTGGGTGGTCCCTCCATCAGGGGACCGAGTCATCAACTTCAACCCTCTGGTGGAACAATGGGCAGTCCGTCAACTTCTAAATCAGGCCCTTGGAGTTGTCCAGCAGCCCTGTGGACTACTGTCTACATTGACAGGTATCGATATCATGGTTGTTCCCGTAAATGCAGGAAAGGTTTGACATATGGTACCATCTGCCATGACGGCCAGCCATCAATTTTTCTCTCAGGTTGTGGGGTCATTTTATTTTTCCTGTTGCTTACTTTTCTAGTGATGATTGACTGGTAAAAAAAGACTTTGTTGATGGTGTAAAGCCCTTCCTACGATGGCTCCTACCTTATTGGGCTGTCTTAAGAAATAGTACATTGACGGATCCAACGCGGGCTCTGCCAATGGAATATTCACAGTCCACCTGACTCTAATTGACTGAGGATCGTGTAATGCAGGCAATAAAAAGTTAAAGTTTGGGTCCTTGGTGTTTCCAGCAACACACCAGGGAGGTCCCACTACCATTTCAGGCTTATGAAGGCCCTGAGCTGTACTGTTTACTTGGACTTCATACTTTTCTCTATATATTACATGATTACATCGGAGGCTTATCACGGCCTCACTCTCTAACTTTTTGTTGCCTGCATTATGTGGGTGGCTAGCGAGCAGGTTCTTTGCAATGAGGCACTATTTGCCTACGAGCTCATCAGGATCAGTTTCTTGCCAATATTTTTCAGCCTTGAAAAAGTTTCTATGATGAAACACGTGTCGGCTGCCTCTCTGTACTGGATATTATATCCTAACCAAAGAATGTGAATATTTGTGGATCGAATAAATCACATGCGACATAACTTCAACTTTATGAAATGTGTTTATTGATTGCATTTCATGCTTTTGGACTTCTGTGTGTGCTTCAGTATTTTATTTTGATACAGTAACATATTAGCAAAAGCTACATTTGCTTATATTGGGATTTTATTTGTAACACCAATGAATCATTACGAGAGGTGAAGGGAGGGAAGTAAGAAACTTGCAGAAAGATATAGTATCTACCATAAATATCATTACCAAAGGTAAGCAATGATTTCTTTCTGATTGATACTTCTTCCCACAGATTCCTAACCTAACAAATGTGTCCCAAAAGCAATACCTTCCAAGAAGTGGGCAACCTAATGCTTGGCAAAGTATCCATCAGAGAAGCTGTGAGATAATAATATTTTTCAAAAGTAAAACCAAGTAGCAGACCCACAAATATCAGCCACCGGGACACTCCTGATGAGAGAAGCAACTAATGATCCTCATGGAGTGGGGCAAGGCACTACAGATCTTAATGTAAAGAGTTCTTTAAGCATGAGGTCATATGCTTGGTTACCACTTTATTCTTCTTGGCACTAGTAAAGTCCACAAAAAACTGTCCACTCTACCATATTGTGTGCAATCAATATAATAAGACATCACACATCTGAGGTCCTGTCTGCACAGTCCCTCTTCCCTCCTGGTGGGGTGATGAGGAGGAAAGAAGGATGAAAGCGTGATAAAAAGACTCATGTGGAAAGCAGACACAAGCTTCAGCAAAAACCATGTACAGGTAGAAAGTACCAGTTACCTGGCTAGAACACAGTGAAAGGTGGCTTGACCAAAAGGTCACAAACTCTACATGCTGAAGTTATCATCTCTAAGAATACAAGCACTAATGACAGTCAAAACACTGGGCAACTGTGAATTTGTTTAAATGGTGAAGTCTTGAGGAAGATTAACAAATGTAAATCCCACAATTGAATATTGAATGCAGAGGAAATAAATAAATATAGTAAACTTTCAGAAAACCAAGAGAGATGTATACAGAGAGGCTTAATACAGTAGAAACATGAAGGTGAATGAGGCAGCAAAATATCCTTTTATGGGGGCAACTGCCAATCCCTACTGAGCAAGGGAAAGTACAAAGTGCAGGACAGAGAGACGAGTCTGGAGTGCATTCAAACCTTCAGACTCAAACTGGCGACTCACATAATTTTTTAAATATTTATAGAGGACCTCCTGGCAGCTAACATGACATCTGCCTCTTCTGTTTGGTACAGAGGTCCCTAATTGGCACTGCTCAATCCCCATGCATGGAGACGCAGTGCCAGAGGACTGGGGGAGGGGGGGAAGACTCATCTATCCTGTGGTGAAAGAGGGTCCAGTCCTTGTGAACGAGAATGAGGAGTTGTGCCAAATACTTCTTACCTAAACTAGGATGAACGGGATTAGTTTGGGTTGGTTCTTCCATCTCTTTTGCAAGATGTTTAACAGAAGTTCAATCAGTTAAAATGTGTAAAGCAGGCCCAGTGACCTATTAAATTATAAGGCATCCCCCAGTGAGTCATTCAGCGTGAGCTGTATACATAGCACAATACTGACAACACTTCCTATTCTGAGCAACAGCAACCCAATCCAATTGTGGTCATCCGTGTCTGGAAAACGTCATGTCAATCATCTCATGGTGAAGCTCACACTCATGATCCTCTGAAGGGAGGGTTTTTTCGGAGGGGCGATGCACCACATATGCACATCTGCCTCACTTGCGTGTGTCTACATGGTGGCAGTCAGTGGGAAGATGCCGAAAAGGTAAAGCCCCACAAGTAGTGCACAAGGTTCCACACCGTCCTGCAAGGTGATATGGCAGATGATGTTTGTTTTGTCAGATAGAGGCTGGATGTTTTCCTTGAGATGGAAGGGAAGAGGGCTTTAAGGGTAAGGTGCACTGCAAGCAGCTCCTACACTTTTATGTGTTGCTCTGCTCTGATGAAAACCAAAGCCCTGCACCACCATGTTTCCCATATGGGTGCCCAGCCCAATGACCATACCATGGCTACTTGCAACTCTGTTGACTGAATGGATGGCCCACCAGGAGGTGTGAGAAGCAGATTCACCAATGCAGGCTCAGAAGATCAGATTGGAATATCTGTACCTGATTCATAGAGCTGTCCCTATCTGGGGCTAGCAGGATGCATGATGCCATCAAGCCAAGCAGATATAAGCATTGGGATTGAAACCTGAATCTGAAACACCTTAATCATATCCTGAGTATCCGTAATCCTTTGAAAAAGTGGACAACTCTTGCTACAGGTGTTGCTTAGCGCCACATGAATGAAGAGGGACCCAAGTTGTGTTGGAGGATCTTGGTGGTCTAAAAATCTAACGTCACAGGCACTGGGGCCTACCACCTTCAGCAAACAATTGCTGAAGTACAGAAATCCATGGAACACCACGGTGAATCAGAGGTAACGCTTGTGGGTGCGGAGCTTCGTTAGATGAAATAAATGTTCTGGAGATCCAAGAATACCAATCAATTTGTGCATTGGGTAGAAATAAAATCTAACCCAGAGATAGATGTTTCAATACTTCATGTCAAATAAAGAGTTTTAAGAGACATAGGTCCTTGATGGTGCTGAAGACTTTGTCATTTTCGTGGATCAAGAGGTAAAGGTAGTTAAACTCCATGCCACTCACTTCCAAGTGCACCACTATTGTGTCCACTTTGTTCATCCGAGTTAACACCTCAATTTCTCAATAGCTAGGTTTGTGTCAGAGAGCATTTTTTTGCGACAGAAGGAGGATGACATGGTTGGGACGAGAGTAAGGGGAGGAGAGTGTAGCTCTTGTGGATAATATGAATCATTCAGGGACCTTCCGTAATCATCTCCAAATGTGCGGTGGAGTTGTACACCTTCCTTCTCTCCAAGGCCCATTGGAAGCTGGTGCTGGAGGGTAGACATCTGATTAAATAGTGGTTAGCAGAGACTACAGTTGCTGCTATTAGTGATGCTGGCATCCCTTAGGATCACCTCTGCACCAGAAGAACAGTCTACTTAACTATAAACGTTCTCCAGTGTTGCCATCTCTCATAGATCCGCATGCTTTAATTTCTCCCCTAAATCAGATTCAGAATCCCCAGTGATTTAACAATAAACATTGTTAAAATGTCCATTGGATCAAACACTGTGCTTGTTTGGTGGCACATTTACCTAGTTTGAAAGCTCCCAAACTTTGATCGTTTTAAAAGTACCTAGAACTCTCAGTCTCCTAGAGGCCACCAGAGTTCAGATGTTCGAACCCCATGTATGACATTGGGGTGAAGTAATACTGAGCCTCTGACTGAGAGGGAGGGCAGGTCACATGTGAGTGAATGAAAGATAACAACACTGGAGAACTGTAGTTACAGGTAAGTACATTGTTTTTTTTCCAGCATTAAATTTTTCATAGCTTCACATGCTTGAATAGGAATAGTTAAAAGTCCATAGCAATCAGGAAGCAGGCCCGCCTTATTGAAAGAGGTTGTGCAGAACTGACTGTCCCACCCAGAATCTGCTGCTACATTCATATCCAGGAAGTAGTGCTTGGTGAATGTATGCCTGTTCTTACAGGTTGTAACCCGGCAGATCTTGTGCAGCTGCACATTAGCATATAAGGCTGACATTGAGGAGATGATTCTGGATGAGTGCACTGGCAGTCTTCATGTCAGAGGTAAATTTGCCTTCTTCTGGCAGAAAAATACAGAGCCTTAGAGCCACCTTGATAAATCTTGCTTAGCGAGAGGCATTCCCTTCCAGGGTGAGAACTAGTAACAGAAACCTGGTCAAAGAGACCCTTCATTCAAAGTAGTGTGCTCCTTCAAGCAGAGACTGAGGCATCCCTTGTATAAGGACATACGGAACAAATTGCGGGCAGAATGGCCCACACCCTATATTGAGGGTAAGGTTGCAGCTACTCCTAAATTAGATGCCACAATGGTAGTTTTCATGTGAAAGCTAATTTAAGACCTCAAATGAAGTATTAATAGACTTTGGCATTCATGTCAGGATAAACTGCTTGACATCACTGGCCAGATTATTAAGATTATGGAAATGGTGGAAGATGCCAAATAGATGGGTGACACAACTGAACCAGATATCCTTTCAGGGTGAGCCCAAAGATACATATGTATGTTGGGTATTATCAATCGAGCTCTGTCCACAGAACGAAGAAACTCTCTTGGATGAGCGGCGCTGCTCATCCAGGCACTTTCACTTCTTCAATCAAGGTTCAAGGATTCAGACTGGACAGACCAAAGGGGTTACTTGCCCTTCTTTCTCTCCATGATCAAGTTTAATCAAGGCGCTTCCTGAGGTGGTTGCAGAGGAACCAGTGCCTCAGATAAGGATAAGATATTCTTCCATGGTAAAACTGGGGAGCAGGACAGCAGAATTCCTGATCAAATGGGAGATTTCCTCAGTTGCATGGATACTTCAAATGGTGTTGAGGTTCCAGCTAGAGCTTTGGGGAACCCCAAGACAACAGATAAGGCAGCAACACTTTTCTTTTTCAACATTATGGATCAAGAGGTTCAAGATCTACAGAGCAAAGGCGCAATAGATAAACCCATAATTTTCTCAAAGAGGTTCTTAAGCAATATCTTTGCAGTAAAAAAAAGAAAGACAAGCACATTCGTCCATTCGTCCAGATATAAATCTGAGGGAGTTTAACAGTAGGTAGAAGGATGCATACCAGACAGTATCAATTTTTCCACCTCACCGGAGGTTACTACAGTAGCTCTGGAGAGACTCAGTATGAGTGTTAAAATTGCTGCCCTTTGGCCTTTTGTCTGCCCTGTGGTGCTTCTTAAAGCTACTGGCACCAGTTATGGCTTTGTTGAGGTGACAGGATTTTAGATTGGTACTGTACTGAGACCACATGACCCTGATGTCAAAGGACAAGAATACACCGCTGAATCAGGCTCAATTTGTTAATTAACTACTGGAGGGTCTGTGATTCATTATCAATTAGTAAAAACTGGATCAGAAACACAGGATGGAATTTCTCTGATTTACTAACCATTCCCAGAGAGCTATTCTGGAATTATCCTCCATCAAAATCAAAATAATCAACAATGAGCTGAGGAGACTGATCGCATCAGATCGGATTTCTCTTCAAACTCTGGTGAGCATAGTGGGACTTTTGGGACTTCTGTCATCATCGATCCAAGTGATCTTTCCAGGGCCGTTACATTAATGGGCTCCACAACTTCTGAAAATTAAGGATTTATAGAGGAGGCTCTACTATTCGGAGGAGGTGACTATGATGGAAGATGCCAGGACAGAGATGACCTGGTGGTTGAACCACATGGAATCATAGAACGGCTCAGCAACCTTCAGCTCAATTCTTCAGGTCATCATAGAATAGGAGGCCAGCCCATGGGCGAGGCATCTAGATGCAGGGAGATGTCTACAGTAGGAAGATTGCCCCAGGAGGAACTGGAAGTACATATAAACCCTCTATAGCTGCTTGAGGGATTCTTTGCTAATCACAGTCTGGCAAAGAACCAAGTGAAATTTTGCACATTGTTGAAGTTTGATAATGTCTCAGCAGTGCAAAATGTCAATAAATTGGCAGGCTTGAAATCTGTAGCTTTGGTGGAGGTAACCAAGGACTTTTAGCACTACTGGCTCGAAAAGAAAATTTCAGTGTCGGCAGTACACCTAGAGGGGAGTTCCAGCAACATAGCAGATTAGAATTCATGATTCCTGAGGGATTCCAGAGATTGGAGACTGCATCGCCAAGTTTTTCTAGTTTAAATGAATTAAAATTTGTCTTATAGAGCTCTAACCTTGCCCAAGAGCATCAAGGTGCTACGGATTGAGATGGAGGTCAGAGTAAACACAGAAGGGGCCTAGCAATTAAAGAGTGAAACATTATTTGTTTTTAATGCCTCGCAAAACAAAAGGTCAGAGTCTTGCCGAGAGATCGTGCCAGAGATCGAAGGGTCACTGTTCAGGGAGTTTTTTGCATCAGGGATGAATGTGCAGATTTAACAGTCCTTCAACAGTTCTTCAGTTGGAGACCAGATCCAGAGGAACAACAAATTGGTCATCAGATTCCAGTTCCAGTACATTTTAGTTAAAACCAGTAACACATTTGGTTTCACTAGTAGTGACTAAGCTTTAAAGAGCATAATCAGAACCTCTGGTCCTTCAACAGAAAGAAACGTTTCCTAGCTATCGTGAAGAAATGTTTAAATTGTAGTATAGACTTCAAGGAAAGGATTACCCAATCCTACTTCTTATAAGGAACCCCCTCAAAAGCAAACAGAGGACAACAAACTATTTTAGTTATAAGTATGTTTGACGTATTATAATACTTAGAAGACCTATTTTTACAGAGATTTAATGACAATAATATGCATTGATATAATTTGTAATATGTGCTGAGATTGGGTATGGGAGTTAATTATTCCTTTAATCATTCTAGTTACTATAAAGAAATAATGAGGTTCAAGTGGAAGTGAAGAAGAGGAGTTTAGGTCCATACTTTGCTCAAAGAAAAGGGACAACAGGATAATAATGTTACATTATTTAGTGCCATGGACATTGCTATTAGTTAGTTTTAAAAATACAGTAACGAAAGTTCAGTATAATCCTCACCTAAGTATCCTTAATAGGATTGAAACTTTCCTTCACAATAGATAGGATTTTTTTTATTTGCTTACTTGGTCCCTGATGTGCACTCCCCTATTCTCTCTGTATGACACCCAGACTCACCTGCCCAACTGCAGTTCGAATATGACATTAATATTGTCGCCCGTACTTTCCTTCCGCAGGCGCCTGACCAACAAAGTCTAGCTTTCTATTGAAACATCGCATAATATTAACCTTCTTTCCGTTTTACATGCCAACATTTGTACTGCTCACAATAGACCTCAATCTAATTCCTACCTTTGACAGCATACCTTGGCACCTGCCATGTATTCTGCATATTGCCTTAGTCCATCACATCGGTAGAACCGGAGATATAGAATTCCAAGCTTTTAGGTAATTATGCGTATAAAAAGCAGAAAGTGCCATTCCTGGTCATCTGGTCATGCTAGCCTGAGGGAAAGTCACAATTTCAGGCCAGCCGCTTTGAAGCGCAGGTTGGATATATGGACACGGTTAGTTCTGATGAGAAAGTTACCAAGTCTGGCATGAAGTATTCCATTGGCAATGGAGGAGGCTGCGAGGAGCAGGGAAGCATCACGGATGGTAGTTAATGCTGTGTGAAGAGAAGGCCTGGCATCACGGATGTTTATCACCAAAGCGTGAAGATCTGGACAGGTATCGCAAACAGTCATTGATGGAGCTTAGCTTTGGGGGTCACCGCGTGCTGTGGCTATAGCGTGAAGTGCAGATTTGGCATTGCTGGTCATCGATGGCAGTCACTGTAGCACAAAGAGCCAGGTTCACTGGAACTTCCTGATGGCAGTAGTCACGGATGGCAAGTTTTTGATACAAACGGGCTTGTTCGCAGTGGTGAAGAGACAAAAACTTCAGGATTGCTCCCTGGCTTTAAGAGGAGTGCTCTCTGATGACGGCCAAAAGGACATGGGGCGATATCTCTTGGGGATCAGTGACTCACTTTGGCGGTCCTGTTGCAGCAGGTCAGCTGGGAAGTTGCAGGGAGGCTTCTGGAGCTTGTTGTATCCCTTTAGCTCAGAATAGGAGATCAGCAAACAGACCATTGGAGTCACAATGGTAGTCTTGGGTTCAAAGAGATGGTCCTCTCTCCTTCAAGCAGCAAGGCAGACCCCAAACAGCAGGGCAGTCCTCTGAATAAAAAGGCAGTCCTCAAGCTGCAGGGGAGTCCTCTTAGAAACAAGCCAGGCCTCAAGCACCAGGGACACCCGCTACAGTACAAGTCAGTCCTTCTGAAGTCTTCCACAGGTGTGTACTGAAGAGTGGTTCAGGAGGTCCAATATTTATACCGGGTGCCAGCAGTTTAAGTGGAGGGAAACACCCCCATCCAGGTTAGGAAATATCTTCCCTTCCCCTGCCAGGCTCCAAGGAGTCTAGAGTGAAAAAAGACTAATTTCAGGTTCTTTGTGTGCTTGTTGGATGCAGCCGTTTGAAATATAATCGGGGCAGATAAAAGCTTTGCCCCTCCGATCCAGGTAAGATGGCCCATCCTGGCAAGATGACCCATCCTGATAACACCTCACCTCCTTTTGTCTCACTGTCTGGGAGGAATACAGAAAAGCCAACTGCCAAATACACCCAGTCATGTGATCCAGGACACAGACTGAAGGCACAAAATGGTTAGGACAAGAAAATGGAAACTTTCTAAAAGTGTAATTTCAGAATTGCGACTTAGAATGCAACTTTACCATTAAGGAGGGTTTTAAATTAATTACAATCCATTTGAGTGTAAACATGATTTTCCTACCTGCTCCCAATCAAACATTATCACTTATTAAATGTAATAAGGTACTCCAATGTTATCCAAAGAGACAGATAGGCCTTACAGCAGGGAGTTATCCACTACTATAAAATATTTTTAAATTATTCTTATTTCCCAGTGATTTAAGGCATACAGTCATATTTCATATCAACAGAAGATAAAAACTTTACAGAGAATAAATTCATGACAATTTGCATAACAAAGGGCACTGAACCACAAATTGTGTATATATTTTCCTGATCCAGAGTTGAATAAAAAGGACAGTATAATAACCTCAAATTTAATATACAATTCCATAGCAGTGAGGAGTTTCAAAGTGATAGCAGTGGATCTCCCAGTTTGCCTGGACTTATATAATTAAATAAATAAATACATAAATATCCAGAAGCTACCAATCCGTTCTAGTTTTTCCCTTTTTCAGGAGCCAGGGGCTAGTCAAGGTCACCACTCAACCAATTAGACATGGGGACCAGGTCTCTCAGCCCCACTTCTTAGCCCTTCATAGAACTCAGTGGGAACCTCCCCACTCCTAGGGCACTTAAGATGTTCCCTTTTATCCAACCCGGAAAGCTTCGCCGGTGTAAAATACAGATTAGGATATGTAAAACTTAAAGGTACATAGCCAACATTTTTAAATATAATTCACCCTGCCCTATGGTATGTTTAGAGCATACCCTAGGGGTGACTTATAATTTTTTTTTAAAGGAGAGGTTGGGCTTGTCAAAACGTTTATTTTTCCTAGTGAAAACTGCAGTTTAAAACTGCACAAAGTCCAGAATTGAGAAGGAGCAAGATGGAGTCAGCGTGAGTGCTCGCGCTGCTCGGCAGCTCACGCCAGATGCGGAGATGATCGGCTAGCCGCCCTGCGTCATTGACGGAGATGCTGGGAGAAGGAGCAAGATGGAGTCAGCGTGAGTGCTCGCGCTGCTCGGCCGCTCACGACAGATGCGGAGATGATCGGCTAGCCGCCCTGCGTTTTGATGGAGATGCTGGGAAGCCGTGCACACAGATCGCCTGTCACGCCGAGGCAGCGGAAAACGCCGCGGCTGTCTCCTGGAATCTCTGGGCTCTTCTGCCTTTTCGTCGGACTAGTGACTGAGAGTAAGGGGCCTCATAAGACTTCCCTTGACCTGCCTGCTGATCCGCTCCTCGGGGGCACAAACTTTGTCGATCACACGCGGCTCGCCGAGGAAGGAGCGAGGCACCTTACAAGGCTTCTTCAACGCCGGGCTGGAAATTGGCGCGCTTGGTCCCCTGCTGCAATGACCGCGGCTGTGGTCTTGATCCTTCAGCTCAAACCCATTTTTTCCTCGATATTGGAGGCAGTAACGCCGCCAGCTACCACGGACATCAGAACCTGCTTAGAGATGAGCACTCGTGGGGCAAGGAAAGGGCTCAAAACAAAGACGCCTGTGATTGCCAAGGACTTGACAGCTGGTGAAGGAGCAGCGAAGCCAAAACACGAGGTCAGTGGGGTGAAAAAGGCTTGCTTGGGCAAAGCAGCGGGGGGCTCCCCAAAGAGACTATAAAGACACAAAAGACTCAGGATCTTTACACCCCCCCACTGCTAAAATGTTCACGACAGTTAAAAAACTGAAACTAAACTGATAAAAGCCAATCTGCTAATATTAAAAACACCACAGGGGGATCTTCTCCTACTCTACTTAAAGTTCACACACGGCAGGAAGGTGCTACTACTGAAAAAAGGCCCTGAGGAGACTTTATTAACTAGCCCTGATATTTCCAAAGGCATAGCCCCTAGCGACCTCCCTGTCAGCCTGCTCGAGCCTGCTCCCACTCTGCATACTTTCCCGGGTTATGAGCATGATCATGATCATGATCAGCCCAGTGAGAACTTGGGTAATATTGCTCCATCAGACACTGTATTGCAAGCTCTGCCCACTGTTCATGAAAAATTGGAGCCATACAAGGGGATAAGCAGCGATGCTACTTGTATTACAGAGCAGGAACATATTTAGTAGGAACTGAACTCGTCATCCAAAGTCTGGAGGTCCCCCTTGGAACACAGAACCCCTGGACCCCTGAAGCTGGCCCGGAGGACTTTTACTCAGTCTCAGATAGTACACCCAGCTCCTCTGGGGGGGGTCCGAGGATGATGATGACGATGTTGCTAGCGAAGGGGACAGTGAGGTTTCACGTGATAACACTGATACGGTGGTACGCCCTAAGAAGCCTAGGAGTAAGAGCAAGCTGCGCAGTCAACTCAAATGGGACTACTCCGATTCACAGATGTCCTACCCTTTGGAGGAAGACGGCTCCAGCCAACATTAGTGGCATAGTCTAAAAAGTCTACAAACTGAAACGACTGAGACAACCGAACCCTGGCTTGCTGCAATACTAGCCTCAATCAAGGAATTTCAGGAGGAGGTGAGGGCTGACAATCGGGCAGCCAAGAATGCAGCCAAAAAGATGCAGGGGGGTTTAAGAAGATTGAACAAAACCTGTACAGATATCAGTGAGTGGGTAGGCATGGTGGAAGCCAGAATGGTGCACCTGGAAGCCCAAGCGGGGGCCTCTAAACAATTGATCGAATCCAACCCTGCCTGCCTTACAGACCTGATGGTTAAGATGGAAGAACAGGAAAATCGTCAACGCAGGAATAACTTCCACCTGCTTGGTATTCCGGAGGGGAAGGAGGGGGACGACCCTAGACGATTTATTGTCAAGTTGGTACAAGATTCCTTCCCAGAACATCCGGGCTGGGATTGGGACCGGGAAATCCAGCGAGCGCATCGCTTCCCATTCTTTTTGAAACGGCAATATAACAACGGCAATCCGACCGGAGGCCAGCCTAGGGTTTTTCTTGTGTACTTTGGCAATTTCCTCCTTAGACAATTGGTATACGACCAGGCTCGTCCCAACTCCAAGAAGGGGGCCAATGGGGTAACATTCTTCACCAAGCCAGACTTCTGCCATCAGACTGTGGAACGGAGATGGCATCTGAGGCAGTTGATTTCCCCCTTTCAGCAACGTGGGGCAGGGGTCTACCTTATGAACCCGGCCAGGCTGAAGGTCATCTCATTGGCACAACCAGGGTCTTCCTCTCCGAGATCAAAGCCAGAGAGTTCCTGGAGGAGGCCAAAGCTAAGAAGGGCAACAAATGACCAAGTTATTCTACCCTCAGGGGGGTGGCATAGGGAGGGAGGGGTGGGAGGGGGTCACTGTGAGATCATTTAGGCGCAAAACTTGCTTACACCATCAACACCATCAACACATACGTAATCACAGTCTTGCTTTCTTCACACCCATTCCCAGATGGCTAATGTAGATTCACTGCAAATTGTCTCAGGTAATATCTGCGGACTAAACGATTCTTCTAAAATGCAGAAGGAGGCCCATGGATTGCGGTCACTTGGGGGGGAATATCATATCTTTGCAAGAAACTCACGTAGAAAGCTCACAAAAACACTTATTATACACATTAGGGTTCAAGGTAGTGGGGGCCACAAAACAGGGGGCCAAAACAAAGGGAGTTGGAATCAGGACAGAAAGAGGATTCTCCACTAACAATCCCCGAACCAAGTCTGATCCATTAGGGAGATGGGTTATTACTGAGTTTCTTCTCCCCAACAACTCATCCTTTACCCTCTGCTCATTGTATGGGAGCAACGTCGATGACCCCGGGGTTCTCAACCAGATTTCTGGAGAATTAGCACACTGGCCTACCCCCTTTGTTTTATGCGGTGATCTTAATATCCACTTACCTTGTAACTGGGAGACTGATAAAAAATGGAGGTATAAAGGCAGGAAACCCTTATTCTTCCAAGCCCTAGCCAATCTCTCTCAGACCCACGGGTTAGTAGATGGGTGGGCCAATAAAAACCCTGCACAACCTGGATATACCTTTGTTTCTGCTCCACACCAACTACTAGTCAGACTGAACTACTTTTTTATTTCAGCCTCACTCGCCAATAGTTATAGCAATGACATTGCGCCCCGCTTCATGTCGGATCATAACCCCCTCATTATTAACATTAAGGGGATGGGGCAATGGAAGGAGGCTAATAAATGGAGCTTCGAGAAAGCGTTATTATATGACACCAGATATATAGCCTACATGCTGGGATGGATCCAGGAATTCCTGGAAAAAAATATTGGCTCTGCTTCCCACATGATTGTATGGGATACTCTAAAGGCGGGGATCAGAGGTGAGACCTTAAGGTTTTCAATCCAGAAAAACAAAAAGGAAAACACTTTAATTAGTGACTTACAGGACAAATTAAGAAGAGCAGAAACTAAACTAACTCAAATGATCCATGCAGGGCAAGATAGCCAATCTGCTCAAAAAGAGGTAGTCCTGGTCAAAGCTGAGATAGGGGCTGTCTTTATGGAAAAAATTGCAGCAAAATGGGCAGCTACAAGGGCTAAAAACTATGAGTGTAGTGATAGTATTGGGCACCACCTTGCCGTCAGGACCAGACAACAGGTAACCAGTAGCGAAATACATGAAATAAGACTCCCCTCCGGCACGGAGACCAAAGATCCTAGTTTCATACGAAGAGGGTTTCAGGACTATTATGCCAAGCTGTACACTGAGGAAAATCACTCTGATGGTGAAACTATAGAAAGTGAGATCTCTAACTACCTCAATGAGATTGAACTAAAGCAGCTTAGCCGAGAGGACAGTTAGCTATTAGATATTACTCCAACCTGGGAGGAAATTTTGGAATACCTTATTAGTCTCCCAGAGGGGAACGCTTCTGGCCTTGACGGTATTCCCGTAGAATTCTATAAAATATTTGCCCCACAAATTAAACAAATTTTCACTGAGGTAGTTGTATCCATCTTTGGAGGGGCCCCTCCCGCGGGGTCTTGGGCAAACGCCAGAATTGCTATCTTTCCCAAAAAAGATAATTCTCCTCTGGACATGAGCTCCTACAGGCCTATCACTCTCAATAATTGCGACTCTAATTTTTTTTCTAAAATACTAGCTTCTAGAATCTCCCAAGTAGTTGAGTCTCCAGTTTCGAAATGGCAACACGGGTTCATTCCCAAGAAAGGGACAACCGAACATGTCAGGATGGTGATCACCCGGTTTGATGCCGCACAGGCTGCCGGAGACCCGATGTCACTTACTTTACTCGATGCCGAAAAGGCGTTTGACTGAGTCTCCTGGCGATTCCTGTGGAGTGTCATGAGCAGGATGGGATTCGATGGGAAGCTTATACAGGCCGTACAGGTACTCTGTTCTAAACCCACGGCCTGTGTTACAGTCAACGGACAACTCACCGATCCCTTTAACATCTCTCGGGGCACCAGGCAGGGCTGCCCCCGCTCCCCTCTGTTGTTCGCTCTCTATCTGGACCCATTCATAAAATAGATAGAAAAAAATGATAACATCTCCCCAGTTAGCTATCATAACAACTGCAAGATTCTGGCTTACGCTGATGATCTCGCCATTACTTCCCTTGACCCTGCTGATACCATACTAGCATTAGAATGGGAGGCTCAGAAATTTGGGAGATTATCCGGATAAGCCCTAAACAAAAATAAAATACAAATCATAGTAAATAGCAAAATTACTTGGACTAACGACAGGGTTGTGCCCAAAGCCAAATATCTGGGGGTGTTTATTTTGCCCAAGCTAGACAAAATAGTAACAGATAACTTGATACCCCTGGCTGCTCAGACCATGAAGGCTCTAAAACAGATTGATAATTTACATTTAACGTTAGTCGGCAGATGTAATGTTATAAAAATGACATATTTCCCGAAATTGCTATACTTCTTCCGCACTATACCCCTGGAATTTAGCAAAGCGAACCTTCTTAAATTCCAGCAAATTTTCACTCAGTTTATCTGGGCCTATTCCCAACCCAGGCGAGCCTTAAAACAATTTTCACTTCCAAAAGAAAGAGGTGGTTGGTCCTTTCCCAACATTGTGCTGCAGTATAGCTCTGAATTAGTAAGAGAACCCATTATTGCTATAGCACCCGGGCTATCCTCACCTTTTCAACTTTTGCTGGGTGAACAACATTGGGGATGTCTGCTTCGTGAAATATCATATGGATACTTTAAGCGTGTACGGTTCAAGAATTCTAATGAATTCCTATAAGGTTTTCCACAACATCCGAAGAACCTTTGGACTTGGTAGATTTAATTATTATTCTCCCACCTGCAATAACAATAACTTACCAGCTATCTTCGGTACTTCTTATTTCTCCAACTGGCACAGGGCGGGAATAGTGAAGCTAGGGGACCTGATTACCAGTGAGGGAATCAAATCTTTTGCGAGTCTACAGTCCAAATTTAATTTGAAAAATCAAGATGCTTTTAAATATCTATCCATTTACGACTATCTCTCTAGGAAGGTTGGGGGCACTGCTGGGTTCTCAGAGATCGAACTTATACACACATTGCGTAAGACAATAACCCTCCGTATCAGAAGCATATATCATATGCTTAACAAGCAAACCCCAGATGACCTTGAATCTATTTCTAACAAGTGGCATATTAAACTTAATTCCTCCCAAAGTATCTTCTATAACTCCTATAAGCCCTATCACAACAGATTCCACTCTCTGCTAAACTACAGGCAGAACATTTTAAAACAATTTTTTTCTGTACATGACACTTAGTAAAATCATCATATAGAGAGTGGGTAAAGGGACCTTGTGCCCACGGTGCTCAGAAGTGGGGGCGGACTCAATACACATTTTTACAACCTGTCCAAAACTTGTTCCTACACTCCTCAGAGTACAGGACTTACTTAGCGAGGTCTCTAACCAACCAATCTCTTTAAACCCCACAACCATTCTATTGGGAACCCAGTCCGATTCACCGAGGATCAGAGAATAAGGACTGGTTTTTATTGCAATGGCAGTATGGGGGATTTGTGTCTCTTCTGGCTGGTTAGATGCTGAGCCCCCCTCCTTCTCTCACTGGCTGGCTAGGTTAGTAGCTAACTTCCATTTAGAAAAAGCGGTATATGCTAAAAAAAGGGCGTAGAAGCCGGAAGAAAGGCTTGGAGGTATGGGAAACGTTTTCTCTTTGGATAGAACAACAGGGATAACTTGGTTAAAATGCACCATTGGGGCCCGTTTGCAGTCTGCTGGATTCCCCACTGGGATACATTTCTCCTTTCATTTTCTTAGTTATTCTTCTTCTTTTTTATTTTCTACTAGCAGCCCGCCCCGACCTTGTCCGGGAGCAATCAGGCTTCCCCGACCCCCGCCCGCCCCGACATAGCAGCCCGTCTCGAAATGAGTGTTCAGGGCCTCCGTCCGCCCCGGCCCCCGCCCGCCCCGTCCCCCGCCATGAGTGTTCAGGGCCCCCGCCCGCCCCGTCCCCCGCCTGCCCCGACACCCGCCTGCCCCAACATTGTCCGTGGGTCCCCCGGAGCCTTACCTCAGCCGCCGCTCCTCCCCCGCGCTCCTCAGTTCACCACGCTCCTCAGTTCACCGCTCAGCCGCTCGTCACCGCTCCTCCCCGCCTGTCCGCCGCTCCTCACCGCTTGTCAGCCGCTCGTCACCTCTCCTCCCCGCTTGTCCGCCGCTCCTTCCCGCGCCATGTCCGCCGCTCCTCCTCGCGCTCCTGGACGCCGCTCCTCCCCGCGCTCCTGACGTCAGCACGAAGGTCGCGGTCTTCTTCCACGGGACTACTTTTTTTTTCCCGCTACGTTTTTAAAAAAACGTATATTTTTTTATATAGCCTATGTCCATCTGCACACCCTGACGATTACAACGATGTATCGGGTGTGTGGATTGGCGCTGTGGTTTCCGAGTTTACCCGCCTCAAATGTTCAAAGTTCTTCCTTTATAATAGTAGTATAGATTTCATTTCTTTTCTCTTACTCTTTACTAGTTGTCAGTGCTGTTACGAAACTCGACATTCTTCCTCTTATTTACTGTTTCTCTTTTCCTTTTTTCTTTTAACTTTTGCGTCTGCCTCGTCATTATAAAAATTGTGCCTCTCAATCACAAGGGGTTGGGGGTGGTGGGGGGGGTGGTGGTAATAACAATATTTGTCTGGACATCTTTATTTTTATGGTTGTAAAAAAAGAAAAAAAAACTGCACAAAGTGCAATGGCAGGCCTAAGACATGTTAAGTGGGTAGCACAATAAGTGCTGTAGGCCTACTAGTAGCATTTAATTTAGAGGCCCTGGATAGATGTAGTACCACTTTACTTGGGAATTGTATGTAAAGGAAATGTGCCAATTGGGTGTAGCAGGGGTAAAATGAACAGAGCCCCAAAGCCAACAAATAAGACTTGGAAATGGGAGGGGAGAAGGCAAAAAGTTTGGGGAAGACCCCACCAAGGCTGTCCAGTCTAACATATCCGACTTCTCTACAGTGTGCTGAGTCACCGGGCCCATTATAGACTCCCCCTTCTCATCTAATCATTTGTTTATGTTGATAACATAGCAATCAATTTTTACTGACTCATATGCATCCCCTTCGGGCTTGCTATGGTGCAATACATTTTTACACAAAGTGCCAGTCTCTGTTTTTCCTTTTCTTTTCACAGCCTCTATTTTTACAAATTTCCTATACTTTTGGTAATGTACAAATACAATATTTCAATTGTCTCCATGCATCTAAAGCTACTGATTATAGCTGTGAATCCATAAGTACTTTACTTGGGATTTCGGGTGTACAATCACAGACTTGTTGCAACATTAGACCTTCCTGCTCTGAAAGACATTTAACGCCTTAACTGCAGCGGTTTTTCCGCCGCGGTGCAGGTGTTCTAAAGGGTGGGCGGGGCCGCGTCGGCCGTTGGACGTGCGCAGCACCAGGGAGGTACCTCACGCGATGTCCAACGGCCGACGGCAGCAGGGAAGGGGTTAAGCAATAATCTCACTGAATATGAAACTCTTCTTCCTCCTTGCAGGGATGGCGACATCAACTTTTTTGGTCTGTTTTTCATGCACCTTCTCCCCTGTAAATGTGTTGTTCTTCATACCATCTCTCTTCCTCACCCATTCTTCTTAATAATCCATCTACCTTGCCGGTTGCGTCATTCTTTTCTCCTCCCCTTCTGCCTTCCCCTTTGTGTTTTTCTCAATTTAAATTGTTGTCTGTGAACATATCTTGTATATGTAACTACAATTCTCTGTAAAGTGCTTGCTTATCTACCCGTGTAGTGGCATTAAAAAAATAAACAAATAAACGCAAATAAATAAAAAATAAAAAATAGTGGGTTTATCCCAGTGGCAATCTTTGGTTGTACTTACACCCAAATCTGGTGTTCTTTTTCTCCATGGCTATTTCAGATTTAGAGGAATAAAAATGTAGAGATGTCACAGCTAGTGGTCTTAAGTTAACAGCAGTAAATGTATTAAGGATCTTCTGCCAATGATTTATTGAAAATGCAGGTGGAACAAGCCTTGAATATGGATTTCTTTTCCTTGAGGGGATGATGGCATTATGACAGAAGCCTGACGTAGCCCAGAAGTCAAAAGTTCTAAAACACACTCTGTGCGGTTGCAGGAGAAAATGGGGGTGGTATGATGTCCATAAAAGGTAAAAATGTGAAATCCTGAGGATCTGAAGTGACTAGAAAAGATAGAGCACAACTTTGATCAGGGATTTCCTCATCCATGATGTACAGTGGAAAATATGTTCTACTGCGCCAGGATACCATTGGGTGAACATGCGCTTTAGAAATACACGTTACGTTACGTTATGTTATGGTGGCAAGACGTTTTTTCAAATATTCATGGGAGGAGTCATTCAGGGACGTCGTGAGTAAATGGGAGCCAGAGCTCTTAACCCCGCCCATGCAATATTTATGGCCCTGATCTCATGTTAGAAAATACTCCTTGGATTCAGTGGCGGCTTGCAGAGTTAGTGCTGCGGGCGGTGAGACGATGCAGCGAGTGCAAGGTAAATAGTATTATTTATTTATTTACTTACTTTACTCCTGGCCATCATATGTCCGACTCCACTAACCCCCCACCCTGCCCCTCCCCTGCCTCGCCACCCCATTGCACTCCCTCTGCGAGCCACCAGACCAGTCTTTTGACCAATCAAATTGAGGGAATACACGAATTCGCAACATTGGGGGTGGTACATTGCCCTGGAAAATGGTATAACTAGGGTAGGCTTAGTTAGTTAGATTGTCCGACTTATCTGAATAGCTGACCTGTCACTGACCAAACGCACGCTATAGGGGATCAAGAGCAGAGGTGCGGGCGGAACACTCTGTCAGAAGAATCTGAAACAGAAGTGCTGGTGGAGCACTCTGTTAGAAGAATCGATAATTGCTGTGAGAGAAGAATCAATAACCCAATCGGGGTCTGACTGTTAGCCGCAGAGAGGGGTGTGACGCTGGCGTTGCACTTAGCTGAGGGTACCTGTCTTGACCTGCATCCATCCTGTCCTGGTCTTCACCTGATCCGATCTGTATCTGTCCTGTCCTGTCCTGTTGACACCTAGATTATCGGGAGGCCTATTTCTTTATCCCAGCCCGTGGCCAGGGTTGGTCTTCACACCATTCTATGTACATATAATTCTGCGTTGGTATGTCCAAGTATTGTTTCCCTCTTCTTACCCTTCCCAGGTATCAATGCCTAAAAGAAACCTCGTAATATTTCTACATATCAATGCATTAGCTATTATTTTCCTAATTGAGAAGGCTTTAACACCACTTGTATGGACCTTGATATTTAAGAATTTACATAGATAAAGTGTTTAAACCTTTACAGAGTCCGAGGTTATTTATGAATGCAAATGTTATTCTCTACCTATTATTCTAACACCTTTGATCCCTTAGGACTTTAATATAGGTGACAAGGATTGGTAAGTCAATCTGTATAGGTACAAGTCCTAAGTAAACTAAAATTCTGATTGGCAAATGCTAAAAGCCGGATTACCCGTTTAAAGTGTGTATGTTTATGGGCCCAGGTGAGTATGGTAATTGAGCAGGTAACTCCGCGCGCCAACAGTCGCACCTCAAGATCTGTTTGAGAGACTTGGAAATTGCCCTTGTAATAATGATTCCAAGTCACACAAGGCCCAACATGAGACATATGGTACTCTGTCCCCCTCTAAACACAGATTCAGCATTTGAACATGTAGGGTGGACCTTATTTACCGCTGGTTTATAGTCCTCTCAGTAATCCATCACAATTAGTATCAATGTGACCCTTTGCCCTCACTGATCAGATAAGGGTATGTGGCCAGCTGCAGCTAAGGATCCTGGGACTCAGAACCCTTACATCTACTAAACTATTGAGGGCTATCTACATGAGATCCTACAGGAAAGGTATGTGAATAACCACACATCCCACCCTCTACTTTGAATCCCTCACAAATATTTAGAACTAAAGAGAGTTGCGGCAAAGTTCTACTGAACAATCAAGACCCATTATATACACATGCCCCCTCCCCACATCCCATTCAGTTTAGTAAAACAGGAGCCTGAATACTTATGGGTCCAAATGCAAACTGCGCTGTATTTTAAACACACTTTTAGTACTCTTCAAAATACGTACCAATTTGAGGGGAATCGTCGTAGCTAAAAAGAAAAGTAGACACATTTAGACAACTTTAATTTAATAACGAAAATAACATGAATTGGAAATTAAAATACACTTAAGTGGGATTTATAGATTACAATGTACTCAATCCCAAATTGATTGAGGTTTAATGTAGGTCTCGATTTCTGAATGTCTAGCTGTCTTAGGTCATTTTTTTTAGCATGCAGCCATCTTTCTGTTCTTTTATCACCATGCACACAGCCCCAAATCAGCATTTTCATGGCCTCACTCATTGGGACCTCAGTGTGGCTCTGTATTGTGTGAATCTGTTTTTGTAAACTATGTAATGAATCATGTACCAGTCTGAAGGACACGCGGAATGAGTACTGCATTGTGTGAATCTGCGAGACACGGTTGAATAATGTAATTTCATCTGTATTGTTCCTTCTATAAAATGGCTGGTTGGGATTGTGAGACCTTCACATATTTACACCAAATGTACGATTACTTTGTGGAATTTTCTATAAAAGAATCCCCATCCTGAAGATTATTGGCTCAGTCTCCACTGATCCTTAGAAGGCGACACATTGTTGCTCTGACCTCTGATTTAGGGCTTATTTTATTTGAGATTAACAATATTTTATTCTGCTATTTTATTAATTGCATTTCAGTCTGAACTTCATGCTACATGATCAATTGTTTGTCTTCTGAAATAACTTAAATCCTTTAATAAACTTTTGCGATTTGAATATTCTTGTCAGTCTTCTTTGTAAAACATGATGTGCTTTACATTAAAATTTTGAATATGAATTTGATTGAATATAGAATTTAATTTATTGACTGGTTCCAGCTCAGAAGCAACAAAATACTTAGGGGAGTAACAATGCTCCCATTTCATCAGTGACACTTTAATTTTACATACTCAGAATTTGTGCCATCATATCTGGTAGCAGAGGATGGTTCGAAGCGGGACCTGGAAGGTTCAATATTGGCTTGGTTAATTTGAAACTTGTTCTTCATGCTACAGCTAATTTTGTCTAAAGGCTAAATTGTCCTAATTCAGACTGTACTCTCGAGTTCCAATGGACCAGCTTGGATTATTCGGGGTGTTTCAGTGTTCCCGAAGCTGATCCATGAATTAAGGAGACATGATTAGGGTGATGCATTGTTGGCAGAGTGTGCCGTTAAAAGCATAGTATTGCATGATGAGCAGTGCATTGTGGGATTTTTCGATCAGGTTTTCGGTCATGAAAAATGTATGCAGGATGAGAGCTTTTGTTATGTGGTTTTGATATGTGGAATAGTACTAGGTTTCGTTATTGCGAATTTGATGATTTTTGTCTTATTTTAAGCTGAATTGTCAATGTTTATTATTTGTGTTGTGTCAAGCTTGTTGTCATTTTATGTGTCTTTTATGCTATGAATATTTTGTTGGATTTTGTCATTAAGTGTGTTTTGTTGAGGTTTGGTAAACAGATTTCGTTGAAAATCCAAGGCCTCAATGTTTAATTTAGTTAAATTCGAGGCGTTTGTTGTGAGGCGCCACATCCACACCATGATTAGGACTTACTAATGGTCTAGTTGTGAATGCATAATTATCCAGATTGGTAATGGTTTATACTTTGTTTCACGCTAATCAAGAGTAGGTTACTGCTGATGAAGAATGTGCATTTCCTGTTTGTGTGATGTCTTTTAGAAGAGCGCTGGCTTTCCCCTTTCCTTTTAGATAAAGTAGACAAGGGAGTGTCAACTGTTTAATTATTTTAAGTGTGTCAAATTAAGACGTTACATCAAGGCGAGTCTTGTTGCGAGTGATTTGTTGGTCGCTGTGGAGTAACACATAGACATGCACTGTAGTTGTTTAACCTTTGAACTGGATGTGCTGCAATTGGTTGATTGTACTGTGAGTTGCCCTGTGGTTGGTTGATTACATCATTTGGTGCCACACATGGATCGGTTAGTTATCGCTGAGTGCTGTGTGAGATTGGTGGATTGCTGTTGTTTGTGACACATGATTAAAAAGATACAGCAAATTCAGTTCAATTCCAATTAGTAGGATGGGAAATGTGCTTAAGAAACAAGCTGTTCCTAATTGTAAGGGAGAAAAATATCCTCACAAAGGCACACCTGCCTATGCCATGGCATTAAACAAGGGCTTACATACATGCATATGGGTTAGAGACTAGAACAAGAACACTTCTGATGACAAGAACATGTAATTGTTCCTTAGTGCCACTTTTAATGTAAAAAAGATTGAGAAGTTGAGATGAGAGATATATGAAATGAGACCCAGACCTGCCCAGTTTGAAGCATTGAACGAATGGGAACATGCTGCAAACTCGATAGAGTGCAAAAGGATAAAGATTCAGATTAGACATACTGTTAGTAATTGATTGAATGCAGTGGCGTAGGATGGGGGTTGCTGTGGGTGCGGGTCACCCTGGGTGTCATCACTGTGGGGGGGGGGGTGGCAAAAATAATATGGGTTTTAAACACATATTTGTGTCATTTTGTCAAGCCGGGGGTGACAAGAAATTTTCCGCACCGGGTACCACCTGACCTTGCTACGCCACTGATTGAATGTAAGATGGAATTCAAAACAGCGAGCATGGAGTGAAGGGATGATTGACAATGTAAGGATTTATTCTGTAGTTATGAGGGAGAATGGGTAGGGACAGGCAGACAGAAAAGAGAGTCAGACTAAAGATGAGCAGAAGGTGAGAGACACAGGGTCAGATGATGATAATGATAAATCAGAGAAGTTTTTAGATGATCTGTTGAGTTCCGGACCACCGCTGCAGTATAATGTACCCCTCCTTCAGGATCTCAACCATAGGGGGTGGGAGAATTAAAATCTGGTGTAACTGAAGGTGGAAGTGTATCAATTGTACAGAATGCACCAGAAGTAGAAAACCTTACTGTTGTATCCGGCACACCTAATAAAGCAACAATTACGCATACCATTACCACTATTACAGTGATAGAATTTCAGCATCTCCCCAGAGGACCTGTTATCAACAAAATTAATATACTGCAATCAAAGACAGAATTTGATTAAATTCGGAAATATACGATTGACGTGGAAAAATTGAATACTTATGATAGAATTGAGTTGAGATATTTGAGCAAAGAAGCTGCTAGGCATCCCTGTGAGACACATGAGAAACTTGAAACTTTGGCTGAAGTATATGAGATTGAGGTAACTCAGAAGATTTGCTAACAAATTTCAGAAGTCTCAATGGGTGATGAAGAAATTAAAGAAATGAGGCTGCCAAGCCTGAGGATGTAGCTTATAGAATGAGTGAACCGAGAAATGGGGAGAACTAAAGAAAAGAAAGAAGGGACCAAGGTGAAAAAGAAAATGGTAATGAGTGACATTGAGAGGGAAACAAGAGCAAGTGAGCCTAAGACTGGATTTCCTTTGAGAGAAGTGCATGGAGGGGAAACATTCTTTACGCCGCAGTCACAACAACGAACTGCCTTGACAAAAAAGTCACTACCACAACTGCGACGTTACCAGGCATACCTTTTACCCGAAAGTCATTGCTTTAGAGGGCACACTGCTGGGCTGGTGTTAGATTTTTAAGTCCAACACCTTCCCTACTGTTGCGTAGATAGGAGTTGGAAAAGTAATTTGTACCATTACAAAGTCCAGCGCCCCCTAAAGCAAGTCATTGTAACGACTTGCATGGTAAAGTAATGTGTGGTAATGTTGCAGTTGGGGTAGTGATTTGAACTGGTATGAAGAAGTAGAAAGAATTGTAACTGTTCCAAAGGCACTTTGAGAAGATTTGAATATGTTGTTTGAGGTTGTCGTTCCCAGTGATTTGTGGACAGAATGCTAAGGGGAGTGTGAACCGACACACACAAGAGCCCTGAGAACACCCAGAATGGTCTATCTCCCAGCATAATGATGAAATACAAGGAGGTAATTGAGCATTTGAAACTGAAGGTCCCCCAGAAAGGGGTGAGTTGGTGTAAAATTATGAGGGCAACGCAGGAGCCGAAAGAGTAAGTGCCCGCTTATTATGGGAGGTTAATTCAGATTTGCTTACTGAGTAGCAGAATAAATGATTGACTTAACAAAATCCTTAATGGATTGGTTTTGGTGTTTGTTCTTAGTTTACGACCAGAGCTTAGTTCTAAAATATAGCAGAATGTGATGTGTTGGCAGACAAAATCTGTGGATGAAATCTCGACGACTGAGGTATTGAGGTACTAATCAGGAAACCAAACAAATAAAAATTAAGGAAAGGTACATGGTCATACAAACAAAGCTGGCTCAGAGCAGTGGGGAGAGGAAGTCTTCTGTAGAAGACTCTGGTTTTAATTCTGTTTTGAGTATGAATGTAGAAGTGCAAGGAGTTGGTGATCAAGGTGGAGTTTAGTACATACAAACTGGAAATGTTATATGTCTAGTTTTGTTTTTCACCTTAGGTATCCAGTCAAAGATCATGGTATCTCCAAGTAAGATTATATCCTGACTTACATTGAATACATGAATTGAAGTTATTTGAAATTTTATATTTTCTTGGCTTTTGTTGATTTTGCACCGTAAAGTTAGAGGTTCGATATTTGAATAATTTTTTTGTAGAAGAAACATGCCAACTAACAAATAAAGTATGGCAACATCAAACAATTAATCTTTATCACTATGATGGTAATATTTATTGTCGGCCTGTTAGTAGGTTTTAACTCTTCTGTGGGGCTGCCTAACCAAGATAAAAATGAACCATTAAATGAAAGAAGAACATTTAATAAAAAATTGCTGTATAGAGATAATCCAGTAGGTAATTTTATGGAAAATGTATATTCAGTTTGTTAGATGAATATTCCAAGTTTGTGACTTCTTCAAAGAAACAATATAGTTGGAAAGATATAGTTCAAGAAAATACTGTTGATAGAATACATTCTTTTTTGAAGGAGGAGAAGGAGGGTATGTGTAGTACATCTGGAGGTAAGGAGTTGCAAGTCTTCGGTGCAATACTAGAGAAGGCTCTGCAACACGTTCTCTTTTTGTGGAAGTATTGTGGTTTCAGTAATAGTGAGCTCACGCTTCGGGACTCTCTGCACCCTCCAGAAGGTACTTTCTTTTGAGCTGGGTAGCTGGGGGTTTTGTGATGAAGGGCCTTATGGGTCATGCAGGTGATCTTTTAGTTGTATTCTTGCCTAATATGGTAGCCAATTCAGTTCTTTTAAGGTTGGTGAAATGTGGTAGGTATAGGCAAATGTTTAGGGACAATCAGAAGCTGCCCCAACAGACCTGGATGGATTCTGTGGATCATCTTTTCAAGGCAATGGTTGGGTGAAGGACAGTAAAGTGAGTGATTATAAAGGGTTATAATAACCTACCCGTAGGTGGGAGCTCTTCAGGAGTGGCCCATGTGGTTTTATAGGGAGGTAGTCCCCAGGGGCAGGAGGTAGAATATGTTCTTGTCTCCCTTCATTGGGAGATAGACATTGAGGGTAGACTTACAATCCCTGAGGGTGGGAGTCATTATTTTCATCAGATCAAGGTGAATGGGGTCCAGTAACTCTCAGAGGGACACCGAGGTCAGTCATACCATGGTAGTGGAAAAGCTGTTTCCCCAGAGCAGTACTCTGGCCAGGTGTGTAAGGTAACTCAGGCCCAGAGGCAGGACATGTCCCGACCCACAGCCCTGATGTCCCTGGAGTGGGGTGGGGTGGGGAGGTGACCCAGAGAGGGGTCATAGTTAGACCCCCAGTTGCCCATAGGCTGCATTTTGGGTAACAGGTTGTCCCGCGTGTCAGGAGAGCTGGGAAGGGCAGCTTCCCAGGGTACCCTGAAAGCTCAGACAGAGGGTACACAGGCCCAGATGAAGGGGAAGGAGATGAAAGGCGTTCACAGTGGAAGGACCAGTGGGTCAGGGTTGCCAGCTCTGAGAACAGAGCATCCCAAGACTGACCGTGTTGAGGCCACTTCTTGCCAGGGGTTGCGCCCCGAATTGTCACAGAGATAGAAGTCTGTAAACCTGCACCAGGCAGACCCCTGCATGACACACCTGTTGATCCCTAGTGCACCAGTCCTAAGCTGAGTGCCCAGTCTCAAGCTACTACCCCTGTATTGATGGGAAGGAGAATGGAACAAGTATGACTAACACCTGGGGCTGTTGCCATCCCTCTGAGAAACCTCAGCAGTCAAAGATCCTGAGAAGGCCTGTCAGTGGCCTCTATGTGTTGCTGTCCTTATGGACTGAGTTTTCCTTGGGTTGGGGACTGAAGTCTGTCCAAGGGCTGGAATGGCCACATTACTTGGCCATGGTGGTGATGTCTGCCTACAGGAATGCATCTGTGAACAAGTTAAGGTTAGGTGTTACACAGGTGGGGTGCACTGGTTAGAAGGAGGATTCCCTGTGGGTCAGTTCAGTGACTCAGAAGAGTGTAGACAGAGGTTACCAACTGAATTCAGAAAGATGTAAAACTGACAAGTGCTTCTTCAGTAGAGGGCAATTGTCCACATTCTATCTCCTTAGCAGGGAGGTATTGATTAGTCTATCTTGGCTTTAGGCTGGAGGGGAGTTGTGTTGGGCTTGACCTTCTCTGAACGCCCACCCCAAACCTTTAGCCTGCATACCTCTAATTATTGCTGAATTCGTTTTTGTACGCTTTAGGACTCTGCACTTTGCAAAGCTAGCAGTGCTAAAGTTATTGTGCTCTCTCCTTTAAATGTGGTAAAATTGGCTTACACCTGATTGGCGTAATTAGTTTGCTTAGAATTCCCTTGCAGAGTGGTATACCATATACCCAGCGCCTGTTAATTAAACGTTACCAGGGCGTCTGCAGCACTTTTTGTGCCACCCACTTATGTATCCCTTCAAAACCCATCCTAGGCCTGCCATTCCAGGATGAATGCAGTTTTATTCGACTTGGCAATATAACACCATTGCCAAGCCTTGAACTGTGCTTTTTTAGGCATATATATAACCCCAAAGGTAGGCCCTAGGTAGCCCTTAGGGCTGAGTGCATTGTAATCAAGACTTTGCATACGATCATTGAGACAATTACATGTGGGCTATCCTGAAAAAAGATATTGGGAGCCTACACTAACAAAGTGTGCTGTATAACCCCTATAGTTGGACTTGAAAAAAGAGGTAACAAAGGAGATTAACAATGGAGATCTCACTATCAATGAAATAATTTGACTAGTATAGAATGCAATATGGATATGTGAAACTATGTTCATGTTGGATATATATTTGAAGTTGTTGTATGTTTGGACCCATAGTTATGGGCAGAAATTACTTATTATTCGTCTTTAAAAAGTTGTTTTTGAAATGTAATGTGCAGCCAGAGAGTGCTGCTGAAATGTGCCTCACACAAACTTGTGAAAGAAAATTAGATTACTTGATCGCATGAAAAAGTGTTGATTAAATAATTTCAGCTAGGGAACATTGCAAGCTTTTTGACTTTTAGAAAGTTAACATTTTCCTGCCCTAAACTATATGGCCACTGCAGCCTCTCCTGGGTCACATGACTGATTCGAGGTGGCAGTTAAATTTTGTTTATTCCTCCCAGACAGCCACAAAATAAAGCGATTAGGTGTACTGGCAGGATGGAGGGGCAGAGCTGGGCACAGTCCACTTGCAACTGAATAAGCTGTGCTCTGCCTTCACACAAAGGACTTGTTGCCTCTGAATTATTCAGATAGTCTGGACACAGGCCAAGGGAGTCAGGAAACTTCAAGCTCTTCAAAGGGAATTCTGTAGAAACGTTTCCTACGTTTTAAAAAGAGCAATGTATAAAAAGGGGACCCTCAGACCTACTCTTCAGTTCCCTTTCTGGATCTGCAGAATGACTTTCAGAGGACTGCCTGCTGCTGTATACTCCACAATTCTGTTTTCTGAACCAGGAAGGACTGCTGTGCTGCCTGGAGCCTGCCTTGAACCCTCAGAGGCTTGCCCTGCTGCTTGAGGACTGCTTCATCACCTGTACCCTGGACTACCAGAATGACTTCAAAGGCTAGTTTGCTGGTCTCCTGTTCAGAGCCTCAGGGACAGAAAAGGTTCCCTCCATCTTGAACACGCATCTGGACCAGCCACAGTGAGTCCTAACACTCCAATGGCCTGCCCCTTGTTGGTGGTGCTAAAGATGTAAGGTAGTCATAATTCAATATTATTTGCCTAGAAACTGTTCTGAGAACTTGAAAGAAGACCAGGCCAACCTGCTAGTCTATCTGCCCAAGGTGCAACACTGTTTGGCCTGACTTCGAATTAGCTCCCGCTACATTTTTCTACACAGCTGCATATCCTGTTCAGTAGCCCATCGCCAAAGGAGTATACACCCTTGTCGAACACTCATTGGCTAGAACCTCCTGCCTCTGTCCGCTGGAGACTTTTGATTCCAAAAAAGTGTCTAAGTCAGAACGTAGAAACCTTCACTGCGATTCCATCCAGCGGATCCCTGGTGACGGCACTTCCTCCTTGGAAACCGCTTACAGCCTTGTTTTGCTGAACTTTACCTTTTCAGAATATTTTCTTTGACTTTCTTCTAAGTCCGAAGGTAAGCGCTGACCCTGCCAATCCACTCTTTTTATCCAACTCAGGCGTCATTGCGGTTGACCATATTTTTCGACTTTGACCTGGTCTCACATGACTAAATGTCCGCAGTTGGCGCTTTGTTCTTTCAGGTGCTATTTTTACATTATACATTAAAAGTTCATAACTCTGGCTCTATTGATTGGATTTTTGTTGATTTGGTGTCAAGTGATTTATTAAAATGTACTCAGTTTTTCCAGCTTGGTACATGTTTTTTATTGTGTTGTGTTTTCATACTATTACTTTTTGTGTGATGCATAAATACTCTACATATTGCTTTTCATTTAAGCCTGACTGTGTTTGTGCCAAGGTACAGCGATTTAAGCTCAGGTTAATATAGAGAATTTTGTGGTTGACACTGATAGGGATTGTGGCTTTTGCTTGAACAGGGTCACCCCCTTCAACCAACAACCTAGTTTCTCACAGAGTGGATCAAAATTATGTGAAGATCAGAAAGTTGTCTACCCCGTGTATCAATTGGCTTCTAATACTGCAGGTGCCTTAATGGCTATGTCAGCTATAGATTGGCAAAACAGGGTAGTTCTAGATATATTATGGGAAACATCCTTTACAACACAACTTTTACCACGCAGTGCTATTATAAAGCAGGTTTTACAACGAAAACCATTACAACGCAGTGCACTGGGGGGCGCTCTAGGATAGGGAATAGATTTAATTTACTATCCAAAACCTTCCCTAGTGTCCACGGGGACTGGAGTTGGAATAGTATATTAAACTATTCACTATCCATCACCCTAAAGCGCTATGCGTTGTAATGGTATGCGTTGTAAAAACTGCGTTGTAACAGCATGCGTGGTAAAAGCATGCGTTGTAACGTCATACATCCATATATTATAGGTGAAAAAGGCAGAGCCTGCCTCATGATGAAGGTATGAGCCCATCACTAACATAACACATGAGGTAAATATTCTTGAAGAAGCAGTTGCAAGGGAGGGAGTTTCAAAGATTGGTTCATGGTTTGGTAAATTAGGAAGAGATGGCCTTAGAATTATACTAGCCCCTATAATAATTGTTTAGTTTGGTGACAAGTGTGTTTTTGTTGGAAAAATTAGCTGTGAGCTGTTCATCAAAAGAAGGGCTTATCTGTTGTGGAAAAAGGAGCTGACACAGAGAGCGGAATGAAAAGAAAAAGAGAAGATTATGAATTAGAAGACATCCGATCTACGGTATACAATGAGATGAACGAGTTGCAACAATTCAGATACAAGGTTCAGGAATTACAATTGTATTTAAACCAGACTGTGATGCTTAAAACAACTGTCTCTTAAATGAGCAGGGTCAGTTATAGCTCTTTAAAAACATACCAGGGGCTCCTGTTTCTATTTATTTGTTTTTAATAAGGGTTTATAAGATATGATTTCAAACAAAATTACTTAAGGATTTATTTGACTTTTTAGCTGCTCTTTTTTAAGAAAAGAATACCAAAAAATATGCAAAGTTCTGTTTCTAATATGCAAGTTTTCTTTAAGTTAATGCACCTTCATATTTATAAAAAGTATTAAAATATGTGGTCTGGGGGTCCAGCACTTATACTAAACAATTCTAGGGTTTAGGTTTCCATAGAAAATCTGACTGTGGAGAACTTTATGTCCAATCTAAGTGGTTAGAGCAGAACCAATAATCAGAAAATATTCTTCTGCTAAAAATGTGTTTTGAAGGTGTGACTGAGGTTTTTCGATGGATGAGCATAGCTATAAAGACGGAGGTAAACAGATTGCCAGGCTGCATCTAAGTCCAGAAGTGGAATGAGAAACAATGAACTAATATCAAGCAGGCCTCCTCGGTCAACAGTTTAGTATTTTGTTTTCCCATAAACATTGCACAGTGATTTTTTTTCTATGAATATAAGAATGTGCTACTCTTAACTTCTCAACATCATAAAGACTTTTCAGTCAATGTTCAAAGTACTCAGGGGGTCAACAGTATTGGCTGATGTTAATGCTAGAAAAAACAGAAGCAATAATCTGAGTCAAAAGGCAGGCTACCAAAACCTGTAACTATGATAGCTTTTGTCTAAGAAATGAGTTTGCATACATGCTCTGGAATCTTGGCAGGAAAGATTACATTGAAACCTTCTGTTTCCTGCATATAAATATGAGAGCAACAATGGATGGTCATTTAAGGAGATGTTTGGGCCTGACACTTTCTAATCTGGTTAAAAATATTTTGGGGACCATGTTTAACATGGATCACTCTGACAGAAAATGACTAATTTTTCTCAAAAAAATTCTGAACTTGAGGGCAGTTATTAGGGCCCTCGGAGCATCTGTAGAAACTTTGTTGTATGAGATGTGCCTTCTCTTCATCAACCTTTCATCATCTTGGTTGCTAGGTCAAAATATGGCTAATCAATGTTGTCATTCTAGGATTACATTGAGTTTCACTGATAATGCAATAGAAAATGCATTATTTCCTTTTGGCAATGAACCAACGCTAGCCTAGATAGTGATGATTAGTTTGAATTATTCAAGATCAGCTGGAAATCAAGTTGAATTTGCCAGATATTAATTTACATCATTTTGTGTAAGTATACATGCAGATAATTACATCCAGATTTCTCTACCTAAAGTTAATCTTCATTTTCTGCAAAAATAAAAACCCACTCATCTTTTCAAGGAAATTTCTCTGTGTCTTTATTACTTTGTTTTCCTTGACCAGAACTGCCTGCGTGGTACTAACACAATTCTAGGTTGCTGCCATTCTGTAGGTTAGGGCTGTAAAACAAAATTAACCTTTTATAGAAGCAGGGATAGTCTTGGTATGTGCAAATGGATTATCAGATCTCAACAGAGCAATGGATAATGTCCTGTGTTTTAGAGAGAAAGCTGCTTATGCAGATTTATGTGGGTGCAGGACAACTACGTTAAATGACCAACAATACAGTTCCACATACACAATAGTTCTGTCTTCTCATTTGAAAAGTAGGAACTGCTCAGTTTCCAATGGCAGGCACTTGGTCAGCTCTACCTTGGCAGCTATATTAGCAGTAGTAAAAAAAGACCTAAAGTGTCATCAGAATTTCAGCATAAGAAGATGCACCTTTACGATGCATATTTCTTTTATTATTTGCATCAGCCATGGAAGTCATGATGTGCGAATGTTAAAAATGATAAACAAAAACTTTTAACTCACAGAAAACTTGTAGATAGTCTGGGACACATTTTTGCTTTTCAGAAGTAAAAAGTATCATCTGTGTCTTATTTCTCAAAAATAAATCAGGCGCTGAAGTTATCTATAAGGGGCTGTACAAGCATTGATATTTTTATCAAATGTGCTCCTGACATGGCAGCAGGAGAACCTAACTCATAAAGATCCAAATGAAACCATCAGCGATCTCTAGATACATTTGGTGGTTTAGAGTTCTAATCGGGGGAAGACCGGTCTGTCTAAAGAAACCCCAAATGTAATGTTGTTGTGAAGCCTGCTCAGTGATCTGAATAAAGCGAGACCAAAGGGGATGATGGCCAGAGCGTTTGAGCAAATCAATTTCAGATGTCATTAGCCAGGCTAGCTTGAATCCAGTGGCCAAGTGAGCAAGGGACCCACGTCGGGGCATACCCTGCCACACTTAGGGCGAACAAAGCGATACAAAAGGGGATGATGGACGGAGCGTTTGAGCAAATCAAACACTCACCCCCAGTCAACTGATCTGGGTTTAATCCTTCATCATTCTTTAGCTCACCACACCACTCCAGTTCAGACATGGCCATATGCAAATCAGTCTGGCTCTGTGCTTCATGGGAACAGTCCAGCCCAAACTGCCAAGCCATGTCTTTCCTTCAGACTGCAATAGAAGTGTAACAAAAATCCTTTTAAAAATGTTACTGTTTTTAGGACATCCTTTTTGGTCATGCTGATTAAATACATTGCCTCACTGGTCCAGAACAGTATTTTGAGTAAGTGCTGTTTTCATCTGTCTTAAATGAGCAGGGTCTGTTATCACGCTATATAACATACCAGCAGGTTTTTTCCCCTTTTTTTTTCAAAATGTTTTAAAAGTGCTGAATTCAAATAAATATACTTTATAACCGATTTAGATTTCAACTAGTTTTTTAAATAAATACCAAAAAAGATGCAAACTAGTGTTTGTAATATGTACTTTTTCATTTAGTTAGTGTACTTTAAAATTGAAAAAATGTATTCAAATATTTAAATAAGTGGTCTGGTGTTCAGTAAATTAATTGATATGTAGGCTCGCAGAGACAATCATATCTTTAGGAGCTTTATAACTAAATGTACGAGTTACTTACCTTCAGTAACGATGTATCTGGTAGAGACGATTCTAGCAGCAGATTCCTTAATGCAGATTCTTTAATGTAGAATTATCCCCAGGTGTGAGACTGGATCCGGAAACTTTTTTTTACCAGATTCCCTGCACGCTGGGGGGGGGGGGGGACAGCATCACGTGACTCAGCCCAGGCATCGTCCGTGAACGTGACGTCAGCGAGGCCACATAAGTCCCACCCCGGCGCGCCTATGTCAGTTTTCTTTGGAGAACGTTTCCGCACCACAACGCGGAGCCATCAGACAAAACTGTAGGAATATGGGAACAGTGTGCGAAAGAGCAGAAAAATTGGAAAAAAGAATGGTGACTAACAACACCATAAGGAGCAGTGTCAACACTGCAGTACCCAATGGCAGGGGAAAAGGGAAAGAACAGAGCAGTCATCCTGCCAGTATGTAGACCGTCCCCCCTGGAGACAAGGAACACATGTAAAATGTCATGACAACAAATAGCAGGAATACAACCCCAACGAAGAACAATGAAGGGGAACCAGTTCCCAGACAAACAGGAACGACAAACCTCCAAGGCAACACCCAGCACAGAGTGTGACAACCCCCCAAAATAACAAAGGGCAAAGGCACGGCCAGAGGATAGCTGAGGGGCCAGAACCCTTAGCAATAAAGGGGAGAGGGAGGGGAGGGGAGAGAGTGAAGGCAAACGCCAATCCTGGAGCAAGCAGAACAGAGTGGCACAGGAGTACCTATAAACCCATCCTCCAATGTGCCAAAGAGGAGGAAAGGAACAAAGAATAAGGACGAATCATCCTGTCAGAAAGAGCAAAAGAAAGCACTTACAGAAGACACAGCCACCTACCGGAGGCGTGTGCAGAAGACCAACCATGGGTCCTCGCAGAATGGGAAGGAAGGGTGGGCCATGAAGGAATCTGCGGCTAGAATCGTCTCTACCAGATACATCTTTACAGAAGGTAAGTAACTCGTACATCTGATAGATACTACTAGCCGCAGATTCCTTAACGTAGAATAGATACCCTAGCCATACCCACAGGGAAGGAGGGTCTGCGAGAGGACCCCATCAGCCTGGACGTAACAAAGGGTCCCACAGAGGAGTAGTCCAACAGACAGGGCAAGGAGCCCCGCACCCCAAGGCAAGAGGAACCCCTACAAGCAGAACATCACCGGCCCCAAGGGGGGCATGAGAAGAAGAAAAGAACAAAGAAGAGGAAGCCAGTTCACACTCAACAGAAGAAACAAGGGCAAGGCAAGGGAGGCCGAAGCACCCCACGCCCATACAAGGCAACAGAACCTCCATTGAAGGCCAAGGCAAGGTAGAAGAAGAAGATCAACCTAGAGGCTCCAAGGAGACGAGGGAGGCAAGCCCCCCCACCGGGAACACACCCTGCGAAGAAGGCAGCTGAGACCACCGCAGCCAAAAAACAAGAGACCTGACAGATAAGCGCCGACAGCAGCAAGCAGTGGGAAGCAGAAAGAGTAGCCCGGGGTACCCAGGAAAATCGGGCAGGCTGCCCCTGAAAGAAGGAGAATACAAAATCCATAACAGCCCTCAGAACAGAGAACATGAAGGTGAAGAATGGCCCAGACACACCACAGCTAGGGGCCCACACACACAACCCAAAAAGAAGTAGAACAAGAGCAACAACGCCAGGCCGCGGACAGCAGGCAGATCAGGCGAACAGCGCAGTGACCCCGGAGAAGACCACCCTGGGACACCATCAGGCATTCCAATCCAGCAATAGGGGAATTGCACCTGCAACCTACACGCCAAGGAGAGCAGAAGCCCGCAGGCGACCGCAACCCCCAGCATAGAACAAGCTATATAATAGTTACCACTACCCCACATAGGGTATGGTAAGTCCCAAGACATGGGAACCCTATTAGGAAGAAACTTCAGCATCAGAGGACAACAGAAAGAACCGCGGGTAAAAAGCCCTGCAGAAGGCTTGTCAAGCAGCCAAAGAGAAAAAACAGAAGGCCAGATCAACTCACAGGTCACTGAGGGGGAGAAGAAGGAGGAGGAGGAGACTGCTGAAGCCCTGCCAAGAACCTCCAGATGGCCGAGTCTGCCCGGGCATGGAACAAAAGAGTGCCATTGAAAGGAAGATCAACCAGCCGTTCCCGAACATTTTCTGGGAACACACTGTCCTGAAGCCAAGCATGGCAGCGAAGGGTAACTGAAGAAGCCATTACACGACAAAGCACCTCCGAGATGTCCAGAGCAGAGTGAAGAATAAACGTTGCTAACTCCCGGCCAGCCAACGCATGGTGCCGCAAATCAACTAAGCCTGGGCGTAGTTTGCGTAGCAGCACTACACGTAGCCTCATGTAGTATACTTTACTTAGTACACGTAGTCTGCATAGCGTAGCTGAAGACCCTATGTACTTGTCTGTACTGTGCTAAAATTGCAAAATATTTGCATAAACCTTCCTGTACATGACGAGATATGATAAAATAAACTTTTCTGTCTTTATATTCTAAAGTGCATATAGTACTTTCACAATAGTGAATCTGAAAACTTGGCAAGCAGTGGGAGATGTGATGATTTTGGGATCCTCCCTAACCTAGGGAGAGCACCAAACGGATGCCTTGAAAACAAAAAAGCACATCTTATTGAACGATTTAGTTGTGGTCCCATCCTGTTAGGACAAACCCAAACACAGTTATTGGCAAAAAAAACATTCCCAACCAAAGGCCCTGCAAAGCATTATGGGATGAAATTAGCAGTGGGCAGTGAATATTATATAGTACACAATATCAAAAGAATTCTACAAAAAGCTGCAGTTCCACTGGTCGTCCCTAGATGTCCCTCCCGAGTCAAATGCAAATGCTTGATGAAAGGGTTTCAATGGTTTTGCCTTTGACTCGTGAGGGACATCTAGGGACGACCAGTGGAACTGCAGCTTGATGTAAGCATAATTTCAATGCTTTGCATTTGACTTGTGAGAGACATCTAGGGATGACCAGTGGAACTGCAGCTCTTTGTAGAATTATTTTGATATTGGATACTATAATATTCACTGCCACTGCTAATCTTGTCCCATAATGCTTTGCAGGGTCTTTGGTTGGGATTGTTTTTTGCCAATAACATTGGCAAGGAGAGGATTTGGCCTAACGGCTAAGGCACTCGACCTCGGACCTGAGGATCTGGGTTCGAGTCTCGGTAACGATGCCAAAACCTCCTGTGATTCTGGGCAAATCACTTAATCTCCCAGTGCCTAAAAATGAAAGTGTGTGTCCTCATGTAAAAAAAAACGTAACTTGTGCTATGTAAAGCTCTCTGATACCTAATTCGGTTCGGGTCTAGTTCGCGCTATATAAAACTCTTAAAAAAAAAAAAACACTGTGCTCGGGGTGGTCCTAAAATGATGGGATCACCTCTAAAGTTCAACAAAATGTGCTTTTTGTTTATGCTCTTTGTGTTCAAGGCTTCTGCTTGGTGCTCCCCCTAGGTTAGGGGGGACCCCAAAATCATCAGCTCTCTCATTACCTAATGTTTTTATTGTAAAAGTTCATTTTTGTGAATTGGTTATATGCTGTTAAGCATGTAAAATTGCTATTTCAAAGCATCTGAGAATATTGTTCATTTAAATGCTACGCTACGTGATTAAGCACAGTTTTGGTACTGTACTATGTGCATGCTCCGTCAGCGTAGCGACTAGCCAACACACATACAGTGATAAGGGTCCGTAGAGCCGCACTGGTCAAGGCGAACATATCGCGCCCCCAAGAGTCTAGCCAGTGGACCTCCCGTGATGGTAGAGACAACAGCGGCAGCAGGGAGGGAAAGACAGTCCGCAAAAGGGGGATTGAGGCAGAGGGGTGGAGGGAAAGACACACTGGGTCACACGGTGCTGGAAGGTGTCGGTGCAGAAGGTGTTGGGGCACCACGACGCGGTGGCCCATATCCGGTGAGGATGACACCAGCAGGCGACCAACCTCCGTGGAAGAGGGGAATGCCGAACATGAGTCCGCGACCTGACGCCTTTCCGGCACGTAGAGTCCGCAGCCCGAGGCAGGACGTCATCATCGTCCGGCGCCAAGAGAGACACGGACAGGTCTCCTCCACACCACACAGTGCAGGGGACAGGGGTTGGGTCAGACCAGAGGTGGCTAAGAGATGGCGCGGGAACGCGCCCACTCGACCTCCGATGAGGCAGCCGCCTGCGTGGAGTGACGAGAGGGACCCGGGGAGTGACAAGGAGCCCTCCGCCAGCCTCGACCCATAATGGGACGAGGGGGACCGCAGACCCATATGGTGCCACCAAGGCAGACTAGACCTCCGACTCAACCTCCGATGAGGCATCCGCCTGCGTGGAGGGACGAGAGGGGCCCAGAGGGGGGCGAGGGGTCCCCCGCCAGCCTCGACCCATGAAGGAACAAGGGGAGTCCGCTGACCCATGTGGCGCCGCTAGGGCCAGCAGCTGCCAGTGCCGTAGCAGTGTCACCTCGGCCTCAGACAAGGTCGCTGCTTGTCCAGAGGGCCGAGAGGGGCTAGGGGATGTGAGCCGAGCCCTGGCGATGTCCCGCGACACAGCAGGGACTCCCGCGGGCATTTGCAGCAAGGCAGAGGTGCCGTGGTCCAAAGGAGGGACACCCGAAGGGCCGCATCCCAAAGGCACCACATCCTCCAAGCCTGGAGCCGAGCTGGTGGGCACCGGGCTGGAGCCGCTGGCGATGCCACGGAGGGCCTCGCACAATGCAAGGGATCCGCCGACGTCCCAGGAGGGGAAGGAGGAGAAGGAGAAGCAAGCGAGACCTGCAAAGCGGCTGCATATGTCTTTATCTGGGCTCTCGTTGCCCCCTCACCGGAAAATGGTGGGCAGGTGGATGATAAGTGGGGCCGCATCACCCGCGGAGAGCCCACACCCCCAAAAGCCCTCGGGGACAAACTGCGACACTTACCGATGGGGGAGGCCGCTTCTGAGTGCTCACTGGAGATTAGGAACAGTCAGATTCTAGGTAGTTGAGCTGCCCTGCCACTAGTATAGACTTGGGGTTCTACCCCTCCCATAAAGAGTGCACACTGAATTTAATCCCTGAAAGTAAGTGGGTACAACTCTTTATTACTCAAAGCATTGAGATATTCAGCAAATATTTGAAAATACTTACTTGGTTCATCAGTGATTTCTGATGTTGATGCTAACAAGAAACAGAAACAAAATAATAGGAGACTCAGAAAGCAGGCTACAATATCCAGCAATTATGATCACTCTTTTCTAAGAAATGACATGGTAAACTGTCTGTAGATTCCATGTGGAAATCATTCTTTTGAAGCATGCATTTCTGGCTGTAAATTAGATCAGAAGAACAATGGACGGTCATTTATGAATATCTATTTGTTGTATAGTATCATAGAGCATTATTCACTGAAATACCAGAAGGCTGATCCCAGTTTTACTTTTGTTTTGAAAAAGGTCTTAAGAATGCTGATTTCAAACAAAAAACATTGGGATTTATTTCACTATTTAGCTCATTTAAAATAATAATAATAATAATAATAAAGAGTGCTGTTTCTAATATGCATGTTTTCCTTAAGGTGCTGCACATTTAAATTGGGAAAATATAAACATGTAATAAACTATGATGTCTGGGGATAAGGCACACATATTGAATTATACTAGTGTTTAGGTTTCCAGGGAGAATCTGATTGTGGAGAATGTATGGCCAAGGCTATGGGTTTAGAATAGAAGGAATTATCAGAAAATATCTCTTGCTACAAATTTGAGTTTTGGTGATGTGACTAATGCTGGTAATTGGGTGACCGTGGCTATAATGAGAGTAGTTAGCACATGGTAGGATTCAATCTGAGAACAGCAGGGGGACAAGAAACAGTGAGCCCATAGGATACTGTCCTCCTCGGTCTATAGTCTACTTTCTCTGCCTGCATTTGCTTCCAAAAACAGTGCACTGTGAACCTTCTCTATGAATGTAAGAATGCACAGCTCTTAACTTCTCAACAACATAAAGATTCTTTTGTCAACGTTCAAAGTACTCACTTGGTTCAAGTGTATTTTCAGTTGGTGATGCTAGAAAAATGGAAGCAATATTCTGAGTCAAAATGCAGGCTACCAAATCCAATAATTTTAATAGATTTTTATCAAAGAAATTACTTTGCATTATTGCTCTAGAACCTGTGATATCTCTCTACTGTACGCTTTCATGGGACAATGGCTTTCTGGCAATCATGAGTACATCAGACCCGACACTGTTGAATCAGTTGTAAAATATTTTAGGGACCATGTATAACACGGATCTCTCCAAAATAAAATGACTAATGTTTCTCACCATCATTACTGATCTTGAGGACAGTTGTAGGACCCTAGGATTATCAGTACAAACTTTGATGTATGAGATGTGCATTCTCTTCATCAACTTTTCATCATCTTGGCTGCTAGGTCAAAATATGGCTAACCAATCTTGTCATTCTAGGATTGAACTGAGTCTCACTGATAAGGCAATGCAAATAGAACTATTTCCTTTTGGCAATGAACCAACGCTAGCCTAGATAACGATGATTAGTATGAATAATATAAGAAAAGCTGGAACTCAAGCTGGATCTGCCAAATATTATTTTACATCATTATTTTTAGTATACACACTCATAATTACATCCAGATTTCTCTACCTCGAGTTAGTCTTCATCTTCTACAGAGACATAAACACTCAACCTTCAAGGAAATTGCTCTGTATCTTTATTACTTTGTTTTCCTTGACCAGAACTGCATGCATGGTACTACCACTATTCTGCGTCCTGCCATCCTGTAAGTTAGTGCAGTAAAATCAAACTAATCTTTCGTAGGAGCAGGGTTAGTCTTAGTATGTGCAAATGGATTATCATAACTCATTAGAGCTATGGATAATGTTTCGTATTTCTACAGAGAAAGCTGCTTATGCAGATCTATGTGGGTGCAGGACGACTACCTTAAATAGCCAACATTACAGTTCCACATACACAACAGTTCCGCCTCTTCATTTGCCAGTACGAACTGCTCAGTTTCCAATGGCAGACACTTGGTTATATTAGCAGGAGTCAAAAGACTTAAAGTGACTCCAGAATTTTAGCATGAGAAGATGCACCTTTGCATCAGCCATCGAAGTCATGGTAATAGAATAGGAAAAATGCTAAATTAAAAATTTACTGAGAGACAATTTGTATAAAGTCTGGGACACATTTTTGCTTTTCAGAAGTAAAAAGTATCATCTTAATCCTATTTCTAAAAAAAAAAACAATTGATGGTGAAGTTAGCTATAAGGAGCCATCCAAGCTTTGATATTTTTATAGAATCTGCCTCTGGCATGGGGGCCGGAGAATGGAACTCATAAAGATCCCAAAAAAAGCAGCAGTGATCTCTAGACACAGTTGTTGGTTTAGAGTTCTAATGGCAGAAAACCTGTCTGTTTAAACAAACCCCAAATGTAATGTTGTTTTGAGGCCTGCTCAGTGAATCTCTGAATAGCCTTGAGGTCTTCTGATCTCACTGGTAATGTAACAAAAATCCTTTAATATTTTTTACAGTTTACATTGCCTGACTGGCAGTGAAGAGTATCTTGGGAAAGGTGCAATTTTCAAATGTCTTAAATGAGCAGGGTCTGTTATCACTCGATAATACATACCAGCAGGTCATTTTCCCATTTCTTTGTTTTTTAAAAGCTTTTCAAACTGCTGAATTCATACAAATATACTTTAGAACTGATTTAGTTTTCAGCTATACATTTTTTAAACAAATACCAAAAAAGATGCAAACTGATGTTTGTAATATGTATATTTTCATTTAGTTACTGTCCTTTCAAATTGAAATAAATGTATTAAAACAAGTGGTCTCGGGTTCAAAACATTAATAAAGGTACTCTAATCTATAGGATTGCAGAGAGAGTCCTATCTTGAAGAGCTTTATGACTAAATAGTGGGATTTAGAGCTGAATTAAAAAACTCGGGAAAGGTACTTGTCCTAAAATTGTGAGTTTTGGAGGCTTGATTGATGCTGTCTGGCAGATGAGCTTGGCCATGTGGAGAGAACAGAAACAGATGGTCGGGCAGCTTCTGGGGGATGTACGTTGTTACAACGCATGCTTTTACCACGCATGCTGTTACAATGCAAGTTTTACAACTATTACTAATCCTAGAGCGCCCCCCAGTGCAATGCGTTGTAATGGTTTTCGTTGTAAAACCTGCATTGTAAAAGTCCCTTGCTCACTTGGCCACTGGATTCAAGATAGCCTGGCTGATGAGGATTATGAATCCGAAACCGGTCCCAGGATGCTTGTTTCCGGTCCAGGGAAGACATGGCTTGGCAGTTCGGGCTGGACTGTTCCCATGAGGCACAGGGTCAGACTGATTTGCATATGGCCATGTCTTAACTGGGGTGGCTGAGTGGGCTAAAGAATGGTGATGGATTAAACCCAGATCAGTTGACGGGGGGTGAGTGTTTGATTTGCTCAAATGCTCCGTCCATCATCCCCTTTTGTATCGCTGTGTTCGCCCTAAGTGTGGCAGGGTATGCTCAGACGTGAGTCCCTTGCTCACTTGGCCACTGGATTCAAGATAGCCTGGCTGATGAGGATTATGAATCCGAAACCGGTCCCAGGATGCTTGTTTCCGGTCCAGGGAAGACATGGCTTGGCAGTTAGGGCTGGACTGTTCCCATGAGGCACAGGGTCAGACTGATTTGCATATGGCCATGTCTGAACTGGGGTGGCTGAGTGGGCTAAAGAATGGTGATGGATTAAACCCAGATCAGTTGACTGGGGGTGAGTGTTTGATTTGCTCAAACGCTCCGTCCCTCATCCCCTTTTGTATCGCTTTGTTCGCCCTAAGTGTGGCAGGGTATGCTCAGACGTGAGTCCCTTGCTCACTTGGCCACTGGATTCAAGATAGCCTGGCTGATGAGGATTATGAATCCGAAACCGGTCCCAGGATGCTTGTTTCCGGTCCAGGGAAGACATGGCTTAGCAGTTCGGGCTGGACTGTTCCCCTGAGGCACAGGGTCAGACTGATTTGCATATGGCCATGTCTGAACTGGGGTGGCTGAGTGGGCTAAAGAATGGTGATGGATTAAACCCAGATCAGTTGACTGGGGGCGAGTGTTTGATTTGCTCAAACGCTCCGTCCATCATCCCCTTTTGTATCGCAATAGTCTAGACTTGGGCTTGTGCCCCTCCCATAAAGTGTGGACACTGAATTTACTTGCTGAAAGTAAGTGGGTAAAACTCCTTAGTGAAATCATTAAGACATTTCAGCAAATATTTGAAAATACTTACTTGGTTCATCAGTGATTTCCGATCTTAATGCTAGCAAGAAACAGAAACAAAATAATGGAGACTCAGTAAGCAGGCTACAATATCCAGCAATTATGATCACTCTTTTCTAAGAAATGACATGCTAAACTGGCTGTAGATTCCATGTAGAAGTCATTCTTTTGAAGCATGCATTTCTGGTTGTTAAATTTAGATCAGAAGAACAATGGACGGTCATTCAAGGATATCTATTTTTGTATGGTATCATAGGGCATTATTCACTGTGAGTCTGATTAAAGGAAAAGCCTGGCTGGCATGGAAGAGTATGTTGAAATATTGTAGATTCATAATCCCTTAAATGAACAGTGTCAATTCTCAATCTTGAAAATTACCAGAAGGCTGATCCCAGTTTTACTTCTGTTTTGAAAAAGATTTAAAAGTGCTAATTTCAAACAAAATACTTTTGGTTTTATTTCACTATTTAGCTTATTAAAAATGTATAATAATTATAAAGAGTGTTGTTTCTAATATGCATGTTTTCCTTAAGGTGCTGCACAATTAAATTGGGTAAATAACTAAATATAAAAATGTATTAAACTATGATGTCTGGGGATAAGGCGCACATATTGAATTATACTAGTGTGTAGAATTCCAGGGAGAATCTGATTGTGAAGAATGTATGGCCAAAGCTATGGGTTTGGAATAGAACCAATTATCAGAAAATATCTCTTGCTAAAATGTGAGTTTTGGTGATGTGATTAATGTTGGTAGATGGGTGATCGTGGATATAATGAGAGAAGTGAACACATGGTAGGATTCCATCTGAGAACAGCAGGGGGACAAGAAACAGTGAGCTTATAGGATACTGACCTCCTCGATCTATAGTCTACTTTCTCTGCCTGCGTTTTCTTCCATAAACAATGCACTGTGAACTTTCTCTATGAATGTAAGAATGCACAGTTCTTAACAATTAAACAACATAAAGATTATTTTGTCAACGTTCAAAGTACTCACTTGGTTCAAGTGTATTTTCAGTTGGTGATGCTAGGAGAAATGAAAGCAATATTCTGAGTCAAAATGCAGGCTAACAAATCCAATAAATATGATAGATTTTTATCAAAGAAATGACTTTGCATTATTGCTCTAGAACCTGTGATATCTCTCTACTGTACGCTTTCATGGGACAATGGCTCTCTGGTAAGTATGGGCGAATTTTGTGGATCTGCGGTCTGCGAATTGACACGAAATCGGAAAAAAGTCCGCAAATTTGTGGATTTTCCTGCGAAATCACAGATTTTTTTGCGATTTCCATCTACTTAACTGGAGTACTTTCTACTGGCTAATCAGTAAGGGCATTCTCGTGGGGTAAATGTATAGTGCTTTTCCTACACTGCAGCTGCATAAAGGGCCAGAAGATTTGTCTCCACTGACCATGTGTGCCTGTAACTTTGCCACCGCGCCAAAAGGCGCCGAGGTCCCTTGAGTGAGCTGTCCTTCATAGTTGGGAAAGGGCGGGAAGACGTTTGATACCGCTAGTGTGTGGCGTGGGGTCAAATGGGCGGGGCTTCTATGCGTGTCAAGTAACATGCCTCTTGTGTATAAAGGGTCAGATAGCGAGCAGGGCAAGAGGGGAGAAGAAAGCAGCCTCCTGGTCACAGGAACTACACGGGGCTTGCGCTTGAGAAACTCATGGCTGCAGAGAGTGACCCAGGGCTTCTATGCGTGTTCACATGCCTCTTGTAAGGGTCAGAGAGCGAGTAGGGCAGCAGATGAGGAGAAAGCAGCCTCCTGGACACAGGAACTACACGGGTGTTGCGCTCGAGAAACTCATGGCTGCAGAGAGTGACCCGGGGCTTCTATGCGTGTTCACATGCCTCTTGTAAGGGTCAGAGAGCAAGCAGGGCAGCAGATGAGGAGAAAGCAGCCTCCTGGTCACCGGAACTACACGGGGTTGCGCTCGAGAAACCCATGGCTTCAGAGAGTGACCCGGGGCTTCTCTGCGTGTTCACATGCCTCTTGTAAGGGTCAGAGAGCGAGCAGGGCAGCAGATGAGGAGAAAGCAGCCTCCTGGTCACCGGAACTACACGGGGTTGCGCTTGAGAAACTCATGGCTGCAGAGAGTGACCCGGGGCTTCTATGCATGTTCACATGCCTCTTGTAAGGGTCAGAGAGTGAGCAGGGCAGCAGGTGAGGAGAAAGCAGCATCCCGGTCACAGGAACTACACGGGGGGTGCGCTCGAAACTCATTGCTGCAGAGAGTGACCCGGGGCTTCCATGCGTGTTCACATGCCTCATGTAAGGGTCAGAGAGCGAACAGGGCAGCAGATGAGGAGAAAGTAGCCTCCTGGTCAAGGGAACTACATGGGGGTTGCGCTCAAGAAACTCATGGCTGCAGAGAGTGACCCGGGGCTTCTGTGCGTGTTCACATGCCTCTTGTAAGGTTCAGCGAGCGAGCAGGGCAGCAGATGAGGAAAAAGCAGCCTCCTGGTCACCGGAACTACACGGGGGTTCCGCTCGAGAAACTCATGGCTGCAGAAAGTGACCCGGGGCTTCTATGCGTGTTCACATGCCTCTTGTAAGGGTCAGAGCGCGAGTAGGGCAGCAGATGAGGAGAAAGCAGCCTCCTGGTCACCGTAATTACACGGAGGTTGCGCTCAAGAAACTCATGGCTGCATAGAGTGACCCGGGGCTTCTTTGCGTGTTCACATGCGTCTTGTAAGAGTCAGAGAGCGAGCAGGGCAGCAGATGAGGAGAAAGCAGCCTCCTGGTCACTGGAACTACACGGGGGTTGCACTGGAGAAACTCATGGCTGCAGAGAATGACCCGGGGCTTCTATGCATGTTCACATGCCTCTTGTACGGGGCAGAGAGCGAGCAGGACAGCAAATGAGGCGAAAGCAGCATCCTGGTCACAGGAATTACACTGGGTTGCGCTCGAGAAACTAATGTCTGCAGAGAGTGACCCGGGGCTTCTATGCGTGTTCACATGCCTCTTGTAAGGGTCAGAGAGTGAGCGGGGCAGCAGATGAGGAGAAAGGAGCCTCCTGGTCACCGGAACCACACGGGGGTTGCGCTCGAGAAACTCATGGCTGCAGAGAGTGACCCGGGGCTTCTATGCGTGTTCACATGCTTCTTGTAATGGTCAGAGAGCGAGCAGGGCAGCAGATGAGGAGAACGCAGCCTCCTGGTCACCGGAACTACACGGGGTTGCGCTTGAGAAACTCATGGCTGCAGAGAGTGACCCAGGGCTTCTATGCGTGTTCACATGCCTCTTGTAAGGGTCAGAGAGCGACCGGAGCAGTAGATGAGGAGAAAGCAGCCTCCTGGTCACAGGAACTACACGGGGGTTGCGCTCGAGAAACTCATGGTTGCAGAGAGTTACCCGGGGCTTCTTTGCATGTTCTCATGCCTCTTGTAAGGGTCAGAGAGCGAGCAGGGCAGCAGATGAGGAGAAAGCAGCCTCCAGGTCACAAAAAAAACAATCTGCCCGCGAGCGAATTTGCGAATTTAGCGGCAATTTTGCGAGATTCGCGGATTGTGCCGAAAATCTGCTAATTTCGCGAGCGGAACGGATTTTGGGCCCATACTTACTCTCTGGCAATCATGAGTACATCAGACCCGACAATGTCGAATCAGTTTTAAAATATTTTGGTAGCCATGTATAACACGGATCTCTCCAAAAGAAAATAACTAATGTTTCTCACCATCATTACTGATCTTGAGGACAGTTTTAGGACGCTAGGATTATCAGTACAAACTTTGATGTATGAGATGTTCATTGTCTTCATCAACTTTTCATCATCTTGGCTGCTACGTCAAAATATGGCTAACCAATCTTGTCATTCTAGGATTGAACTGAGTCTCACTGATAAGACAATGCAAATTGAACTCTTTCTTTTTGGCAGTGAACCAACGCTAGCCTAGATAACGATGAATAGTATGAATTATATAAGAATAGCTGGAACTCAAGCTGGATCCGCCAAATATTATTTTACATCATTTTTTATAAGTATACACACTCATAATTACATCCAGATTTCTCTACCTCGAGTTAGTCTTCATCTTCTACAGAGACATAAACACTCAACCTTTAAAGGAAATCGCTCTGTATCTTTATTACTATGTTTTCCTTGATCAGAACCGCATGCATGGTACTTACACTATTCTGCGTTGCTGCCATCCTGTAAGTTAGTCCTGTAAAATCAAACTAATCTTTCGTAGGAGCAGGGTTAGTCTTAGTATGTGCAAATGGATTATCATAACTCATTAGAGCTATGGATAATGTTTCGTATTTCTAGAGAGAAAGCTGCTTATGCAGATCTATGTGGGTGCAGGACGACTACCTTAAATAGCCAACATTACAGTTCCACATACACAACAGTTCCGCCTCTTCATTTGCCAGTACGAACTGCTCAGTTTCCAATGGCAGACACTTGGTTATATTAGCAGGAGTCAAAAGACTTAAAGTGACACCAGAATTTTAGCATGAGAAGATGCACCTTTGCCTCAGCCATCGAAGTCATGGTAATCGAATAGGAAAAATGCTAAATTAAAAATTTACTGAGAGAAAATTTGTATAAAGTCTGGGACAAATTTGTGCTCTTCAGAAGTAAAAAGTATCATTTTAATCCTATTTCTCAAAAAAAAAAAAAATTGGCGGTGAGGTTAGCTATAAGGAGCCATCAAAGCTATGATATTTTGATAGAATCTGCCTCTGGCATGGGGGCCGGAGAATGGAACTCATAAAGATCCCAAAAAAAGCAGCAGTGATCTCTAGACACAGTTGTTGGTTTAGAGTTCTAATGGCAGAAAACCTGTCTGTTTAAACAAACCCCAAATGTAATGTTGTTTTGAGGCCTGCTCAGTGAATCTTTGAATAGCCTTGAGGTCTTCTGATCTCACTGGTAATGTAACAAAAATCCTTTAATTTTTGTTTACAGTTTACATTGCCTGACTGGCTGTGAAGAGTATCTTGGGAAAGGTGCAATTTTCAAATGTCTTAAATGAGCAGGGTGTGTTATCACTTGATAATACATACCAGCAGGTCATTTGCCCATTTCTTTGTTTTTTAAAAGCTTTTCAAACTGCTGAATTCATACAAATATACTTTAGAACTGATTTAGTTTTCAGCTATACTTTTTTTAAACAAATACCAAAAAAGATGCAAACTGATGTTTGTAATATGTATATTTTCATTTAGTTACTGTCCTTTCAAATTGAAGTAAATGTATTAAAACAAGTGGTCTCGGGTTCAAAACATGAATAAAGGTACTCTAATCTATAGGATTGCAGAGAGAGTCCTATCTTGAAGAGCTTTATGACTAAATAGTGGGATTTAGAGCTGAATTAAAAAACTCGGGAAAGGTACTTGCCCTAAAATTGTGAATTTTGGAGGCTTGATTGATGCTGTCTGGCAGATGAGCTTGGCCATGTGGAGAGAACAGAAACAGATGGTCAGGCTGCTTATGGGGGATGTACGTTGTTACAACGCATGCTTTTACCACGCATACTGTTACAACGCAAGTTTTACAACGCAAGCCATTACAACGCATTGCTTTGGGGGGTGCTGGATAGTGAATAGTTAAAATTAATATTCCAACTCCAGTCCCCGTGGATAGTAGGGAAGGTGTTGGATAGTAAATTAAACTATTACTTATCCTAGAGCGCCCCCCAGTGCAATGCGTTGTAATGGTTTTCGTTGTAAAACCTGCATTGTAAAAGCACTGCGTGGTAAAAGTTGCGTGGTACAGGATGTTTCCCGCTTCTGGGTGTTGACTGAAGATTAGGAACAATCAGATTGTATGCAGTAAGCTCCTCTGCCAATAGTCTAGACTTGGGCTTGTGCCCCTCCCATAAAGTGTGGACACTGAATTTACTTGCTGAAAGTAAGTGGGTAAAACTCCTTAGTGAAATCATTAAAACATTTCAGCAAATATTTGAAAATACTTACTTGGTTCATCAGTGATTTCCGATGTTAATGCTAGCAAGAAACAGAAACAAAATAATGGAGACTCAGCAAGCAGGCTACAATATCCAGCAATTATGAGCACTCTTTTCTAAGAAATGACATGCTAAACTGGCTGTAGATTCAACGTAGAAGTCATTCTTTTGAAGCATGTATTTCTGGTTGTTAAATTTAGATCAGAAGAACAATGGACGGTCATTCAAGGATATCTATTTGTTGTATGGTATCATAGGGCATTATTCACCGTGAGTCTGATTAAAGGAAAAGCCTGGCTGGCATGGAAGAGTATGTTGAAATATTGTAGATTCATAATCCCTTAAATGAACAGTGTCAATTCTCAATCTTGAAAATTACCAGAAGGCTGATCCCAGTTTTACTTCTGTTTTGAAAAAGATTTAAAAGTGCTAATTTCAAACAAAATACTTTTGGTTTTATTTCACTATTTAGCTTATTAAAAATGTATAATAATTATAAAGAGTGTTGTTTCTAATATGCATGTTTTCCTTAAGGTGCTGCACAATTAAATTGGGTAAATAACTAAATATAAAAATGTATTAAACTATGATGTCTGGGGATAAGGCACACATATTGAATTATACTAGTGTGTAGAATTCCAGGGAGAATCTGATTGTGAAGAATGTATGGCCAAAGCTATGGGTTTGGAATAGAACCAATTATCAGAAAATATCTCTTGCTAAAATGTGAGTTTTGGTGATGTGATAAATGTTGGTAGATGGGTGATCGTGGCTATAATGAGAGAAGTGAACACATGGTAGGATTCCATCTGAGAACAGCAGAGGGACAAGAAACAGTGAGCTTATAGGATACTGTCCTCCTCGATCTATAGTCTACTTTCTCTGCCTGCGTTTTCTTCCATAAACAGTGCACTGTGAACTTTCTCTATGAATGTAAGAATGCACAGTTCTTAACTTTTAAACAACATAAAGATTATTTTGTCAACGTTCAAAGTACTCACTTGGTTCAAGTGTATTTTCAGTTGGTGATGCTAGGAGAAATGAAAGCAATATTCTGAGTCAAAATGCAGGCTAACAAATCCAATAAATATGATAGATTTTTATCAAAGAAATGACTTTGCATTATTGCTCTAGAACCTGTGATATCTCTCTACTGTACGCTTTCATGGGACAATGGCTCTCTGGTAAGTATGGGCGAATTTTGTGGATCTGCGGTCTGCGAATTGACACGAAATCGGAAAAAAGTCCGCAAATTTGTGGATTTTCCTGCGAAATCACAGATTTTTTTGCGATTTCCATCTACTCAACTGGAGTACTTTCTACTGGCTAATCAGTAAGGGCATTCTCGTTGGGTAAATGTATAGTGCTTTTCCTACACTGCAGCTGCAAAAAGGGCCAGAAAATTTGTCTCCACTGACCATGTGTGCCTGTAACTTTGCCACCGCGCCAAAAGGCGCCGAGGTCCCTTGAGTGAGCTGTCCTTCATAGTTGGGAAAGGGCGGGAAGACGTTTGATACCGCTAGTGTGTGGCGTGGGGTCAAATGGGCGGGGCTTCTATGCGTGTCAAGTAACATGCCTCTTGTGTATAAAGGGTCAGATAGCGAGCAGGGCAAGAGGGGAGAAGAAAGCAGCCTCCTGGTCACAGGAACTACACGGGGCTTGCGCTTGAAAAACTCATGGCTGCAGAGAGTGACCCAGGGCTTCTATGCGTGTTCACATGCCTCTTGTAAGGGTCAGAGAGCGAGTAGGGCAGCAGATGAGGAGAAAGCAGCCTCCTGGTCAAGGGAACTACATGGGGGTTGCGCTCAAGAAACTCATGGCTGCAGAGAGTGACCCGGGGCTTCTGTGCGTGTTCACATGCCTCTTGTAAGGCTCAGCGAGCGAGCAGGGCAGCAGATGAGGAGAAAGCAGCCTCCTGGTCACCGGAACTACACGGGGGTTCCGCTCGAGAAACTCATGGCTGGAGAAAGTGACCCGGGGCTTCTATGCGTGTTCACATGCCTCTTGTAAGGGTCAGAGAGCGAGTAGGGCAGCAGATGAGGAGAAAGCAGCCTCCTGGTCACCGTAATTACACGGAGGTTGCGCTCAAGAAACTCATGGCTGCATAGAGTGACCCGGGGCTTCTTTGCGTGTTCACATGCGTCTTGTAAGAGTCAGAGAGCGAGCAGGGCAGCAGATGAGGAGAAAGCAGCCTCCTGGTCACCGGAACTACACGGGGGTTGCGCTGGAGAAACTCATGGCTGCAGAGAATGACCGGGGCTTCTATGCATGTTCACATGCCTCTTGTACGGGGCTGAGAGCGAGCAGGACAGCAGATGAGGCGAAAGCAGCATCCTGGTCACAGGAATTACACTGGGTTGCGCTCGAGAAACTAATGTCTGCAGAGAGTGACCCGGGGCTTCTATGCATGTTCACATGCCTCTTGTAAGGGTCAGAGAGCAAGCGGGGCAGCAGATGAGGAGAAAGCAGCCTCCTGGTCACCGGAACCACACGGGGGTTGCGCTCGAGAAACTCATGGCTGCAGAGAGTGACCCGGGGCTTCTATGCGTGTTCACATGCCTCTTGTAAGAGTCAGAGAGCGAGTAGGGCAGCAGATGAGGAGAAAGCAGCCTCCAGGTCACAGGAACTACACGGGGTTGCGCTTGAGAAACTCATTGCTGCAGAGAGTGACCCAGGGCTTCTATGCGTGTTCACATGCCTCTTGTAAGAGTCAGAGAGCGAGTAGGGCAGCAGATGAGGAGAAAGCAGCCTCCAGGTCACAGGAACTACACGGGGTTGCGCTCAACAAACTCATGGCTGCAGAGAGTGACCCAGGGCTTCTATGCGTGTTCACATGCCTCTTGTAAGGGTCAGAGAGCGACCGGAGCAGCAGATGAGGAGAAAGCAGCCTCCTGGTCACAGGAACTACACGGGGGTTGCGCTCGAGAAACTCATGGTTGCAGAGAGTTACCCGGGGCTTCTTTGCATGTTCTCATGCCTCTTGTAAGGGTCAGAGAGCGAGCAGGGCAGCAGATGAGGAGAAAGCAGCCTCCAGGTCACAAAAATAACAATCTGCCCGCGAGCGAATTTGCGAATTTAGCGGCAATTTTGCAAGATTCGCGGATTGTGCCGAAAATCCGCTAATTTCGCGAGCGGAACGGATTTTGGGCCCATACTTACTCTCTGGCAATCATGAGTACATCAGACCCGACAATGTCGAATCAGTTTTAAAATATTTTGGTAGCCATGTATAACACGGATCTCTCCAAAAGAAAATAACTAATGTTTCTCACCATCATTACTGATCTTGAGGACAGTTTTAGGACGCTAGGATTATCAGTACAAACTTTGATGTATGAGATGTTCATTGTCTTCATCAACTTTTCATCATCTTGGCTGCTACGTCAAAATATGGCTAACCAATCTTGTCATTCTAGGATTGAACTGAGTCTCACTGATAAGACAATGCAAATTGAACTCTTTCTTTTTGGCAGTGAACCAACGCTAGCCTAGATAACGATGAATAGTATGAATTAAATAAAAATAGCTGGAACTCAAGCTGGATCCGCCCAATATTATTTTACATCCTTTTTTATACGTATACACACTCATAATTACATCCAGTTTTCTCTACCTCGAGTTAGTCTTCATCTTCTACAGAGACATAAACACTCAACCTTTAAAGGAAATCGCTCTGTATCTTTATTACTATGTTTTCCTTGACCAGAACCGCATGCATGGTACTTACACTATTCTGCGTTGCTGCCATCCTGTAAGTTAGTCCTGTAAAATCAAACTAATCTTTCGTAGGAGCAAGGTTAGTCTTAGTATGTGCAAATGGATTATCATAACTCATTAGAGCTATGGATAATGTTTCGTATTTCTAGAGAGAAAGCTGCTTATGCAGATCTATGTGGGTGCAGAACGACTACCTTAAATACAGTTCCACATACACAACAGTTCCGCCTCTTCATTTGCCAGTACGAACTGCTCAGTTTCCAATGGCAGACACTTGGTTATATTAGCAGGGGTCAAAAGACTTAAAGTGACACCAGAATTTTAGCATGAGAAGATGCACCTTTGCCTCAGCGATCGAAGTCATGGTAATCGAATAGGAAAAATGCTAAATTAAATATTTACTGAGAGAAAATTTGTATAAAGTCTGGGACAAATTTGTGCTCTTCAGAAGTAAAAAGAATCATCTTAATCCTATTTCTCAAAAAAAAAAAAATTGGCGGTGAGGTTAGCTATAAGGAACCATCAAAGCTATGATATTTTGATAGAATCTGCCTCTGGCATGGGGGCCGGAGAATGGAACTCATAAAGATCCCAAAAAAAGCAGCAGTGATCTCTAGACACAGTTGTTGGTTTAGAGTTCTAATGGCAGAAAACCTGTCTGTTTAAACAAACCCCAAATGTAATGTTGTTTTGAGGCCTGCTCAGTGAATCTTTGAATAGCCTTGAGGTCTTCTGATCTCACTGGTAATGTAACAAAAATCCTTTAATTTTTGTTTACAGTTTACATTGCCTGACTGGCTGTGAAGAGTATCTTGGGAAAGGTGCAATTTTCAAATGTCTTAAATGAGCAGGGTGTGTTATCACTTGATAATACATACCAGCAGGTCATTTGCCCATTTCTTTGTTTTTTAAAAGCTTTTCAAACTGCTGAATTCATACAAATATACTTTAGAACTGATTTAGTTTTCAGCTATACTTTTTTTAAACAAATACCAAAAAAGATGCAAACTGATGTTTGTAATATGTATATTTTCATTTAGTTACTGTCCTTTCAAATTGAAATAAATGTATTAAAACAAGTGGTCTCGGGTTCAAAACATGAATAAAGGTACTCTAATCTATAGGATTGCAGAGAGAGTCCTATCTTGAGGAGCTTTATGACTAAATAGTGGGATTTAGAGCTGAATTAAAAAACTCGGGAAAGGTACTTGTCCTAAAATTGTGAGTTTTGGAGGCTTGATTGATGCTGTCTGGCAGATGAGCTTGGCCATGTGGAGAGAACAGAAACAGATGGTCGGGCAGCTTCTGGGGGATGTACGTTGTTACAACGCATGCTTTTACCACGCATGCTGTTACAACGCAAGTTTTACAACGCAAGCCATTACAACGCATTGCTTTGGGGGGTGCTGGATAGTGAATAGTTAAAATTAATATTCCAACTCCAGTCCCCGTGGATAGTAGGGAAGGTTTTGGATAGTAAATTAAACTATTACTTATCCTAGAGCGCCCCCCAGTGCAATGCGTTGTAATGGTTTTCGTTGTAAAACCTGCATTGTAAAAGCACTGCGTGGTAAAAGTTGCGTGGTACAGGATGTTTCCCGCTTCTGGGTGTTGACTGAAGATTAGGAACAATCAGATTGTATGCAGTAAGCTCCTCTGCCAATAGTCTAGACTTGGGCTTGTGCCCCTCCCATAAAGTGTGGACACTGAATTTACTTGCTGAAAGTTAGTGGGTAAAACTCCTTAGTGAAATCATTAAAACATTTCAGCAAATATTTGAAAATACTTACTTGGTTCATCAGTGATTTCCGATGTTAATGCTAGCAAGAAACAGAAACAAAATAATGGAGACTCAGCAAGCAGGCTACAATATCCAGCAATTATGAGCACTCTTTTCTAAGAAATGACATGGTAAACTGGCTGTAGATTCAACGTAGAAGTCATTCTTTTGAAGCATGTATTTCTGGTTGTTAAATTTAGATCAGAAGAACAATGGATGGTCATTCAAGGATATCTATTTGTTGTATGGTATCATAGGGCATTATTCACCGTGAGTCTGATTAAAGGAAAAGCCTGACTGGCATGGAAGAGTATGTTGAAATATTGTAGATTCATAATCCCTTAAATGAACAATGTCAATTCTCAATCTTGAAAAATACCAGAAGGCTGATCCCAGTTTTACTTCTGTTTTGAAAAAGATCTTAAGAGTGCTAATTTCAAACAAAATACTTTTGGTTTTATTTCCCTATTTAGCTGATAAAAAAAAATAACAATAAAGAGTGTTGTTTCTAATATGCATGTTTTCCTTAAGGTGCTGCACATTTAAATTGGGTAAATATAAACATTTATTAAACTATGATGTCTGGGGATAAGGCACACATATTGAATTATACTAGTGTGGAGGTTTCTATGGAGAATCTTATTGTGAGAATGTAAGGCCAAGGCTATAGAATTGGAATAGAACCAATTATCAGAAAATATCTCTTGCTAAAAATGTGACTTTTGGTGATGTGACTAATGCTGGTAATTGGTTGACCGTGGCTATAATTAGAGAAGTGAGCTAATGGTAGGATTCCATCTGAGAACAGCAGTAGGACAAGAAACAGTGAGCTTATAGGATACTGTCCTCCTCGGTCTATAGTCTACTTTCTCTGACTGCATTTGCTGTGAACTTTCTATATGAATGTAAGAATGCACAGTTCTTAACTTCTCAACAACATAAAGATTCTTTTGTCAACGTTCAAAGTACTCACTTGGTTCAAGTGTATTTTCAGTTGGTGATGCTAGGAAAAATGGAAGCAATATTCTGAGTCAAAATGCAGGCTACCAAATCCAATAATTTTGATAGATTTTATCAAGGAAATGACTTTGCATTATTGCTCTAGAACCTGTGATATCTCTCTACTGTATGCTTTCATGGGACAATGGCTTTCTGGCAATCATGAGTACATCAGACTCGACACTGTTGAATCAGTTTTAAAATATTTTGGGGGCCATGTATAACACGGATCTCTCCAAAAGAAAATGACTAATGTTTCTCACCATCATTACTGAGCTTGAGGACAGTTGTAGGACCCTAGGATTATCAGTACAAACTTTAATGTGTGAGATGTGCATTCTCCTCATCAACCTTTCATCATCCTGGCTGCTAGTTCAAAATATGACTAACCAATCTTGTCTTTCTATGATTGAACTGAGTCTCCCTGATAAGGCAATGCAAATAGAACTCTTTCCTTTTGGCAATGAACCAACGCTAGCCTAGATAACGATGATTAGCATGAATTATATAAGAATAGCTGGAACTTAAGCTGGATCTGCCAAATATTATTTTACATAATTTTTTTTAAGTATATACACTCATAATTACATCCAGATTTCTCTACCTCGAGTTAGTCTTCATCTTCTACAGAGTCATAAACACTCAACCTTTCAAGGAAATTTGTTTTTCTTGACCAGAACTGCATGCATGGTACTAGCACTATTCCGCGTTGCTGCCATCCTGTAAGTTAGTGCGGTAAAATCAAACACACTTTTGTAGAAGCAGGGTTAGTCTTATTATGTGCAAATGGATTATCAGAACTCAATAGAGCTATGGCTAATGTTCCGTGTTTCTATTTTTTTAAATTTTTTTTAAATCTTTTTTTAACAGAAAGACAATACAACAGAAAACACAGACCCCGTCCCTCCCTCCCCGGTCGAGCAGATCAGAAAAACAAGAAATTGGCCACTTGAAAACCATTGAAAGCTATACAAAACAATACTGAAAAGGAAAATTTACAAGTTAAGTTGATGCATTAACATTCAATTTCGTGAAATTGCAAAGTTGAGTTGCTGTTTAAGCAAAACAATCTGGTTACTACTGTATATATCATTGCATTTTAGACCAATCTATTAAGGGAGACCAGATTTTTTGTCCTTTAATCTGACTCTTCCTGCCTTTGATTTTGTATATCAGGCATCTCTAAATTAAAAATAGCTAACAATCTTGCAAACCATTGTTGATATGATGGGGCTATAGGATCTAGCCAAGCCGAGGCTATACATATTCTCATTACGGCCATCGAGATAAAAATCAATTCGCGACCGGCTTTGTGGTTAGCAGGGTTTGTAACACCCAGAACTACAGTTTCATCTGATAGATTAATCGTTATTCCAAGGATCAAAGTCAGAAAACGTGCAATATTTGTTTTAAGAGGAGTTAAAACTGGACAGGAAGAAAGAATATGTATACAGTCCGCATTTTGTAGATTGCATCGAAAACAACATGTACCTCTTCCACTACCCCATTTGGATATTTTGTCCGGGGTATAATACATAAAAAAACATGTTTTATAGAATTGGGTTTGAAGTTTAGTAGACATGAGGACCGTTTGAGATAACCCATATGAGTGTTCAAATTCCTCAGAGGAGATCGAGATTTTACTTTGCCACTTCTGGATGATTTTTTGAATATCATCCGTAAGATATCTCAGTAATAGAGAATATACCTCCCCGATCTTGAACTTTTTCTGTGAGTGGCTTAAAATGTAGGCTATGTCTGTTTTACACATGATAATCTCTCCCATTCATTGTATGTCTTGACAAAAAGTCTCTAATCTGTAGATACTTAAAGAAGTCTTTCCATTCCAGATGAAACTTATCTCTCAAAGTTCCAAATGAGTGTAGCCCCTCTGAGGAGAAAAAACATCCCAGATGAGTGATCCCGACCGCATTCCACCTATTAATACAGCTATCTTTAAAGATTTCCGGTAGGGAGGGATTATTTTGAGTTGGTGTATCATAGGATAAATGACCTAAACCTACCATCTTCCTCACAGATTTCCATACCTTAAACACTCCTATAAGCGTTTTTAATCTCACTTTTTTGTGATAGCTATCGAATAGATATCTCCACAGATAGCCTGTGCTGTTATCCCCCAGTATTATTCGGTGAATTGATGGGGTCTCATTAACTTCCCCTACCTCTATCCCCTCGAGATGGAAGAGTTCCTGATTATATAACAAGACTGTTGCCCAGTAGTATGTTTTAAGATTTGGGAGCGCTAGACCTCCTCTTTCTTTGGGGAGCGTCAGCAGTTTGTATGAACGGCGGGGTTGTTTGTATGACCAGATAAACTTTGTACAGATACGCTCCATTGTCTTAAACCAACGGTCTGAAATTTCAAGATTAATAGCTCTGAATATTTACAGTAGCTTTGGAAAGTAGACCATTTTTAGTGCGTTGACCCTTCCAATCAATGAGAGGTGTAAATTATTAATACGGTGGAGATCTTTCTGCATTTTATTCAATGCGGGTTTCAGATTTAAGTCGACAAGTTTTTCTAAGTCAGATGTGATGGTCACCCCTGGGTAGGTAGCAGATTCTATTATACGCGAGTCCGTCATATCACAGTTATTATTAATAATAATCTGGGTTTTTCCCTGGTTTAGTGCATACCCTGAGACTTTTCCGAATGTTTTGGCCTCTGACTCAATAGTAGGCATAACCAAGTTTGGATTGGACGTTGCGATGGCAATGTCATCGGCATAAGCGAGGGTTTTTGTTAGGTAGCCTTGTGTCGATATAGTGGCTATGTTCCTACTGCCTTCCAGTCTACGAATAAACGGATCAATATAGATGGCAAACAACAATGGGGAACAAGGACATCCCTGCCTAGTTCCTCTCGTAATTATCAATTCTTTAGAAAGGCACTTGTTAACCATTACCATGGCCCGTGGATTATTATATAACTTTTGGATTGCCTGTATAAAAACCTGTTTGAATCCCACCCGGGACATGGCCTGCCAGAGGAATTGCCAGGAGACCCTGTCAAAAGCCTTCTCGGCGTCGAGTAATATTAGCACCATCGGGTCTCCTGCCACCTGAGTACTGTCGAATAAGCTGATTACCCGCCGTGTATGATTTGTGGTTTCTCTCCCGGGGATAAAGCCGTGTTGGATATTGGATATGAATTTATGAATAATTGTTGAAATACGATTAGCCAGTAGTTTGGAATATATTTTTGAATCAGCATTTATTAGATTAATAGGGCGATAGGAGCCCATCTGGTCCGGGGGCTTGTTTTTTTTCGTAAATATCACAATTTTTGCCCTGGACCATGAATTTGGAGGCTGTCCTCCTCTAAATACATGTAGGCATAGATCTAACAGTATTTCTTGAAGTGGGTCCAGAAATGCTATATAAAATTCTAATGGGATAGCATCTAGTCCCGCTGCCTTCCCACGGGAGAGATCCTTCACTGTTTTTATTATTTCATCAAGAGTGGGGGGCTCTTCTAGACTTTCCTGATCTTCTACGTTTAATTGCTTACAGGTATCTGCTTCTAAATATTCGGTAGTCATGTCTTGGTCTATTTCTCCCTCCTCTGTATACAGTAGACTGTAAAAGCGCCAGAATGCTTCTCTGATCTTCCCTGAGTCAGTTACCCTACCTTCTGTCGGGTCATCGATCTCGAGTATGACATTCTGTGCGGTCTGCTGTCTCATCTGTATAGCTAGCTGCTGCCCCATTGTTTCGCTAACTTCATACATTTTTTCGCGATGGGCTGTAGCTTTTTTTACTGCCTTAATAGTGTATTCATTTGTGATTGATGCTCTGGCTATTGCAACCTGTTGCTGGATATTATCTATTTCCTCTATATTGGAGGGACCACTTGTCACCCTTATAAGATCTTCTTCCACCCTCTTTAATTCGTCCAGTAACAGTCTTAGGGATTCTCTAGCACGTTTGTTAATCCTAGAGGAATATTGTATAGTTTCTCCCCTAATTCCTGCTTTTAGGGCATCCCATACAAAGTTTACCGTTGTGCTTCCTTTATTTATTGCTAGGAACTCAAGAATCCAGCTTCTCATGTGATTGCAGTATTCGTTCTCAAGTAGCGCAGATCTCTAAAATGTCCAGTCTTGTTGTTTCTGGGTTAAAGAAGCTGTATCAACTGTACATACCAGGGGGTTATGATCCGAGAGGACACAAGGTAGCTTTTCTAGTTTAAATAACGATTTTAATGAGTTGGAGATTAAAAAATAATCCAGCCGGGCATGTGTCTGGTGAGGGTTAGAATAAAAAGTATAGCCAGGATCATTAGAATTATGGTTCGAAATCTGCCACCCATCTACCAACCCATGAGTGATACATAACTGCTTGATAGCTCTAAAGATCCTTGGTTTTCGGCCCCGATATTGCCAATCGTCTTTAGTTGACCAGTTATGTGGAAGATTTATATTGAGATCACCACATATTATGACTGGTAGCGGCCAATTGGTAAGCTCGTTAGATAAATAATTAATTACTGAAGGGTCATCGTTATTATTTCCGTAAATTGAGCAGATGGTCATCGTTGAAGATTGCCCTATCTGAAATTCTGTAATAACCCATCTGCCAAATTTATCAGATTGTGTTCTATTAAATTTAATCCCTGCACCTTTAGCTAGAAGAGCTACCTCTCTAACCCGGCCCCCTTGTGTTGTTGCAGCGATCACGTTGTACCCAAGAGATCTCAAAATATGTGATTGTGACCCTTCAATATGAGTTTCTTGTAGGCATACTATGTTGGCACCCATTGACTGTAGACCCACTGCCACCATCTGTCTTTTTTTGATATCATTTAAACCGCAAATGTTTAATGACAGTATTTTTAACATCCCCATCTATATATCTCTTTTTGTATTGATTTTGTGAGTTTTTTCCTTTCCATTCACTAACTAGTTTACCCGAGATGTATCTGACCTGCCCAACCTTCCCCCCTCCTCTTTTCCCTCCCCCCACCCACCACCACATTTGAAGGTTACCTGGTCCTGCTTCGGCCAGGGGTGTGACGTCCGCGAAAGCGGGCCCAGTGATCTGGGCTAATTTTCTTAAAATAGTTAGTATGCTTATCTAGTTACATTTAAATCATGACCTAGATAATCTGATTTGTTTCAGTTTTTAGATTTACCTAACCTGGTCATCTAACTTACTAATTATCCACATTTCCCTAAAGAATATTTTTTAGGTCAATACATAACAAAAAATGGTTAATTCCGCTTATCTATTTCTACTTTCAGTCCTTTTATCAAGTTTATCTTGTTTCACATGGTTACTGGATCCTGTCCCTGAGATTTCATGCAGGTAGTCCTCCGCCAGTATTTCACTGATAAAGCTTCTTGTGGAGTTCTTATATATGACTTTCAGGCGTGCCGGGTTTTGCAAATATACTTTTGCTCCAAGTTTCTGAAAGGGTTCAATTAGCTGGCGCATTTTCCATCTTCGCTCTACTGTTGCGTGTGCGAAATCCGGTCTGGCAAAGAATTTGAACCCCTTATGTTCTCGTTGAGTATTAGGCCTCGCAAGGTCATAAATTGTTTCCCGGAGAAGGAAATTGCCGAAGTAGACCAGCATTGCCCTTGGATACTGATTTTGCTTGTTAGGACGTTTTGCTAGCATCATTGGGTATCGATGGGCCCGCTGTATTTCCTTTTCCCAGTCCCAGGCTTCCAATTCAGGAAATGACGTTTTTAAAATGTTGATCATTGCCCCTCTTGCGTCTTCTCCCTCAAAGTTTTCTGGGATTCCAAGAAACCTTAGATTATTTTGTCTGGATCTATTGTCGTGATCTTCTACTTTGGCCATGAGATCCCTTATTATTTCGTCTTGATCTTTTTCCTTTTTCTGCAGCTAAACAACGTCTGTTTCAAGATTTTCGGTGCGAGTTTCCACCATTACCATTCTCTTGGACATTTCAGAGCAGATGCTACCTACTTTTTTCACTGCTCCTTGTAATCTTTCGATAGCAATATGATTCCTTTGGCTGTCTTTCTTCACATCCTCATGAAAGATTTTAATTGAGCTGAGAACCTAGCTCAGCGAGGGTTCTTTCGATTTTTTAGACAAGTCTTTATTCTCTTGTATTTCAGCATTATGGCCTGATGCTTCTCCCACTGATTTAGTCCTTGGGCTTTTACGAGAAAAATTAGGCCTATCTTTGGTGTAGTCCGAGTTGTTACCAGGATCTGTGGTTTCTTCATTCAAAAAATGTTGTTCTTTTTTGTTTTTTTGGTTTTTTTCCCCCCACTTCTTTTTTTCGCTTTTTCCCTGAAATTGATTTCACTGTCTGATCCTGAATCATTAGGACCAGAGATCTCCATAGATACGGTGCCCCTTTGCGCGCTTGATTCTCTTGAATTGCTGGCTTTGCTAGAGTCACTTGAGATAGACATCCCTGTTTCGTATAGATCAGAGTCGGAGTTTTAGTCGGAGAGAGAGTGATGAGAGAGGCGCCGTTCATTCCCGGCTGAAGGTACTTGAGTGTCGGAAGAGGGATGTGAGTCCATTTTTGGATTCAAGTTTTTTTGGTCAATTTGTTGGTATTGCTCTCTTTGGTTAGACGTTATTATGCCCATTCCTGAGGGTGCCAATGTCTCTGTGCTGCTCATATTGCGATCAGCATTATTGATACCTTCGCCTTGACCTATAGTAAGTCTTTCTTCCAGATTAGTTGGGGGAATACTTTGAGAATCCTTGCAGCTTTCATTCCCCTTATTAGTGTTCTTGGTCTGCCTCTGGTTCTGAGTCGACATATTTTCAGTTATTGGCACATCATTCTATGAATCCCTGGGCAGGGGGCTGAATATGTTGGAGATTCTTGGCTGGGATGTTGCAGATAGGGCGGTATTCTTTGCAGTGGCTTTTTAAATTTTTATAGTCTGTAGCCTCTGAGCTTTTTTGGCCAATAGTTCCAGTTTGGCATCTTCCTCTGTTTCACCCCCTGTCTCTTTATTGCAAGCCGCCTCTTTCTCCTTTTCTTGATCTTTCTCTTTCTCCCTCTCCTTTCGTTTAGCTTTTTCCTTTTCCAGTTTTTTTTCAACGTTTTTATCTTGGATTTTTCCCTTTTCTTGAGTCTCATTTCTTGCCTGGTCTTTTACCAGGTCTCTTTCTTTCTCTTTTGCTCTGACTCCTCTAGTCTCAGGGCCTCTATGTCTGCTATTTGTATGCAGTGTGGGTGCCAACTCGTTTTCCGTTTTTTCAAAATTCTGGCGGTCTCCTTGATTTATGATGTGCTCTTTATCTGTCTCTGTGTATGCTGCCTCTTGACGTGTTGTTGTCAATCCGGGTGGTAGTTCTCCCTCTTCACCCATCCTTTCCTTGTTTAGGGCGATATTGTCTGCTGATTTTATCCGAGTTTTCTGTATATTCTGTCCTCCGTCCCCTCTTTCTTCTCCTACACCTCCTTCCATAGCTGTAGTCGTCGCAATAGACTGGGATGTTGTGACGGTCAAGGAGGTCCAAGTCCGATTTTTTCCAAGCTTTTGCAGCCCCCTCTGAGTCCCCCTTTGAGCTTTTTTCTTGCTCCAGTAGTAGTGTGTTCTCAAATCTGTATTAAGTTTCCTCTGACCGCCTTTGTGAAAAGTCTTCCTCCAATACGTGTTTTGTTCACTATGTAAGGAGCCTGTAATTCCTGTAGTGTTTATATTGCTTGAAATTCCTATTATGCCAGTGATGAGAGCATAAGACTTCCTCCCCCAGGGTTTCACAGAGATACTGGATGTTAATATAAATGCTGTAGATAATGTAGATAATGTAGATAGCACCGCATACAGCGTTGTTGTAGATAGGGAAGATGAGGTAGGTAGAGCTATTAAAATTGAGACCAATGGAGCAGTAGCTCGAGTTCCAGTGTCTGTTCTAATTGTAATTCGACTTCGACTTCCAGTATAAGCTTGCTCAATGCAACCCCTCTCCTGGGAATTCAATTTATTTCTGTAAATCATTCGCCCCCTTGCTCCCTTGCACCTCTGCCTCTCTGGATAGATCTTCTCTCCAGTTCTCTCCATATCCCCCTCCCTTTTCCTCTTCTGTGCAGCTTGTCCGTCCCCCTGGCAACGAGACACGTGGGACACGCAACGTGCGTGAGGCTAAAAAGGCCGTCTCTCGAGTCTGCAGATGACGTGTGTGGAAGCCGTTCAGAGAGGACGGGAGGACGGCACCTCGGAGGTGAGCCAAGGGTAGAGAAGGGTAGAGAAGGGAAAGCTATGTCGACGATTGTAGACTGATTTTGCAGTTGGTGAGGGAACCTTAGAACCGTCCTCAACCCTCGAATCTCCCTCAAGTTTTCCCCCTGTGATGCTCTAATTCAAAAAGAAAAACGAGTAGTCAGTGGCTTTCCAAAGAAAAAAGGGAAACGATGAAGCAAGTGGTAAGAGGCAAGAGAAGTGAAGCATCGAGACAATCAGAGGGCGTTCCGTGGAGATGGAAATGGAGATGGAGATAAGTAATATAGCATACCGCTATTAACGCTATTAAACAGTTTTGAAGAGTTCCAGTCGGTGCATTCCCCTACCCTACCTAGTACCGCAAATCTTTAGATGTATTCAGTATTTTCCATGCTCAGTACAGTGCACGTACAGCGTAGTGCAATGCCATAATGTCAAATGTCAAAGTTAATTTACCGCTGAGGGGGGCTCTCTCTCCGACTGCTCTGACAGCTCACAGTCCGATCAATTACTCCAATCGCCCGTGTTGTCCGTGTAGCTCAGTGCCCAGTGTAGTACCTTGCAAAACGGTGATACGCTCTTCTCCTCCTTGATACCCTCAGGGCAACCCGGTGCGGCACGGCACAGCTCGCTGATGTCAGGCCGCAACAGTCACTCAATAGATGGCGGCGGCGATAGAATAGTTTTGAATCCAATGTGCAAAGCCACTTAAGGATAGTGGTACAGGAGTCTTAATCACTGTGTCACGGTCTATGAAAACAGTGCAGAAGTATAGAAAAGCATTTTTCAATGTCGGGAACTGCCCAGTATCACAGAGCGCTGCTGCTGCTGCTCACGCCGACGCCATCTTGTTCCTTGTTTCTAGAGAGAAAGCTGCTTATGCAGATCTATGTGGGTGCAAGACAACTACCTTAAATAGACAACATTACAGTTCCACATACACAACAGTTCCGCCTCCTCATTTGAACGGTAGGAACTGCTCAGTTTCCAATGGCAGGCACTTGGTTAGCTCTACCCTGGGCAAAGTATTAGCAGGAGACAAAAGACCTAAAGTGACATCAGAATGTCAACATGAGAAGATGCACCTTTGCATCAGCCATGGAAGCCATGGTAATCGAATAGGAAAAATGATGAGTAAAAACTTTTTACTGACAAAAAATTTGTATAAAATCTGGGATACATTTTTGCTTTTCAGAAGTAAAATGTATCCTCTTAATCCTATTTCTCAAAAAAATAAATCAGGTGGTGAAGTAAGCTATAAGGAGCCATTCAAGCTTTGATATTTTTATAGAATGTTCCTCTGGCATGGGGGCAGGAGAATGTACACCCGCTTCAGTACATAAACCTATGGAACGACACTCAACCCCTGATAACTGAGAATGGCAGAGGTACATCATTAGCCACTTTTAAACATCCAGGGTGTCAACTAACACTTTGCGCCATCACCTTAAGACATTGCAAAATGGCGCTTGCTTCACACAAACACCCCGGCTTCCTAGGCCCTCGGTCTGATTCGCAGACACAAGATTGTGGCATACCAATGTCTCCTTTATCTATACTACTATTATAAAGGAAGAACTTTGAACCTTTGAGGCGGGTAAACTCGGGAACCACAGTGCCAATCCACACACCCGATACATTGTTGAAATTGTAAGGGTGTGCAGATGGACATAGGCTATATAAATTAAAAAAATATACGTTATTTAAAAAATTTACGAGAAAAAAAAAGTAGTCCCATGGAAGTAGCGCCGGCCGCGACGTGCGTGCTGACATCAGTGCTGTGCCTCTGCGCCGTAATTATTAATGACGTGTTGTTGGTTCCTGCAGAGACCGGGAGCTCCGCTTGAATGTATGCAGTACTCATGGCTCAAGAAGAAATGTGTAGGACACGTTAATGATTTGTAGATCCAGTCATATAACCACTCATTGCTCTTACCTGACCCAACACTACAAGAATGGGAGTAGAGCACATGAGTTTTGCTTCTAGGAAAAGACGTGCTTCGCTGTTCTTTTTCCAAAACTCGGGTAAGGTTCGTAGCTAGGCCTCCCTCTGCACACCTCTTTTCGCGTTTTGGGGGTCTGAGGAGAGTCTTCCTGTGCAAGTGCTTATAATCATGGTCACTGCACTCATGCTATTTTCGTTTCGTTTGCCACATTTGCCACATTATCCATCAACTGCTGCATAATCTGAAGATTTTAACAAAAATAATGTTTTGTTTGTAGCTCACACCGATCAACAGTGACTAAAAGTGTGGTTACAAGTTGCAATGTAATGGAAGGCCCCTCACAAAGTTTGACTGGTCACCTTTCTCTTGAATATTGCTATATCAGGGTGTTAAACTTTTCTTAATGAAGTAAAACCGACGCGCAGACAGTGTTAAGAATTGTAATAACGAAGTAATACTATCACAAAATGCGATGCATTATGCTGCATCGTTTGCCTTTTCTTGCCATCAAATGAAGTCAACTCCCCGCCACACAGTTCAATTAACCCAGATTATAATTAACTGGTTCTGCCCTGGGCCTAATGAATTAGTACCCCTTAGGCAGCTGTGCGCATGTTTAAATGTATGAACATTTATGTCCCACTTGCTCCTCGGACATTTTGATTTCCAGCAGCAATCGGGGCGAAGAAAACATTTTCTTGGTCGAAATTCACTGTCCAGATGTACACTATAGCACTGTGTGATCTTCATAATGCCCGTCTGTAGCAGCAGAGGTGTTACCGCTCTTTCCTGTCACTTTTCTGTGTGTGGGGGTTATACTGCAAACCACAGACTCTAACATGCAGTCACAGCTGTTGCTCGCCCCCCTGCTGCAACTGAGCAGGAAGGACTAATCTTCTCAGACCACTGAGCAGTGATGGGAGATTAGCCCACAACACAATTACACTGAGAGGAAAGCCAGTGGCGTAGTGCAAAATGATTGCCCCCCCCACAGAATGTGATATGGTACACCCGAGTCTCCCATATCGATATCGAGATCGTCATTAGTCTTTGGGCTGCATGGGGCCACCCATTGAAGAATTTTGGGCACACTGGTAGTGACAGTCGCTCATTCCCAAAGCATTATAATATATGGCACTGAGTTGACGGCCCTTGGAGAATCTGCTCAAACCCTTACAGGAGATTGTGTGAGAGAAAATAATGCCAACTTATTTTTATTTAGCTATCCATACCACCATTTTGTCATTTTAAAGTGCTGTTATCAATGAGTTCTTCTTTTCACAGATTTAATGGTTCTCAGTTGACTGTCCTCGGAAGGATGGAAGGTTGTGTTGGCCTTGGTAGGATTCAAACTTATGGCCTGTAGTCTGGAACAGGCATTAGCAGTGATTATTTAACTAATAGAGACAAATTTCCTACCAAATGAGGTAGAAAACAGAGGAAGGGGAAGCAAGATTTCAAAGAATACTGGCGTGGAAATCTATACTACTACTATAAAGGAAGAACTTTAAACCTTTGAGGCGGGTAAACTCGGGAACCACAGCGCCAATCCACACACCCGATACATCGTTGAAATTGCCAGGGTGTGCAGATGGACATAGGCTATATAAATTTACGAGAAAAAAAAAGTAGTCCCATGGAAGTAGCGCCGGCCGCGACGTGCGTGCTGACATCAGGAGCGCGGGGAGGAGCAACGTCCAGGAGCGCGAGGAGGAGCAGTGGACATGAACGCGGGGAGGAGCAGTGGACAGGCAGGGAGGAGCGGTGAGGAGCGGCGGACAGGCTGGGAGGAGCGATGGACAGGCGGGGAGGAGAGGGGAGGAGCGGCGAGGAGCGGCGGACCGGTGAACTCAGGAGCGCGGGGAGGTGCGGCGGATGAGGTAAGGCTCCGGGGGACCCACGGACAATGTCGGGGCGGGCGGGGGCCCTGAAGCCAAGGTCGGGACGGGCTACTACTCCGGGGGACCCACGGACAATGTCGGGGCGGGCGGGAGCTGGGGCGGGCGGGGGCCCTGAAGCCTGATTGCTCCCGGACAAGGTCGGGACGGGATGCTAGTTTTACATATGACTCATCCATAGGGCAGGCCGACAGCGAGGACACCCTCCATTTAATATTTAAACTAGCATTTGTACGTTGGACGCTCGATACTATTACAAGTCTCTACCCATATTTGATACAGCATAGATATTTTACTGACATCGCCATGGACAATTACCACTAATCTAGTTTCACTCGTTTCAAGCGTGGTAACCCATTTGCGTTACACTTTGTATTCCCCACGGTCTGACCTTGACATTTCATGACGGCGACTGCATATCACAATACACGCCCACGGTGGCAGCCCCGACCAACGGGAACACCCACAAACCCCGTTGCGCATGCACGAGTACTAGCACTCTCCCCACGTGACCGTGTTGCATTGGCGCCAGGCAAACAAACAAATACGGCATCGGATGGCCAGAGTGGATTGTTCCGGCTCCTCTGCAGATACCGACGTGTGGGTAGGAGTACTGTGGGCTCCAGCGGAGCAATAGGTAAGTGGATCCCCGTCCGGGCGGTCAGCCCCCCCCTCTCGGTCCCCGCTCTACCCAGCATGCAGGCAACTGAGAATGAGGCTATATGTATATATGGGATGATAACGTACCCGGCCGGGCACTTGACTTTGCATCCCGGTGAGAATTGTCTGATGCGCTTGGTTAAAGAGGGCTTGCAGGCGCGACGCACCGCACTCGGAATGGCGAGAGGTGACATGGTTCTGTGACCGCTACGGTGTGCCCACAATATGTTCTCTGGCACCGTAGTTGCTGTGGTGACCTTGCCTACTGGTTCTCAGACTAGTGAGCGGGCCTGGGCTCACCCCGAGGGTACTGTGTTGTCTGGGCAGTCAAGGAAAGCAATTTACTTCCCTCCTCTACATTTCTCTGGTAACGTGCCGGGTGAGTGAGGCCGGGCATAAAGGGACCTGACTCCATTGCGCTATTTTGGCATCCATGGCTACACTTGAAGTAGAAGATTACATCACTATTCCCTAATTTTTTCATTCGCTGCATAGGGCACTCACTCTTGAAGTTTCCTTACACGGGAGGAGACCGAGGTGGCAACCCTCTTGAACGAAGTAGGGTGAGCTTGATTCTCGCTACATTAACGTCTCTTATCCTGGGTTGACCGCAATGGTTGGCTTTTGACCAGTATTGTCACCCACCCACGTCTACACCGTTGTTTTTATGTTGGTCCAAGGCACATACCATACGGGCCGTGCACTAAGAGTGAGATAGTACTGTTTGTCCTCCATTACTACAGTGATTCTCCTCTTATGATTGATTTTAATGTCTAACTGACGTATGCTGCACTCTCTTCTCTTATCTACCCCCTGTTTTTGTCACCCGATTCCAGGTTCCAGGAACTAGAGGCAGGACCCCTGGCCTGCCATTAAAATAACGTGTGGATTAGGTAGTATTGGCCTTACATACTGTGTAGATAGTTTTTTAATTTTTTAGGTCCTGACGAATTGCATTGCATCACTTAGAGCACCGAGCATGAAACATGTTGACCGATAGGTAGAGAGCACTTCACTGGATCTTTGCACTGGATAGTAACCTCTCGCCCTTTCCTTTTAATAAAGTAGCTAGCCACGCCATTAAAATTGTAGAGTGGACTACCTAACCTTTTTTAACTCTTTCACCACACACCAGCATCTACACCCCACCTAGGGCCCTCACACCCAAGCACCAATTGGCAGGGACAGAAGATCTCCGACAAAGAGCCCCTTTTTAGGGAGCCCGCCAGACATTGCACCACCAGTTTGACGAGGAGCAAAACCCAAATGATGAAGCATGACACTTAGCTTGCTGGGTCTGTGAGGGTTTTAGTCCAGAAAGGGAGACTTCCCCCTCCCTCTCCCTTTCAATGTCCTGGTCTGGGACCTCTTCCCAGCTTCCCGTGACATTTCAGAGGTGCAGCACCGTCTGTGGAGAACTGCGTACCCTTCTTTGCTTTCTGACTTACAGGGCTTGTACGCTGGACCCCGGTAAAAATAGCCCTCCCTGTCCCTCCCCTTTTGTTCATTGCAGGAGAATGTAACTCATAAAGATCTAAAAGAAACCAGCAGTGATCTCTAGAAACAGTTGGTGGTTTAGAGTTCTAATGGCAGAAAACCTGTCTGTTTAAAGAAACCCCAAATGTAATGTTCTTTTGAGCCCTGCTCAGTGAATCTCTAAATAGGTATGAGGTCTTCTGACCTCACTGGTAATGTAACAAAAATCCTTTAAATTATTTTACAGTTTATATTGCCTGACTGGCCGTGAACAGTATCTTGGGAGAGAGCCGTTTTCAAATGTCTTAAAAGAGCAGGGTCTGTTATCACTCAGTAATGCATACCAGCAGGTCATTTCCCCATTTCTTTGTTTTTTAAAAGGTTTTCAAACTGCTGAATTCAAACAAATATACTTTATGTATATTTTCATTTAGTTAGTGTACTTTCAAATTGAAAAAAATATATAAAAATAAGTGATCTGGAGTTCAGCACATGAATAAAGGTCCTCTAATATGTAGGATTGTAGAGAGAGTCCTATCTTGAGGAGCTTTATGACTAAATAGTGGGGGTTAAAGCTGAATCAAAAAAATAGGGAGACGTTCTTGTTCTACAATTGTAGGTTTTGGAGGCTTGATTGATGCTGTCTGATAGATGAGCTTGGCTATGGGGGAGAACAGAAAGATGGTCAGGCTGCTTCTGGGTGTTGACTGGAGATTAGGAACAATCAGATTGAATGTAGATGAGCTCCTCTGCCAATAGTCTAGACTTGGGCTCGTGCCCCTCCCATGAAGTGTGGACAGTGAATTTACTCGCTGAAAGTAAGTGGCTACAACTCTTTATTACTCAAATCATTAAGACATTTCAGTAAATATTTGAAAGTACTTACTTGGTTCATGAGTGATTTCTGATGTTAATGCTAGCAAGAAACAGAAACAATATTGGGAGGCTCAGAAAGCAGGCTACAACATCCAGAAATTATAATCACTCTTTTCTAAGAAACGACTTGGTAAACTGGCTGTAATTTCCATGTGGAAATCATTCTTTTGAAGCATTTATTTCTGGCTGTCATATTTAGATCAGAAGAACAATGAATGGTCATTTAAGGATATCTATTTGTTGTATGGTATAATAGGGCATTATTCACTGTGAGTCTGATTAAAGGAACTGCCTGACTGGCACTGAAGAGTATGTTGAAATATTGTAGATTCATAATATCTTAAATGAACAGTGTCAATTCTCAATCTTGAAAAATACCAGAAGGCTGATCCCAGTTTTACTTCTGTTTTGAAAAGGGGCTTAAGAGTGCTGATTTCAAACAAAATACTTTAGGTTTTATTTCACTATTTAGCTGATTAAAAAGAAAATAATAATAAAGAGTATTGTTTCTAATGTGCATGTTTTCCTTAAGGTGCTGCACATTTAAATTGGGTAAATATAAAAATGTATTAAACTGTGATGTCTGGGGATAAGGCACACATATTGAATTATACTAGTGTGTAGGTTTCTATGGAGAATCTTATTGTGAGAATGTAAGGCCAAGGCTATAGGTTTGGAATAGAACCAATTATCAGAAAATATCTCTTCCTAAAAATGTGACTTTTGGTGATGTGACTAATGCTGGTAATTGGCTGACCGTGGCTATAATGAGAGATGTGAGCACATGGTAGGATTCCATCTGAGAAAAGCAGTAGGACAAGAAACAGTGAGCTTATAGGATACTGTCCTCCTCGGTCTATAGTCTACTTTCTCTGCCTGCATTTGCTTCCAAAAACAGTGCACTGTGAACTTTCTGTATGAATGTAAGAATGCACAGCTCTTAACTTCTCAACAACATAAAGAGTCTTTTGTCAACGTTCAAAGTACTCACTTGGTTCAAGGGTATTTTCAGTTGGTGATGCTAGGAAAAATGGAAGCAATATTCTGAGTCAAAATGCAGGCTACCAAATCCAATAATTTCGATAGATTTTATCAAAGAAATGACTTTGCCTTATTGCTCTAGAACCTGTGATATCTCTCTACTGTACGCTTTCATGTGACAATGGCTCTAAGGCAATCATGAGTACATCAGACCCGACACTGTTGCATTAGTTGTAAAATATTTTGGGGGCCATGTATAACACGGAGCTCTCAAAAAAAAATGACTAATGTTTCTCACCATCATTACTGATCTTGAGGACAGTTTTAGGACCCTAGGATTATCAGTACAAACTTTGATGTATGAGATGTGCATTCTCCTCATCAACTTTTCATCATCTTGGCTGCTAGGTCAAAATATGGCTAACCAATCTTGTCATTCTAGGATTGAACTGAGTCTCACTGATAAGGCAATGCAAATAGAACTCTTTCTTTTTGGCAATGAACCAACGCTAGCCTAGGTAACGATGATTAGTATGAATTATATAAGAATAGCTGGAACTCAAGTTGGATCTGCCAAATATTATTTTACATCATTTTTTATAAGTATACACACTCATAATTACATCCAGATTTCTCTACCTCGAGTTAGTCTTCATCTTCTACGGAGACATAAACACTCAATCTTTCAAGGAAATTGCTCTGTATCTTTATTACTTTGTTTTCCTTGACCAGAACTGCATGCATGGTTCTACCATTATTCTGCATTGCTGCCATCCTGTAAGTCAGTGCAGTAAAATCAAACTAATCTTTGGTAGAAGCAGGGTTAGTCTTAGTATGTGCAAATCAATTATCAGAACTCAATAGAGCTATGGATAATGTTCTGTGTTTCTAGAGAGAAATCTGCTTATGCAGATCTATGTGGGTGCAGGACAACTACCTTAAATAGACAACATTACAGTTCCACATACACAACAGTTCCGCCTCCTCATTTGAACAGTACGAACTTCTCAGTTTCTAATGGCAGGCACTTGGTTAGCTCTGCCTTGACCGATATATTACCAGGAGTCAGAAGACCTAAAGTGACACTCGAATTTCAGCATGAGAACATGCACCTTTGCATCAGCCATTGAAGTCATGGTAATCGAATAGGAAAAATGATAAATAAGAAAGGTGCTGACAGAAAATTTGTATAAAGTCTGGGACACATTTTTGCTTTTCAGAAGTAAAAAGTATCATCTTAATCCTATTTCTCCAACAAAAAAAAATCTGGCTGTGAAGTTAGCTATAAGGAGCCATCCAAGCTTTGATATTTTTATAGAATGTGCCTCTGGCATGGGGCCGGAGAATGGAACTCATAAAGATCCAAAAGAAACCAGCAGTGATCTCTAGATACAGTTGGTGGTTTAGAGTTCTAATGGCAGAAAACCTGTCTGTTTAAACAAACCCCAAATGTAATGTTGTTTTCAGGCCTGATCAGTGAATCTCTGAATAGCCATGAGGTCTTCTGATCTCACTGGTAATGTAACAAAAATCCTTTAATTTGTTTTTACACTTTACATTGCCTGACTGGCTGTGAAGAGTATCTTTGTAAAGTGCAATTTTCAAATGTCTTAAATGAGCAGGGTCTGTTATCACTCTATAATACAAACCAGCAGGTCATTTCTCCATTTCTTTTTTTTTAAAAAGATTTTCAAACTGCTGAATTCATACAAATACTCTTTAGAACTGATTTAGTTTTCAGCTATAGTTTTTTTAAACAAATACCAAAAAAGATGCAAACTGATGTTTGTAATGTGCATATTTTCATTTAGTTACTGTACTTTCAAATTGAAATAAATGTATTAAAACAAGTGGTCTGGGGATCAAAACATGAATAAGGGTACTCTAATCTGTAGGATCGCAGAGAGAGTCCTATCTTGAAGAGCTTTATGACTAAATAGTGGGATTTAGAGCTGAATTAAAAAACTCAGGAAAGGTTCTTGTCCTAAAATTGTGAGTTTTGGAGGCTTGATTGATGCTGTCTGATAAATGAGCTTGTCCATGTGGAGAGAACAGAAACAGATGGTCAGGCTGCTTCTGAGTATTGACTGGAGATTAGGAACAATCAGAATGTATGCAGTTGAGCTCCTCTGCCAATAGTCTAGACTTGGGCTTGTGCCCCTCCCATAAAGAGTGCACACTGAATTTACTTGCTGAAAGTAAGTGGGTACAAATCTTTATTACTCAAATAATTAAGACATTTCAGCAAATATTTGAAAATACTTACTTGGTTCATCAGTGATTTCTGATGTTAATGCTAGCAAGAAACAGAAACAAAATAATGGGAGACTCAGTAAGCAGGCTACAATATCTAGCAATTTTGATCACTCATTTCTTAGAAATGACATGGTAAACTGGCTGTAGATTCCATGTGGAAACCATTCTTTTGAAGCATGCATTTCTAGCTGTCAAATTTAGATCAGAAGAACAATGGACAGTCATTCAAGGATATCTATTTGTTGTATGGTATCATGGAGCATTATTCACTGTGAGTCTGATTAAAGGAACTGCCTGACTGGCATGGAAGAGTATGTTGAAATAATGTAGATTCATAATCCCTTAAATGAACGGTGTCAATTCTCAATCTTGGAACATACCAGAATGCTGATCCCAGTTTTAGTACTGTTTTGAAAAAGGTCTTAAGAATGCGGATTTCAAACAAAATACTTTGGGTTTCATTTCACTATTTAGCTGATATATAAATAATAATAAAGAGTGTTGTTTCTAATATGCATGTTTTCCTTAAGGTGCTGCACATTTAAATTGGGTAAATATAAAAATGTATTAAACTATGATGTCTGAGGATAAGGCAGACATATTGAATTATACTAGTGTGTAGGTTTCCAGGGAGAATCTGGTTGTGGAGAATGTATGGCCAAGGCTACGGGTTTCGAATAGAACAAATTATCAGAAAATATCTCTTGCTAAAAATGTGAGTTTTGGTGATGTGACTAATGCTGGTAATTGGGTGACCGTGGCTATAATGAGAGTAGTTAGCACATGGTAGGATTCCATCTGAGAACAGCAGGGGGACAAGAAACAGTGAGCTTATAGGATACTGTCCTCCTCGGTCTATAGTCTACTTTCTCTGCCTGCATTTGCTTCCATAAACAGTGCACTGTGAACTTTCTCTATGAATGTAAGAATGCACAGCTCTTAACTTCTCAACAACATAAAGATTCTTTTGTCAACGTTCAAGGTACTCACTTGGTTCAAGTGTATTTTCAGTTGGTGATGCTAGGAAAAATGGAAGCAATATTCTGAGTCAAAATGCAGGCTACCAAATCCAATAATTTCGATAGATTTTATCAAAGAAATGACTTTGCCTTATTGCTCTAGAACCTGTGATATCTCTCTACTGTACGCTTTCATGGGAAAATGGCTCTCTGGCAATCATGAGTACATCAGACCCGACACTGTAGAATCAGTTTTAAAATATTTTGGGGGCCATGTATAACACGGATCTCTTCAAAAGGAAATTACTAATGTTTCTCACCATCATTACTGATCTTGAGGACAGTTTTAGGACCCTAGGATTATCAGTACAAACTTTGATGTATGAGATGTGCATTCTCTTCATCAACTTTTCATCATCTTGGCTGCTAGTTCAAAATATGACTAACCAATCTTGTCATTCTAGGATTGAACTGAGTCTCACTGATAAGACAATGCAAATAGAACTCTTTCCTTTTGGCAATGAACCAACGCTAGCCTAGATAACGATGAGTAGTATGAATTATATAATAATAGCTGCAACTAAAGCTGGATCTGCCAAATATTATTTTCCCTCATTTTTTATAAGTATACACACTCATAATTACATCCAGATTTCTCTACCTTGATTTAGTCTTCATCTTCTACGGAGACATAAACACTCAACCTTTCAAGGACATTGCTCTGTATCTTTATTTCTTTGTTTTCCTTGACCTGAACTGCATGCATGGTACTACCATTATTCTGCATTGCTGCCATCCTGTAAGTTAGTGTGGTAAAATCAAACTAATCTGTCGTATAAGCAGGGTTAGTTTTAGTATGTGCAAATGAATTATCAGAACTCAATAGAGCTATGGATAATGTTCTGTGTTTCTAGAGAGAAAGCTGCTTATGCAGATCTATGTGGGTGCAGGACAACTACCTTAAATAGACAACATTACAGTTCCACATACACAGCAGTTCTGCCTCCTCATTTGAACAGTACAAACTGCTCAGTTTCCAATAACGGGCACTTGGTTAGCTCTGCCTTGGCCGATATATTAGCAGGAGTCAGAAGACCTAAAGTGACACTCGAATTTCAGCATGAGAAGATGCACCTTTGCATCAGCCATGGAAGTCATGGTAATTGAATAGGAACAATTATAAATAAGAAAGTTAATGACAGAACATTTGTATAAAGTCTGGGACACATTTTTGCTTTTCAGAAGTAAAAAGTATCATCTTAATCCTATTTCTCAAAAAAAAGAAAAATCTGGCGGTGAAGTTAGCTATAAGGAGCCATCCAAGCTTTGATATTTTTATAGAATGTGCCTCTGGCATGGGGGCCGGAGAATGGAACTCATAAAGATCCAAAAGAAACCAGCAGTGATCTCTAGATACAGTTGGTGGTTTAGAGTTCTAATGGTAGAAAACCTGTATGTTTAAACAAACCCCAAATGTAATGTTGTTTTGAGGCCTTCTCGGTGAATCTCTGAATAGCCTTGAGGTGTTCTGATATCACTGGTAATGTAACAAAAATCCTTGAAATTGTTTTTACAGTTTACATTGCCTGCCTGGCTGTGAACAGTATCTTGGGAAAGTGCAATTTTCAAATGTCTTGAATGAGCAGGGTCTGTTATTACTCTATAATACATACCAGCAGGTCATTTCCCAATTTCTTTGTTTTTTAAAAGCTTATCAAACTGCTGAATTCATACAAAACACTTTAGAACTGATTTAGTTTTCAGCTATATAGTTTTAAACAAATACCAAAAAAGATGCAAACTGATGTTTGTAATATATATATTTTCATTTAGTTACTGTACTTTCAACTTGAAATAAATGTATTAAAACAAGTGGTCTGGGGTTCAAAACATGAATAAGGGTACTCTAATCTGTAGGATCGCAGAGAGAGTCCTATCGTGAAGAGCTTTATGACTAAATTGTGGGATTTAGGGGTGAATTAAAAAACTCGTGAAAGGTTCTTGTCCTAAAATTGTGAGTTTTGGATACTTGATTGATGCTGTCTGATGGATGAGCTTGGCCATGTCGAGAGAACAGAAACAGATGGTCAGGCTGCTTCTGGGTGTTGACTGGAGATTAGGAACAATCAGAATGGATGCATTTGAGCTCCTCTGCCAATAGTCTAGACTTGGGCTTGTGCCCCTGCCATAAAGTGTGGACACTGAATTTACTTGCTGAAAGTAAGTGGGTACAACTCTTTATTACTCAAATCATTAAGACATTTCAGCAAATATTTGAAAATACTTACTTGGTTCATCAGTGATTTCTGATGTTAATGCTAGCAAGAAACAGAAACAAAATAATGAGAGACTCAGTAAACAGGTTACAATATCCCGCAATTATGATCACTCTTTTCTAAGAAATGACATGGTAAACTGGCTGTAGATTCCATGTGGAAATCATTCTTTTGAAGCATGGATTTCTGGCTGTTAAATTTAAATCAGAAGAACAATGGACAGTCATTCAAGGATATCTATTTGTTGTATGGTATCATAGAGCATTATTCACTGTGAGTCTGACTAAAGGAACTGCCTGACTGGCATGGAAGAGTATGTTGAAATATTGTAGATTCATAATCTCTTAAATGAACAGTGTCAATTCTCAGACTTGAAAAATACCAGAAGGCTGATCCCAGTTTTACGTCTGTTTTGAAAAAGGTCTTAAGAGTGCTGATTTCAAACAAAATACTTGAGGTTTTATTTCACTGTTTAGCTGATTAAAAAATCATAATAATAATAATTATAAAGAGTGTTGTTTCTAATATGCATGTTTTCCTTAAGGTGCTGCACATTTAAATTGGGTAAATATAAAAATGTATTAAAATATGATGTCTGGGGATAAGGCAAACATATTGAATTATACTAGTGTGTAGGTTTACAGGGAGAATCTGATTGTGGAGAATATATGGCCAAGGCTATTGGTTTGGAATAGAACCACGTATCAGAAAATATCTCTTGCTAAAAATGTGAGTTTTGGTGATGCGACTAATGCTGGTAATTGGGTGACTGTGGCTATAATGAGAGAAGTTAGCACATTGTAGGATTCCATCTGAGAACAGCAGTAGGACAAGAAACAGTGAGCTTACAGGATACTGTCCTCCTCGGTCTATAGTCTACTTTCTCTGCCTGCATTTGCTTCTAAAAACAGTGCACTGTGAACTTTCTCTATGAATGTAAGAATGCACAGTTCTTAACTTCTCAACAACATAAAGAGTCTTTTGTCAACGTTCAAAGTACTCACTTGGTTCAAGTGTATTTTCAGTTGGTGATGCTAGGAAAATGGAAGCAATATTCTGACTCAAAATGATATCTACCAAATCCAATAAATATGATAGATTTTATCAAAGAAATGACTTTGCATTATTTTTCTAGAACCTGTGATATCTCTCTACTGTATGCTTTCATGGTACAATGGCTCTCTGGCAATCATGAGTACATCAGACCCGACACTGTTGAATCAGTTTTAAAATATTTTGGGGGCCATGTATAACACGGATCTCTCCAAAAGAAAATGACTCATGTTTCTCACCATCATTACTGATCTTGAGGACAGTTTTAGGACCCTAGGATTATCAGTACAAACTTTGATGTATGTGATGTGCATTCTCCTCATCAACTTTTCATCATCTTGGCTGCTAGGTCAAAATATGGCTAACCAATCTTGTAATTCTAGGATTGAACTGATTCTCACTGATAAGGCAATGCAAATAGAACTCTTTCCTTTTGGCAATGAACCAACGCTAGCTTAGATAACGATGATTAGAATGAATTATATAAGAATAGCTGGAACTCAAGCTGGATCTGCCAAATATTATTTTACATCATTTTCTATAAGTATACACACTCATAATTACATCCAGAGTGCTATACCTCGAGTTAGTCTTCATCTTCTACAGTGACATAAACACTCAACCTTTCAAGGAAATTGCTCTATATCTTTATTACTTTCTTTTCCTTGACCAGAACTGCATGCATAGTACTACCACTATTCTGTGTTGCTGCCATCCTGTAAATTAGCGCTGTAAAATCAAACTAATCTTTTGTAGAAGCAGGGTTAGTCTTAGTATGTGCAAATGGATTATCAGAACTCAATAGAGCTATGGGTAATGTCCTGTTTTTCTAGAGAGAAAGCTGCTTATGCAGATCTATGTGGGTGCAGGACAACTACCTTAAATAGGCAACATTACAGTTCCGCTCCTCATTTGAACAGTAGGAACTGCTCAGTTTCCAATGGCAGGCACTTGGTTAGCTCTACCTTGGCCCATATATTAGCAGGAGTCAAAAGACCTAAAGTGACACCAGAATTTTAGCATGAGAAGATGCACCTTTTCATCAGCCATGGAGGTCATGGTAATCGAATAGGAAAAATGATAAATTAAAAATTTACTGACAGAAAATTTGTATAAAGTCTGGGACAGATTTTTGCTTTTCAGAAGTAAAAAGTATCATCTTAATCCTATTTTTCAAAAAAACAAATTCAGGCAGTGAAGTTAGCTATAAGGAGCCATCCAAGCTTTGATATTTTTATAGAATGTGCCTCTGGCATGGCATGGGGGCAGGAGAATGCATCTCATAAAGATCCAAAAGAAACCAGCAGTGATCTCTAGATATAGTTGGTGGTTTAGAGTTCTAATGGCAGAAAACCTGTCTGTTTAAACAAACCCCAAATGTAATGTTGTTTTCAGGCCTGCTCATTGAATCTCTGAATAGCCATGAGGTCTTCTGATCTCACTGGTAATGTATCAACAATCCTTTAATTTGTTTTTACACTTTACATTGCCTGACTGGCTGTGAAGAGTATCTTGGAAAAGTGCAATTTTCAAATGTCTTAAATGAACAGGGTCTGTTATAACTCTATAATACATACCAGCAGGTCATTTCTCCATTTCTTTGTTTTTTTAAAAGCTTTTCAAACTGCTGAATTCATAAAAATACACTTTAGAACTGATTTAGTTTTTGAGCTATATTTTTTTTAACAAATACCAAAAAAGATGCAAACTGGTGTTTGTGATATGTATATTTTCATTTAGTTACTGTACTTTCAAATTGAAATAAATGTATTAAAACAAGTGGTCTGGGGTTCAAAACATGAATAAAGGTACTCTAATCTGTAGGATCGCAGAGAAATTCCGATCTTGAAGAGCTTTATGACTAATTAGTGGGATTTAGAGCTGAATTAAAAAACTCAAGAAAGGTTCCTTTTCCTAAAATTGTGAGTTTTGGAGGCTTGATTGATGCTGTCTGATAGATGACCTTGGCCATGTGGAGAGAACAGAAACAGATGGTCAGGCTGCTTCTGAGTATTGACTGGAGATTAGGAACAATCAGATTGTATGCAGTTGAGCTCCTCTGCCAATAGTCTAGACTTGGGCTTGTGCCCCTCCCATAAAGTGTGGACACTGAATTTACTTGCTGAAAGTAAGTGGGTACAACTTTTTATTACTCAAATCATTAAGACATTTCAGCAAATATTTGAAAATACTTACTTGGTTCATCAGTGATTTCTGATGTTAATGCTAGCAAGAAACAGAAACAAAATAATGGGAGACTCAGTAAGCAGGCTACAATGTCCAGCAATTATGATCACTCTTTTCTAAGAAATGACTTGGTAAACTGGCTGTAGATTCCATGTGGAAATCATTCTTTTGAAGCATGCATTTCTAGCTGTAAATTTAGATCAGAAGAACAATGGACGGTCATTCAAGGATATCTATTTGTTGTATGGTATCATGGAGCATTATTCACCGTGAGTCTGATTAGAGGAACTGCCTGACTGGCACTGAAGAGTATGTTGAACTATTGTAGATTCATAATCTCTTAAATGAACAGAGTCAATTCTCAATCTTGAAAAATACCATAAAACTGATCCCAGTTTTACATCTGTTTTGAAAAAGTTCTTAAGAGTGCTGATTTCAAACAGAATACATTGGGTTTTATTTAACTATTTAGCTGATTAAAAAAAAAAAATAATAATAATAAAGAGTGTTGTTTCTAAGATGCATGTTTTCCTTAAGGTGCTGCACATTTAAATTGGGTAAATGTAAAAATGTATTAAAATATGATGTCTGGGGATAAGGCAGACATATTGAATTATACTAGTATGTAGGTTTCCAGGGAGAATCTGATTGTGGAAAATGTATGGCCAAGGCTATGGGTTTGGAATATAACAAATTATCAAAAAATATCTCTTGCTAAAAATATGAGTTTTGGTGATGTGACTAATGATGTTAATTGGGTGACCGTGGCTATAATGATGGAGGTGAACACATGGTAGGATTCCATCTGAGAACAGCAGGGGGACAAGAAACAGAGAGCTTATAGGATACTGTCCTCCTCGGTCTCTAGTCTACTTTCTCTGCCTGCATTTGCTTCCAAAACAGTGCACTGTGAACTTTCTCTATGAATGTAAGAATGCACAGCTCTTAACTTCTCAACAACATAAAGAGTCTTTTGTCAGTGTTCAAAGTACTCACTTGGTTCCAGCGTATTTTCAGTTGGTGATGCTAGGAAAAATGGAAGCAAAATTCTGAGTCAAAATGCAGGCTACCAAATTCAATAAATGTGATAGATTTTATCAAAGAAATGACTTTGCATTATTGCTCTAGAACATGTGATATCTCTCTACTGTACGCTTTCATGGGACAATGGCTCTCTGGTAGGTATGGGCGAATTTTGCGGATCTGCGGTCCGCAAATTCATACTAAATCGCAAAAAAGTCTGCGAATTCGTAGATTTTCCCGCGAAATCATGGATTTTTTTTGTGATTTCCATCTACTCAACTGAAGTACTTTCTACTGGCTAATCAATAAGTGCTATCTAGTTGGGTAAATGTATAGTGCTTTTCCTACACTGCAGCTGCAAAAAGGGCCAGAAGATTTGTCTCCACTGACCATGCCTGCCTGTAACTTTGCCACCCCGCCAAAAGGCACCGAGGTCCCTTGAGTGAGCTGTCCTTCATAGTTGGAAAAAGGCGGGAACACATTTGATACCACTAGTGTGTGGTGCAGGGTCAAACGGGCGGGGCTTCTATGCGTGTCAAGTAACAAGCCTCTTGTGTATAAAGGGTCAGAGAGCGAGTAGGACAGCAGATGAGAAGAAAGCAGCCTCCTGGACACAGTAACTACACGGGGTTGCGCTCGAGAAACTCATGGCTGCAGAGAGGGACCTGGGGCTTCTATGCGTGTTCACATGCCTCTTGTAAGGGTCAGCAAGTGAGCAGAGCAGCAAATGAGGAGAAAGCAGCCTCCTGGTCACAGGAACTAAATGGGGTTGCGCTCGAGAAACTCATGGCTGCAGAGAGTGACCTGGGGCTTCTATGCGTGTTCACATGCCTCTTGTAAGGGTCAGAGAGCGAGCAGGGCAGCAGATGATGAGAAAGTAGCCTCCTGGTCACCGGAACTACACGGGGGTTGCTCTCGAGAAACTCATGGCTGCAGAGAGTGACCCGGGGCTTCTATGCATGTTCTCATGCCTCTTGTAAGGGGCAGAGAGCGAGTAGGGCAGCAGATGAGGAGAAAGCAGCATCCCGGTCACAGGAACTACACGGGGAATGCTCTCGAGAAACTCATTGCTGCAGAAAGTGACCCGGGGCTTCCATGCGTGTACACATGCCTCTTGTAAGGGTCAGAGAGTGAGCAAGGCAGCAGATGAGGAGAAAGCAGCTTCCTGGTCACAGGAAATACACGGGGTTACGCTCGAGAAACTCATGGCTGCAGAGAGTGACCCTGGGCTGCTATGCGTGTTCACATGCCTCATGTAAGGGTCAGAGAGCGAGCAGGGCAGCAGATGAGGAGAAAGCAGCCTCCTGGTCAAGGGAACTACATGGGGGTTGTGCTCGAGAAACTCATGGCTGCAGAGAGTGACCCGGGGCTACTATGCGTGTTCACATACTTCTTGTAAGGGTCAGAGAGCGAGTAGGGTAGCAGATGAGGAGAAAGCAGCCTATTGGTCACAGGAACTACACGGGGTTGCGCTAGACAAACTCATGGCTGCAGAGAGTGACCCTGGGCTTCTATGCGTGTTCACATTCCTCTTGTAAGGGTCAGAGAGCGAGCAGGGCAGCAGATGAGTAGAAAGCAGCCTCCTGGTCACAGGAACTACACGGGGGTTGCGCTCGAGAAACACATGGCTGCAGAGAGTGACCCGGGACTTCTATGTGTGTTCACATGCCTCTTGTAAGGGTCAGAGAGCGAGCAGGGCAGCAGATGAGGAGAAAGCAGCCTCCAGGTCACAAAAAATAAATCCGCCTGCGAGCGAATTTGCGAATTTAGCGGCAATTTTGCAAGATTTGCGGATTGTGAAATTGCCGAAAATCCGCAAATTTTGCGAGCGGAACAGATTTTAGGCCCATTCTTACTCTCTGGCAATCATGAGTACATCAGACCCGACAATGTCGAATCAGTTTTAAAATATTTTGGGAGCCATGTATAACACGGATCTCTCCAAAAGAAAATGACTAATGTTTCTCACCATCATTACTGATCTTGAGGACAGTTTTAGGACCCTAGGATTATCAGTACAAACTTTGATGTATGAGATGTGCATTCTCTTCATCAACTTTTCATCATCTTGGCTGCTAGGTCAAAATATGGCTAACCAATCTTGTCATTCTAGGATTGAACTGAGTCTCACTGATAAGGCAATGCAAATAGAACTCTTTCCTTTTGGCAATGAACGACCGCTAGCCTAGATAACGATGATTAGCATGAATTATATAAGAATAGATGGAACTCAAGCTGGATCTGCCAAATATTATTTTACATCATTTTTTATAAGTATACACACTCATAATTAGATCCAGATTTCTCTACCTCGAGTTAGTCTTCATCTTCTACCGAAACATAAACACTCAACCTTTCAAGGACATTGCTCTGTATCTTTATTTCTTTGTTTTCCTTGACCAGAACTGCATGCATGGTACTACCATTATTCTGCATTGCTGCCATCCTGTAAGTTAGTGCGGTAAAATCAAACTAATCTTTCGTAGAATCAGGGTTAGTCTTAGTATGTGCAAATTGATTATCAGAACTCAGTAGAGCTATGGATAATGTTCTGTGTTTCTAGAGAGAAAGCTGCTTATGCAGATCTATGTGGGTGCAGGACAACTACCTTAAATAGGCAACATTACAGTTCCACCTCCTCATTTGAACAGTAGAAACTGCTCAGTTTCTAATGGCAGGCACTTGGTTAGCTCTACCTTGGCCCATATATTAGCAGGAGTCAAAAGACCTAAAGTGACACCAGAATTTTAGCATGAGAAGATGCACCTTTGCATCAGCCATGTAAGTCATGGTAATCGAATAGGAAAAATAATGAATTAAAAATGTACTGACAGAAAATTTGTATAAAGTCTGGGACAAATTTTTGCTTTTCAGAAGTAAAAAGTATCATCTTAATCCTACTTCTCAAAAAAAAAAACTGGCGGAGAAGTTAGCTATAAGGAGCCATCCAAGCTTTGATATTTTTATAGAATGTGCCTCTGGCATGGGGGCCGGAGAATGGAACTCATAAAGATCTAAAAGAAACCAGCAGTGATCTCTAGATACAGTTGGTGGTTTAGAGTTCTAATGGCAGAAAACCTGTCTGTTTAAACAAACCCCAAATGTAATGTTGTTTTGAGGCCAGTGAATCTCTGAATAGCCATGAGGTCTTCTGATGTGACTGCTGGTAATGTAACAAAAATCCTTAGTTTTTTTTTTTACAGTTTACATTGCCTGACTGGCTGTGAACAGTGTCTTGGGAAAGTGCAATTTTCAAATGTGTTAAATGAGCAGGGTCTGTTATCACTCTCTAATGGATACCAGCAGGTCATTCCCCCATTTCTTTGTTTTTTAAAAGCTTTTCAAACTGCTGAATTCATACAAATATACTTTAGAACTGATTTAGTTTTCAGCTACAATTTTTAAACAAATACCAAACAAGATGCAAACTGATGTTAGTAATATGTATATTTTCATTTAGTTATTGTACTTTCAAATTGAAATAAATGTATTAAAACAAGTGGTCTGGGGTTCAAGACATGAATAAAGGTACTCTAATCTATAGGATCACACAGAGAGTCCTATCGTGAAGAGCTTTATGACTAAATAGTGGGATTTAGAGCTGAATTAAACAACTCAGGAAAGGTTCTTGTCCTAAAATTGTGAGTTTTGGAGGCTTGATTGATGCTGTCTGATAGATAAGCTTGGCCATGTGGAGAGAACAGAAACAGATGGTCAGGCTGCTTATGAGTGTTGACTGGAGATTAGGATCAATCAGAATGTATGCAGTTGAGCTCCTCTGCCAATAGTCTAGACTTGGGCTTGAGCCCCTCCATAAAGAGTGCACACTGAATTTACTTGCTGAAAGTAAGTGGGTGCAACTCTTTATTACTCAAATCATTAAGACATTTCAGCAAATATTTGAAAATACTTACTTGGTTCATCAGTGATTTCTGATGTTAATGCTAGCAAGACACAGAAACAAAATAATGGGAGACTCAGCAAGCAGGCTACAATGTCCAGCAATTATGATCACTCTTTTCTAAGAAATGACATGGTAAACTGGCTGTAGATTCCATGTGGAAATCATTCTTTTGAAGCATGCATTTCTAGCTGTAAATTTAGATCAGAAGAACAATGGACGGTCCTTCAAGGATATCTATTTTTTGTATGGTATCATAGAGCATTATTCACCGTGAGTCTGATTAAAGGAACTGCCTGACTGGCACTGAAGAGTATGTTGAACTATTGTAGATTCATAATCTCTTAAATGAACAGTGTCAATTCTCAATCTTGAAAAATACCAGAAGACTGATCCCAGTTTTACTTCTGTTTTGAAAAAGGTCTTAAGAATGCTGATTTCAAACAAAATACTTTGGGTTTTATTTCACTATTAAGCTGATTTAAAATAATAATACTAATAAAGAGTGCTGAATCTAATATGCATGTTTTCCTGAAGGTGCTGCACATTTAATTTGGGAAAATATAAAAATGTATTAAACTATGATGTCTGGGGATAAGGCATATTGAATTATACTCGTGTGCAGGTTTCCAGGGAGAATCTGATTGTGGATAATGTATGGCCAAGGCTATGGGTTTGGAATAGAACTAATTATCAGAAAATATCTCTTGCTAAAAATGTGAGTGTTGGTGATGTGACTAATGCTGGTAAATGGGTGATCGTGGCTATAATGAGAGAAGTGAACAAATTGTAGGATTCCATCTGAGAACAGCAGAGGGACAAGAAACAGTGAGCTTATAGGATAATGTCTTCGTCGGTCTATAATCTACTTTCTCTGCCTGCATTTTCTTCCATAAACAGTGCACTGTGAACTTTCTCTATGAATGTAAGAATGCAAAGTTCTTAACTTCTCAACAACATAAAGAATATTTTGTCAACGTTCAAAGTACTCACTTGGTTCAAGTGTATTTTCAGTTGGTGATGCTAGGAAAAATGGAAGCAATAATCTGAGTGAAAATGCAGGCTACCAAATCCAATAATTTTGATAGATTTTATCAAAGAAATGACTTTGCCTTATAGCTCTAGAACCTGTGATATCTCTCTACTGTATGCTTTCATGGGACAATGGCTTTCTGGTAATCATGAGTACATCAGACCCGACACTGTTGCATTAGTTGTAAAATATTTTGGGGGCCATGTATAACACGGAGCTCTCCAAAAGAAAATTACTAATGTTTCTCACCATCATTACTGATCTTGAGGACAGTTTTAGGACCCTAGGATTATCAGTACAAACTTTGATGTATGAGATGTGCATTCTCTTCATCAACTTTTCATCATCTTGGCTGCTAGGTCAAAATATGGCTAACCAATCTTGTCATTCTAGGATTGAACTGTGTCTCACTGATAAGGCAATGCAAATAGAACTCTTTCCTTTTGGCAATGAACCAACGCTAGCCTAGATAACGATGATTAGTATGAATTATATAAGAATCGCTGGAACTCAAGTTGGATCTGCCAAATATTATTTTCCCTCATTTTTTATAAGTATACACACTCATAATTACTTCCAGATTTCTCTACCTTGAGTTAGTCTTCATCTTCTACGGAGACTTAAACACTCAACCTTTCAAGGAAATTGCTCTGTATCTTTATTACTTTGTTTTCCTTGACCAGAACTGCATGCATGGGACTACCATTATTCTGCATTGCTGCCATCCTGTAAGTTAGTGCTGTAAAATCAAACTAATTTTTCGTAGTAGCAGGGTTAGTCTTAGTATGTGCAAATGGATTATCAGAACTCAATAGAGCTATGGATAATGTTCCGTGTTTCTAGAGAGAAAGCTACTTATGCAGATCTATGTGGGTGCAGGACAACTACCTTAAATAGACAACATTACAGTTCCACATACACAACAGTTCTGCCTCCTCATTTTTGAACAATACGAACTGCTCAGTTTCCAATGGCAGGCACTTGGTCAGCTCTACCTTGGCCGATATATTAGCAGGAGTCAGAAGACCTAAAGTGAGACTCAAATTTCAGCATGAGAAGATGCACCTTTGCATCAGCCATGGAAGTCATGGTAATCGAATAGGAAAAATGATAAATAAGAAATTTACTGACAGAAAATTTGTATAAAGTCTGGGACACATTTTTGCTTTTCAGAAGTAAAAAGTATCATCTTTATCCTATTTCTCAAAAACAAAACAAAAATCTGGCGGTGAAGTTAGCTATAAGGAGCCATCCAAGCTTTGATATTTTTATAGAATGTGCCTCTGGCATGGGGGCCGGAGAATGGAACTCATAAAGATCCAAAAGAAACCAGCAGTGATCTCTAGATACAGTTGGTGGTTTAGAGTTCTAATGGCAGAAAACCTATCTGTTTAAACAAACCCCAAATGTAATGTTGTTTTGAGGCCTGCTCAGTGAATCTCTGAATAGCCTGGAGGTCTTCTGATCTCACTGGTAATGTGACAAAAATCCTTGAAATATTTTTTACAGTTTATATTGCCTGACTGGCTGTGAACAGTATCTTGGGAAAGTGCAATTTTCAAATGTCTTAAATGAGCAGGGTCTGTTATTTCTCTATAATACATACCAGCAGGGCATTTCCCCATTTCTTTCTTTTTTAAAAGCTTTTCAAACTGCTGAATTCATACAAATATACTTTAGAACTGATTTTGTTTTCAGCTATATTTTTTTAAACAAATACCCAAAAAGATGCAAACTGATGTTTGTAATGTGTATATTTTAATTTATTTACTGTCCTTTCAAATTGAAATACATGTATTAAAAGGTAAACAGACATAATATCGACTACAAAATATCGAATGGACATAATATCGAGTCCAAAATATAGGCTGGACAAAATATCGAATGGACAGAATATAGACATCAAAAATATCGTTTTGAAGGTAAGTAATGTAATATCGAATGTGAAAAATATAGAAAGTTAAAATATCGAAGTAGATAATGTATTTAATTGATTAATTATTATATTATATTAAATTGGTAATTACTTATAATTAATTTTTGATAGATAATAATTTATACGTTTTTTACATAATATAAGAAGTATTTACTTTCCCTACTGTTGCACTCTCTGGAGTGGGAATAGTAATTTTTACCCCTACGCTATCCAACGCTTTCCCTACTGTTGCACTCTTTGGAGTGGGAATAGTAATTTTTACCCCTACGCTATCCAACGCTTTCCCTACTGTTGCACTCATCGGAGTGGGAATAGTAATTTTTACCCCTACACTATCCAACGCTTTCCCTACTGTTGCACCCACTGGAGTGCGAATAGTAATTGTTACCTCTACGCTATCCAACGCTTTCCCTACTGTTGCACTCACTGGAGATGGAATATTAATTTTTACCCCTACGCTATCCAACGCTTTCCCTACTGTTGCACCCACTGCAGTGGGAATAGTAATGTTTACCCCTACGCTATCCAACGCTTTCCCTACTGTTGCATTCACTGGAGTGGGAATAGTAATTTTTACCCCTACGCTATCCAACGTTTTCCCTACTGTTGCACTCTTTGGAGTGGGAATAGTAATTTTTACCTCTACGCTATCCAACGCTTTCCCTACTGTTGAACTCACTGGAGTGGGAATAGTAATTTTAACCCCTACGCTATCCGACGCTTTCCCTACTGTTGCACCCACTGGAGTGGGAATAGTAATTTTTACCTCTACGCTATCCAACGCTTTCCCTACTGTTGCACTCTTTGGAGTGGGAATAGTAATTTTTACCCCTACGCTATCCAACGCTTTCCCTACTGTTGCACTCACTGGAGTGGGAATAGTAAATTTTACCCCTACACTAACCAACGTTTTCCCTACTGTTGCACTCTTTGGAGTGGGAATAGTAATTTTTACCTCTACGCTATCCAACGCTTTCCCTACTGTTGCACTCTTTGGAGTGGGAATAGTAATTTTAACCCCTACGCTATCCAACGCTTTCCCTACTGTTGCACTCTTTGGAGTGGGAATAGTAATTTTTACCCCTACGCTATCCAACGCTTTCCCTACTGTTGCACTCTTTGGAGTTGGAATAGTAATTTTTACCCCTACGCTATCCAACGCTTTCCCTACTGTTGCACCCACTGGAGTGGGAATAGTAATTTTTACCCCTACTCTATCCAACGCTTTCCCTACTGTTGAACTCTTTGGAGTGGGAATAGTAATTTTTACCCCTACCCTATCAAACGCTTTCCCTACTGTTGCACTCTCTGGAGTGGTAATAGTAATTTTTACACTTCCGCTATCCTACGGTAATAATATTGGATATTATTTAAATATATTATGTTACTATATATATATGTTTTAACAAATATGATTGTAATTTTTTTATAACTTTCATTAATTATTTAATTATTATAAGGTAATTTAAGTATTTGTAAGTATATTTTAGTATTTAATTTTTAATATTAATTACATTTAACATTGTTTTTAATAAAGTTGATATTTTTATCAACTATATTTTTGTAAACGATATTTTGAACTCGATATTTTTGTACTTACCTTTTTGTAGATACAAAGTCGATATTCTGTCTGTCGATATTTTGTCAACAATATTTTTGATAGTCGATATTATGTCCCTCGATATTATGTCAGTGATCCGTATTAAAACAAGTGGTCTGGGGTTCAAAACCTGAATAAAGGTACTCTAATCTGTAGGATCACAGAGAGAGTCCTATCTTGAAGAGCTTTATAACTAATTAGTGGGATTTAGAGCTGAATTAAAAAACTCGGGAAAGGTTCTTGTCCTAAAATTGTGAGTTTTGGAGGCTTGATTTATGCTGTCTGATCGATGAGCTCGGCCATGTGGAGAGAACAGAAACAGATGGTCAGGCTGCTTCTGAGTGTTGACTGGAGATTAGGAACTATCAGATTGTATGCAGTTGAGCTCCTCCGCCAATAGTCTAGACTTGGGCTTGGGCCCCTCCCATAAAGTGTGGACACTGAATTCACTTGCTGAAAGTAAGTGGGTACAACTCTTTATTACTCAAATCATTAAGATATTTCAGCAAATATTTGAAAATACTTACTTGGTTCATCAGTGATTTCTGATGTTAATGCTAGCAAGAAACAGAAACAAAATAAAGGGAGACTCGGTAAACTGGCTACAATATCCAGCAATTATGATCACTCTTTTCTAAGAAATGACATGGTAAACTGGCTGTAGATTCCATGTGGAAATCATTCTTTTGAAGCATGCATTTCTGGCTGTCAAATTTAGATCAGAAGAACAATGGACAGTTATTCAAGGATATTTATTTGTTGTATAGTATCATAGAGCATTATTCACTGTGATGCTGATTAAAGGAACTGCTTGACTGGCATGGAAGAGTATATTGAAATATTGTTGATTCATAACCTCTTAAATGAACAGTGTCAATTCTCAGTCTTGAAAAATACCAGAATGCTGATCCCAGTTTTACTTCTGTTTTGAAAAAGGTCTTACGAGTGCTAATTTCAAACAAAATACTTTAGGTTTTATTTCACTATTTATCTGATTAAAAAATAAACAATAATAATAATAATAAAGAGTGTTGTTTCTAATATGCATGTTTTCCTTAAGATGCTGCACATTTAAATTGGGTAAATGTAAAAATGTATTCAAATATGATGTCTGGGGATAAGGCAAACTTATTGAATTATACTAGTGTGTAGGTTTCCAGGGAGAATCTGGTTGTGGAGAATGTATGGCCAAGGCTGTGGGTTTGGAATAGAACAAATTATCAGAAAATATCTTTCGCTAAAAATGTGAGTTTTGGTGATGTGACTAATGCTGGTAATTGGGTGACCGGGGCTATAATGAAAGAAGTGAGCACAGGGTAGGATTCCATCTGAGAACAGCAGGGGGACAAGAAACAGTGAGCTTATAGGATACTGTCTATAGTCTACTTTCTCTGCCTGCATTTGCTTCCAAAAACAGTACACTGTAAACTTTCTCTTTGAATGTAAGAATGCACAGCTTTTAACGTCTCAACAACATATTCTTTTGTCAACGTTCAAAGTACTCACTTGGTTCAAGTGTATTTTCAGTTGGTGATGCTAGGAAAAATGGAAGCAATATTCTGAGTCAAAATGCAGGCTACCAATCCAATAATTTTGATTTTATCAAAGAAATGACTTTGCATTATTGCTCTAAAAGCTGTGATATCTCTCTACTCTACGCTTTCATGGGACAATGGCTCTCTGGCAATCATCAGTACATCAGACCCGACACTGTAGAATCAGTTTTTAAATATTTTGGGGACCATGTATAACACGGATCTCTCCAAAAGAAAATTACTAATGAATCATCTAAATATTTAGATTCTTACAGACCCATTTCGCTATTAAAATTCGGTTACAAACTTTTTTAAAAATAATGCCTCATAGGTTAAGTTTGGTCATCCCAAAATTGGTACATAAGGACCAAAAGGGATTTATTAAGGGTAGATTTCTAAAGGAGCTCATTTTTTCCTTAATAGGAGCAATAGATATGGCTACGGTCCATACATTTCCCTTGGCGGTAATAGCACTTGATGCCGCCAAGGCTTTCAACCGGGTAAATTGGTCTTTTCTAAAGGCTCTTTTGGGTCATCTTGAACTAGGGACATGTTTTACCAATTCACTGTTAGCTCTATACAATTCACCTACCTCCAAGGTACTGATTAACAGGATTTTAACTCAGTCCATTAAGGTGATGCGTGGTACACGACAGGGTTGTCCATTGTCTCCCCTATTGTTTGACTTGTATATAGAACCCCTTGCTTGCAGGATTAGGAATGCCGAAAATATCCCTCCTTTTGTTGTAGAAGGATGGTCTAAGAAAATAGGACTATATGCGGATGACATAATTATTTATACCCCTAATTTGCAACAATCAATGCAAGGTCTATTGGAAATAACTAAAGAGTTCGGACTTGTCTCAGGTTATGAGATAAACGAATATAAGACCGAGATTATGTCGTGGAATTTGGATACAGGAGGGGTAAATTGTAAAGCTGAGCTGAGATATTTGGGGGTGAGGATCACACATAACATTGGAGACCTAACAAAAATGAATTTTCTAAAGATGAAAAGAGAAATAGGTGCCATGCTGTGAGGTTGGGGACATTACCACTCACTTTGTACGGCCGCACGAATTTGGTAAAGATGGTGATCTTGCCAAAAATGACTTTTTTGTTTGAAACAATTCCCCTAGCAATTCAAAAAAGACTGGTTCAAGAGGCTGCAGAGTGAGATTTGTTCATTTATATGGGCCTCGAAGGGATCCCGTCTATCCTGGCAAAAGATAAGACGAAAGCTGGTTAAAGGGGGATTGGCGGCCCCTGATTTTCAGTTATATTTTTGGGCTTTTCAGCTATAAAATTTTAGAATGTTGTTGAATACTCCAACGGTTTCAGCTACTGGAATAATGTTTGCCGCAATGCTTATGATTTGTAAATACAGTGTGTATGGTTTCTTGTGCAAACTTTCTGATCCAAGGTTCTTCAAGAAAGTAAGGCTCAAGACATTGCATGATGCGGCGAAGCTCTGGTATAGGATAAGGAGAGTACTAAAGATTCCCTATTATGGCTATATGGCCCCAATATGGGACGGTCCAGGGTCACCTCTCTGGTCTAAAGATGCATTGGCTATTCCTCTGAGAGCGGCGGGTGTAGAGCGATGGGGCGACTTATTTCCAGATGGAAAGTTGATTGATTGGGGCCAAGGTGAGACCATCTGGGGTCGGGGCTTCTCAAAATTTAAGTATCTGCAAATTCTTAGTTGGGCAAGAAATGCAGAAACTATTGTTGGACTTCAAAATGAGTTAGAAGAAAAGCTTTTTTCAATCCAATCTTACAAAAAGGAAGTGGCCCTTTGGTACTGGTCGCTACTTGAGATGGAAGACGGCCCGTTTTCACTTCCTGAGGTCCTATGGGGCGATTGCTTGCCGGACATCGCAACGGAAAATCAATGGCAAGTAACTATGGTTATGCTATATAAAATAGTCAAACCTGCAAACCTAAGGCGGAACCATCTGTTTAAAATTCACAGGGCATATTGGTCGCCACGCAGACTTTCAAAATTTAAGGCTGGAGGGCTGGTGGAATGCCTCAAATGCAGGAGCCCCAACGAGGACGACCTGCATATGTTTGTGGACTGTCCGAACATCAGGGAGTTCTGGGAGGCCGTAAGTAATTGCTTATCACAAGCTGCGGACCAGAAGATTGAGGTAAGCCCCAAACTAATTATAACTGGAAGACACGAATTGCAGAACAAGGATATGTTTGACAAAGCTAAATTGTTTTTTTATGGGACTCTCCTGGCCCGGAGGGAGATTTGTAAGCTATGGGTGTCTCCCTTATCCCCTACTATTTTGGACTGGCTATGAGCCATGAGATATACAGCTAAAGTAGATACCTTGGATCAGAAAAAGAAAAAGCGTATATTTTGACTACCATTTTTGTTACACTTTGGGTGAGGGAGGGAAAATGACTTGGCGTGGAGTAGGCGATTTAAAACAATAAATATCCAATGATTAAGGTCTTGGCCTATCTCACCAGCGTTTTTTTCCTCGCAGCCAGGAAATGAATCGATAAGGTAGCGGTGCTCTAAGAGATGGGCTCTTAAACATGGCCTGGTTTGCACAAGAGTCTCTGTATTCGAAGTAGCACTGCATGAGCCGTTGTCTGTAGAGCTGGTATATGAGATAAAAGCCCAAGGGTGGTATCGTTTGTTCGGAAATGGGTGGCGAAGAGGTTAATTAGGATAAAAAATAAAAAATAAAAATTAAAAAAAAGAGCAGTGTCAATTCTCAGTCTTGAAAAATGCCAGAATGCTGATCCCAGTTTTACGTCTGTTTTGAAAAAGGTCTTGCGAGTGCTGATTTCAAACAAAATACTTTAGGTTTTATTTCACTATTTAGCTGATTAAAACATTAAATAATAATCTATACTACTATAATAAAGGAGAAACTTGCAGGCTTTGAGGCAAGTAAACGCGGGAACCACTGCGCCAATCTACACACCCGATACACCGTAGAATTCGGCAGGATGTGTAGATGGTTGTAGGCTATATAAACTTTAAAAAAAACATTATTTAGAAAAATTAATAAAAAAAATAAATAGTCCCCCCAAAGTAGCGCCGGCCGCGACGTGCGTGCTCACGTCGAGGAGCGGCGTCAGAGCGGCATCAGAGGACCGGCGGACATGGCGCGGGGGAGGAGCTGTCACGTGAGCAGCAGCGGACAGGCCAGCGGCGGTGAGAGACCTGCATCCACAAAGTTACAGAGGCGATGCTTTCATTATGCCTCCCTTCGCTCTATCCTTTTTCTCCTTTTCTGTATCTACCTCTCCTTGGCTCTTCTCTCCCCCCTCCCTCTTTGCCTCCCCATATCCCTCTTTCCTCGCCTTGTCTATTTCCCCCATCTCCTCTCCCTACCCCCAGCCTGCTAACAGCACTTTATAGCTGTCATCAATTAGTGCGGCAAGTGCTGAATTATATCTCACTAATTAAACCGCCTGTTGCCGCGCTCAGCGGCTGCAATTACACCCGAGGAAATAAGCCCGTGCAGAGAACATCAAAGTCTCTCCTTCCCAGTCTGAGCAACACAGCTGCTTGAGGAGGTGGCTTCGGGGGGACTGCACAGCGCTTAGAAGCAACAGGAGGACTGTGCGCAGCCACAGCTACCAGAAGACTCTGTGTCAGAACAGTGTCCGTCCTGTTCTGTCCCTGAACAAAAGAAGTCATTCTGGGAATTGTAGTTTTGTGTAAGGTCATCTGCACACTGTGGGCTTAAGTTTGAAACTACAATATGTTGTTAAAGGAATGTCCGGGAGTGGAAATGTACGGTCTTAGAGAAATTTTACAAAACTATGAGAGGCCTCTACAGGACAGAGGCAAGTTGGGGAAGAGCAACACAGAGGCAGTGTATGATGCGAAGGGTTAATAAGGCAGAGTGCTGAACATGTAGGGGTAAAAAACATAAGACAGCTAGCTATACGTGGAGTGCATAACACCCAGATGCCCGAGGTGTAATTGTAATTGCATTTATAAAGTGCTTGCTACCCCAGACGAGGCGTTGAGGTTAGTGGTGGCTGATATGGGGCAGTGGTGGTATTTGTGTGGGATCACTGACAGAATATCGACTGAAAGAATATCGACTACCCAAAATATCGTTGAGAAAATATCGACAGTCAAAATATCGAGTTCCAATCTACAAACAGGTAAGTACAAAAATATCGAGTACAAAATATCGTTTACAAAAATATCGTTGTAAAAAATATCGACTTTACTAAAAACAATGTTTAATTACATTAATATAAAAAATTAATTACTAAAATATAATTAACAATACTTAAAATAACTTTTAATAATTAAATAATTAATGAAAGTAAGAAAATAAAAAAAAATTCATCATATTTCTTAAAACATATATATATAGTAACAAAATTTAATTAAATAATAGGCAATATTGTATATGTACCCCAAAAACCCAAAACTGACCCTGAACCCTAAAAATACCCCTTTACCCAAAAACTGAAAACTGACCCTGAACCCTAAAAATACCCCTTTACCCAAAAACTGAAAACTGACCCTGAACCCTAAAAATACCCCTTTACCCAAAAACTGAAAACTGACCCTGAACCCTAAAAATACCCCTTTACCCAAAAACTGAAAACTGACCCTGAACCCTAAAAATACCCCTTTGCCCAAAAACTGAAAACTGACCCTGAACCCTAAAAATACCCCTTTACCCAAAAACTGAAAACTGACCCTGAACCCTAAAAATACCCCTTTGCCCAAAAACTGAAAACTGACCCTGAACCCTAAAAATACCCCTTTGCCCAAAAACTGAAAACTGACCCTGAACCCTAAAAATACCCCTTTGCCCAAAAACTGAAAACTGACCCTGAACCCTAAAAATACCCCTTTGCCCAAAAACTGAAAACTGACCCTGAACCCTAAAAATACCCCTTTACCCAAAAACTGAAAACTGACCCTGAACCCTAAAAATACCCCTTTACCCAAAAACTGAAAACTGACCCTGAACCCTAAAAATACCCCTTTGCCCAAAAACTGAAAACTGACCCTGAACCCTAAAAATACCCCTTTAATTTAACATAATTAGCAATTAATCAATTAAATTAAATTAATTACCAATTTAATTGTAAATAATTAACATATATTATTTAATTACCAATTAATTAATTATTACTACCAATTAATAAATTTACATATTTAATTTATTATAATTAAATTACTTCCCACCCTATTCCCCTATAAACCCACAACCCGCTACAGAATAAAATTACACAATAATTAAAAAAAATTATTAATTAAAAATAATAATTAAAAAAAATGACACTTTTCACATATAATATAACATAAAACACTATAAATAATTAAATATTATTTAAAAAACTATATTTTTTACTATCTAGATTATATACTTGGATATTTTCACTGTCTATATTATTTACAGTCGATATTACTTCACTTACCTTAAAAACGATATTTTGACTGTCGATATTCTGTCTAGTCGATATTTTCTCCAAACGATATTTACAACTCGATATTCTTTCCAGTCGATATTTTGGAGTCGATATTATGTCTGTGCACCATTTGTGTGTGTGTGGCAGGGAAGTGTTAGAAACAAGCATTTGCAATGCAATAGGTCTCGCATTAGGAAAGTTTGGGCTATTGGTATTGTAAATTACAAATTTTGTATTTATGTTTTGTATTTGAAAATAGCTAAATTAATAGCTTTGTCATTTACAATGCCAATAGTTATACCTTTCGCAAATGTGACACCTATAGCATTTGTAATGCAATATGTGTTGTATTTACGTGACTTACATGTATTGATATTACAAATAACAATGGCTTTTAATTTCTTTTCAATAATTAATACTTAAATAAAAGTTATTGTAATTTATAATGGCAATAGCTTAAAGTTTTGTAAATAACGTTTGTGAAGATTATGTTCAGTGTATTTTATTGTGACGAAAATCCAAGAACAGAAGTGACATATTAACATCTTTTTGTTACATCTATACTACTATAATAAAGGAGAAACTTGCAGGCTTTGAGGCAGGTAAACGCGGGAACCACTGCGCCAATCTACACACCAGATACACCGTAGAAATCGGCAGGGTGTGTAGATGGTTATGGGCTACATAAACTTTAAAAAAAAACTTATTTAAAAAAATTAATCTAAAATAAAAATTGTCCCCCAAAGTAGCGCCGGCCGCGACATGCGTGCTCACGTCGAGGAGCGGCGTCAGAGCGGCGTCAGAGGACCGGCGGACATGGCGCGGGGGAGGAGTGGTCACGTGAGCAGCAGCGGACAGGACAGCGGCGGTGAGAGACCAGCGGAGAGGCGGACATGGCGCAGGGGAGGAGCGGCGGCGGACAGGAGGTGAGGAGCAGAGCGGCGAGGACCTGTCAACTCAGGAGCGGAGAATGAGGTAAGCAGGCGGGTGTTGGGCCAGGCGGGGGACGGGGAGTTACTAAAGGCAATGTCGGGGCAGGCGGGGTCGGGGCAGGAGGGGGACGGGGACTAACACCTCCAGGCGAGGGTCAGGCCAGGCGGCAGCCGTGGGACGGGGCGGGCGGGGGCACGGGCTGCTGGGCAATGTTGGGGCAGGCAGGGGTAGGGGGAAGCCTGAAAGCACCCGGACATGGTCGGGACGGGCTGCTAGTAATAATAATAAAGAGTGTTGTTTCTAATATGCATGTTTTCCTTAAGATGCTGCACATTTAAATTGGGTAAATGTAAAAATGTATTAAAATATGATGTCTGGGGATAAGGCAAACATATTGAATTATACTAGTGTGTAGGTTTCCAGGGAGTATCTAGTTGTGGAGAATGTATGGCCAAGGCTATGGGTTTGGAATAGAACAAATTATCAGAAAATATCTCTTGCTAAAAATATGAGTTTTGGTGATGTGACTAATGCTGGTAATTGGGTGACCGTGGCTATAATGAGAGAAGTTAGCACATGGTAGGATCCCATCTGAGAACAGCAGGGGGACAAGAAACAGTGAGCTTATAGGATACTGTCCTCCTCGGTCTATAGTCTACTTTCTCTGCCTGAGTTTGCTTCCAAAAACAGTGCACTGTGAACTTTCTCTATGAATGTAAGAATGCAAAGCTCTTAACTTCTCAACAACATAAAGATTCTTTTGTCAACGTTCAAAGTACTCACTTGGTTCAAGTGTATTTTCAGTTGGTGATGCTAGGAAAAATGGAAGCAATATTCTGAGTCAAAATGCAGGCTACCAGATCCAATAGTTTTGATAGATTTTATCCAATAAATGACTTTGTATTATTGCTCTAGAACCTGTGATATCTCTCTACTGTATGCTAACATGGGACAATGGCTTTCTGGCAATCATGAGTACATCAGACCTGACACTGTTGAATCAGTTTTAAAATATTTTGGGGGCCATGTATAACACGGATCTCCCCAAAAGAAAATGACTAATGTTTCTCACCATCATTACTGATCTTGAGGACAGTTTTAGGACCCTAGGATTATCAGTACACACATTGATGTATGAGATATGCATTCTCTTCATCAACTTTTCATCATCTTGGCTGCTAGGTCAAAATATGGCTAACCAATCTTGTCATTCTAGGATTGAACTGAGTCTCACTGATAAGGCAATGCAAATAGAACTCTTTCCATTTGGCGTTAAACCACCGCTAGCCTAGATAACGATGATTAGTATGAATAATATAAGAAAAGCTGGAACTCAAGCTGGATCTGCCAAATATTATTTTACATTATTTTTTATAAGTATACACACTCATAATTACATCCAGATTTCTCTACCTCGAGTTAGTCTTCATCTTCTACAGAGACATAAACACCCAACCTTTAAAGGAAATTGCTCTGTATCTTTATTACTTTGTTTTCCTTGACCAGAACTGCATGCATGGGACTACCACTATTCTGCGTTGCTGCTATCCTGTAAGTTAGTGCTGTAAAATCAAACTAATCTTTCGTAGTAGCAGGGTTAGTCTTAGTATGTGCAAATGGATTATCAGAACTCAATAGAGCTATGGATAATGTTCCGTGTTTCTAGAGAGAAAGCTGATTATGCAGATCTGTGTGAGTGCAGGACAACTACCTTAAATAGACAACATTACAGTTCCAAATACACAACAGTTCCGCCTCCTCATTTGAACAGTAGGAACTGCTCAGTTTCCAATGGCGGGCACTTGTTTAGCTCTACCTTGGCCAATATATTAGCAGGTGTCAAAAGACCTAAAGTGACACCAGAATTTCAAAATTAGAAGATGCACCTTTGCATCAGCCATGGAAGTCATGGGAATCGAATAGGAAAAATTATAAGTAAAAACTTTTTACTGACAAAAAATTTGTATAGAGTCTGGGGCACATTTTTGCTTTTCAGAAGTAAAAAGTATCATCTTAATTCTATTTCTCAAAAAAAAAATTCTGGCGGTGAAGTTAGCTATAAGGAGCCATCCAAGCTTTGATATTTTTATAGAATGTGCCTCTGGCATGGGGGCCGGAGAATGGAACTCATAAAGATCCAAAAAAAACAGCAGTGATCTCGAGATACAGTTGGTGGTTTAGAGTTCTAATGGCAGAAAACCTGTCTGTTTAAACAAACCCCAAATGTAATGTTGTTTTGAGGCCTGCTCAGTGAATCTCTGAATAGCCATGAGGTCTTCTGATCTCACTGGTAATGTAACAAAAACCCTTTAATTTGATTTTACACTTGACATTGCCTGACTGGCTGTGTACAGTATCTTGGGAAAGTTCAATTATCAAATGTCTTAAATGAGCAGGGTCTGTTATAACTCTATAATACATACCAGCAGGTCATTTCTCCATTTCTTTGTTTTTTAAAAGCTTTTCAAACTGCTGAATTCATAAAAATACACTTTAGAACTGGTTTAGTTTTCAGCTATATTTTTTTAACAAATACCAAAACAAATGCAAACTGGTGTTTGTAATATGTATATTTTCATTTAGTTATTGTACTTTCAAATTGAAATAAATGTATTAAAACAAGTGGTCTACGGTTCAAAACATGAATACGGGTACTCTGATCTGTAGGATCCCAGAGAGAGTCCCATCTTGAAGAGCTTTATGACTCGGGAAAGGTTCTTGTCCTAAAATTGTGAGTTTTGGAGGCTTGATTGATGCTGTCTGATAGATGAGCTTGGCCATGTGGAGAGAACAGAAACAAATGGTCAGGCTGCTTCTGGGTGTTGACTGGAGATTAGAAACAATCAGATTGTATGCAGTTGAGCTCCTCTGCCAATAGTCTAGACTTGGGCTCGTGTCACTCCAATAAAGTGTGGACACTGAATTTACTTGCTGAAAGTAAGTGGGTGCAACCATTTATTACTCAAATTAATAAGACATTTCAGCAAATATTTGAAAATACTTACTTGGTTCATCAGTGATTTCTGATGTTAATGCTAGCAAGAAACAGAAACAAAATAATGGGAGACTCAGTAAGCAGGCTACAATATCCAGCAATTATGATCACTCTTTTCTTAGAAATGACATGGTAAACTGGCTGTAGATTCCATGTGGAAATCATTCTTTTGAAGCATGCATTTCTGGTTGTCAAATTTAGATCAGAAGAACAACGGACAGTTATTCAAGGATATTTATTTGTTGTATGGAATCATAGAGCATTACTCACTGTGAGTCTGATTAAAGAAACTGCCTGACTGGCATGGAAGAGTATGTTGAAATATTGTAGATTCATAATCCCTTAAATGAACAGTGTCAATTCTCAATCTTGAAACATACCAGAAGGTTGATCCCAGTTTTACTACTGTTTTGAAAAAGGTCTTAAGAGTGCTGATTTCAAACAAAATACTTTGGGTTTTATTTCACTATTTAGCTGATAAAAAAAAATAATAATAAAAAAGAATATTGTTTCTAATATGCATGTTTTCCTTAAGGTGCTGCATATTTAAATTAGGTAAATAAAAACATGTATTAAACTATGATGTCTGGGGATAAGGCAGACATATTGAATTATACTAGTGTGTAGGTTTCCAGGGAGAATCTGATTGTGGAGAATGTATGGCCAAGGCGATGGGTTTGGAATAGAACGAATTATCAGAAAATATCTCTTGCTAAAAATGTGTGTTTTGGTGATGTGACTAATGCTGGTAATTGGGTGACCGTGGCTATAATGAGAGAAGTGAGCACATGGTAGGATTCCATCTGAGAACAGCAGGGAGACAAGAAACAGTGAAATTATAGGATACTGTCCTCCTTGGTCTATAGTCTACTTCTCTGCCTGCATTTGCTTCCATAAACAGTGCACTGTGAACTTTCACTATGAATGTAAGAATGCACAGCTCTTAACTTCTCATCAACATAAAGATTCTTTTGTCAACGTTCAAAGTACTCACTTGGTTCAAGTGTATTTTCAGTTGGTGATGCTGGGAAAAAATGATAGCAATATTCTGAGTCAAAATGCAGGCTACCAAATCCAATAAATATGATAGATTTTTATCAAAGAAATTACTTTGCATTAATGCTCTAGACCTGTGATATCTCTCTTCTGTACGCTTTCATGGGACAATGGCTTTCTGGCAATCATGAGTGCATCAGACCCGACACTCTCGTATCAGTTTTAAAATATTTTGGGGACCATGTATAACACGGATCTCTCCAAAATAAATCGACTAATTTTTCTCACCGTCACTACTGATCTTGAGGACAGTTATTAGGACCCTCGGATAATCAGTACAAACTTTGTTGTATGAGATGTTCATTGTCTTCATCAACTTTTCATCATCTTGGCTGCTACGTCAAAATATGGCTAACCAATCTTGTGACCCTAGGATTGAACTGAGTCTCACTGATAAGACAGTGCAAATAGAACTCTTTCCTTTTGGCAATGAACCAACGCTAGCCTAGGTAACGATGATTAGTATGAATTATATAAGAATAGCTGGAACTCAAGCTGGATCCGCCAAATATTATTTTACATCATTTTTTATAAGTATACACACTCATATTTACATCCAGATTTCTCTACCTCGAGTTAGTCTTCATCTTCTACAGAGACATAAACACTCCACCTTTCAAGGAAATCGCTCTGTATCTTTATTACTTTGTTTTCCTTGACCAGAACCGCATGCATGGTACTTACACTATTCTGCGTTGCTGCCATCCTGTAAGTTAGTGCTGTAAAATCAAACTAATCTTTCGTAGGAGCAGGGTTAGTCTTAGTATGTGCAAATGGATTATCAGAACTCAATAGAGCTATGGATAATGTTCTGTGTTTCTAGAGGGAAGGCTGCTTATGCAGATCTATGTGGGTGCAGGACAACTACCTTAAATAGACAAGATTACAGTTCCACATACACATCAGTTCCGCCTCCTCATTTGAACAGTACGAACTGCTCAGTTTCCAATGGCAGGCACTTGGTTAGCTCTACCTTGGCCGATATATTAGCAGGAGTCAAAAGACCTGAAGTGACACCAGAATTTTAGCATGAGAAGATGCACCTTTGCATCAGCCATGGAAGTCATGGTAATCGAATAGGAAAAATGATATATTAAAAAGGTACTGACAGAAAATTTGTATAAAGTCTGGGACAAATTTTTGCTTTTCAGAAGTAAAAAGTATCATCTTAATCCTATTTCTCAAAAAAAAAATCTGGCGGTGAAGTTACCTGTAAGGAGCCATCCAAGCTTTGATATTTTTATAGAATGTACCTCTGGGATGGGGACCGGAGAATGGAACTCATAAAGATCCAAAGGAAAGCAGCAGTGATCTCTAGATACAGTTGGTGGTTTGGAGTTCTAAAGGCAGAAAACCTGTCTGTTTAAACAAACCCCAAATGTAATGTTGTTTTGAGACCTGTTCAGTGAATCTCTAAATAGCCATGAGGTCTTCTGATCTCACTGGTAATGTAACAAAAATCGTTTAATTTTTTTTATAGTTTACATTGCCTGACTGGCTGTGAAGAGTATCTTGGGAAAGTGCCGTTTTCAAATGTATTAAATGAGCAGGGTCTGTTATCACTCTATAATACATGCCAGCAGGTCATTTCTCCATTTCTTAAAGCTTTTCAAACTGCTGAATTCATACAAATACAGTTTAGAACTTATTTAGTTTTCAGCTATATTTTTTAAAACAAATACCAAAATAGATGCAAACTGGTGTTTATAATAGGTATATTTTAATTTAGTTACTGTACTTTCAAATTGAAGTAAATGTATTAAAACAAGTGGTCTGGGGTTCAAAACATGAATAAAGGTACTCTAATCTGTAGGATCGCAGAGAGAGTCCTATCTTGAAGAGTTTTATGAATAAATAGTGGGATTTAGAGCTGAATTAAAAAACTCGGGAAAGGTTTTTGTCCTAAAATTGTGAGTTTTGGAGGCTTGATTGATGCTGTCTGATATATGAGCTTGGCCAAGTGGAGAGAACAGAAACAGATGGTCAGGCTGCTTCTGGGTGTTGAATGGAGATTAGGAACAATCAGATTGTGTGCAGTTGAGCTCCTCTGCCAATAGTCTAGACTTGGGCTTGTGCCCCTCCCATAAAGTGTGGACACTGAATTTACTTGCTGAAAGCAAGTAGGTACAGCCATTTATTACTCAAATTAATAAGACATTTCAGCAAATATTTGAAAATACTTACTTGGTTCATCTGTGATTTCTGGTGTTAATGCTAGCAAGAAACAGAAACAAAATAATTAAACTCAGTAAGCAGGCTATAATATCCAGCAATTATGATCACTCTTTTCTAAGAAATGACATGGTAAACTGGCTGTGGATTCCATGTGGAAATCATTCTTTTGAAGCATGCATTTCTGGTTGTCAAATTTAGATCAGAGAAACAATGGACGGTCATTCAAGGATATCTATTTGTTGTATGGTATCATAGAGCATTATTCACTGTGAGTCTGACTAAAGGAACTGCCTGACTGGCATGGAAGAGTATGTTGAAATATTGTAGATTCATAATCTTTTAAACCAACAGTGTCAATTCTCAGTCTTGAAAAATACCAGAATGCTGATCCAAGTTTTACTTCTGTTTTGAAAAAGGTCTTACGAGTGCTGATTTCAAACAAAATACTTTAGGTTTTATTTCACTATTTAACTGATTAAAAAATAAATATTAATAATAATAAAGAGTGTTGTTTCTAATATGCATGCTTTCCTTAAAGTGCTGCACATTTAAATTGGGTAAATGTAAAAATGGATTAAAATATGATGTCTGTGGATAAGGCAAACATATTGAATTATATTAGTGTGTAGGTTTCCAGGGAGAATCTGGTTGTAGAGAATGTATGGCCATGGCTATGGGTTTGGAATAGAACAAATTATCAGAAAATATCTCTTGCTAAAAATGTGAGTTTTGGTGATGTGACTAATACTGGTAATTGGGTGACTTTGGCTATATTGAGAGAAGTGAGCACAGGGCAGGATTCCATCTGAGAACAGCAGGGGACAATAAACAGTGAGCTTATAGGATACTGTCCTCCTCGGTCTATAGTCTACTTTCTCTGCCTGCATTTGCTTCCAAAAACAGTGCACTGTGAACTTTCTCTATGAATGTAAGAATGAACAGCTCTTAACTTCTCAACAACATAAAGATTCTTTTGTCAACGTTCAAAGTACTCACTTGGTTCAAGTGTATTTTCAGTTGGTGATGCTAGGAAAAATGGAAGCATCAATTGTAGTCGGTGTGGAATTTTAGCAGCTGACTCATGTCATATGTTCTTTAGTTGTCCTAAACTTATTGTATATAAAAATAAGATAGAAAATTTTTTGACTAATTTGCTAAATGTCAACATCAAACTATGCCCTTCTGTCACTATCTTCGGTGTATACTTTCCACCCGAGAGTCTATCTGTTGATCAAGAGTATTTTCTTTTCATTGGAATGTCCATTTACCGCTTTTGTATAACCTCAAGATGGTTAGATACTGACCCACCTTCATTTGAACAATGGCTAGGTAAATTGCTAGATACTTATCGAATGGACAATGCAGTTTACAAATTGAAAGGACGAAGAAAAAAGTCATTTGCTAGGAAGTTATGGCTTCCTATTGATAACTGGATTTAATTTAACCATGCTCATACCTTTAAAGAGACAGTATCTGAGTGTTATGTTTTGGTTTGAATTTTGTCATTGAAGTCTATCGTCTTATTACTGTCTTATCTCTGTTACTGTTGTACCTTGTTCCATCTTTGTATTTTGTTCTGCCTCTGCCTTTGAAAAAAAAAAAAAAAAAAAAAAAAAAAATGCAGGCTTCCAAATCCAATAATTTTAATAGATTTTATCAAAGAATTGACTTTGCCTTATTGCTCTAGAAGCTGTGATGTCACTCTACTGTACGCTTTCATGGTACAATGGCTCTCTGGCAATCATCAGTACATCAGACCCGACACTGTAGAATCAGTTTTAAAATATTTTGGGGGCCATGTATAACACGGATCTCTCCCAAAGAAAATGACTAATGTTTCTCACCATCATTACTGATCTTGAGGACAGTTTTAGGATCCTAGGATTATCAGTACAAACTTTGAGGTATGAGATGTGCATTCTCTTCATCAACTTGTCTGCTAGGTCAAAATATGGCTAATCAATCTTGTCATTCTAGGATTTAACTGATTCTCACTGATAAGGCAATGCAAATAGAACCCTTTCCTTTTGGCAATTAACGACCGCTAGCCTAGATAACGATTAGTATGAATTATATAAGAAAAGCTGGAACTCAAGCTGGATATGCCAAATATTATTTTACATCATTTTTTATAAGTATACACACTCATAATTACATCCAGATTTCTCTACCTCGAGTTAGTCTTCATCTTCTACAGAGATATAAACACCCAACCTTTCAAGGAAATTGCTCTGTATGCAGATCTATGTGTGTGCAGAACAACTATCTTAAATAGACAACATTACAGTTCCACATACACAATAGTTCCGCCTCCTCATTTGTACAGTAGGAACTGCTCACTTTCTAATGGTAGGCTCTTGGTCAGCTCTACCTTGGCAGATATATTAGCAGGAGTCAAAAGGTCTAAAGTGTCAACAGAATTTCAGCATAAGAAGATGCACCTTTACGATGCATATTTCTTCGATTATTTGCATCAGCCATGGACGTCATGGTGTTCGAATGTGAACAATGATAAACAAAGAATATCTTTAGTGACTGAAAATTTGTGGAATGTCTGGGAAGCATTTTTGCTTTTAAGAAATAAAAACCCAACTCATAAAGAGAGATCCAAATGAAACCAGCAGAGACCTCCAGATACAGTTGGTGGTTTAAAGCTCTAATGGTGGAAGACCTGATTGTCTAAACAAAGCCCACATTTAACATTGTTTTGAGGCCTCCTCATAGATTCTCTGATAAGTCATTAGGTCTTCAGACCTCAATGGTAATGTAACAAAAATCCTTTAAAAAATGTTACTGTATTTAGGACATCTTTCTCAGTCAGGCTGATTAAATACATTGCCGGACTGGCCCTGAAAAGTAACTTGGGAAAGTGCAGTTTTGAAATGTCTTAAATGAGCAGGGTCTTTTATCACTCTATAAAACATACCAGTGGGTGTTTTCCCCTTACTTTGTTTTTCAAAAGGTTTTAAAAGTGCTGAATTCAAACAAGTATTCTTTAGAAGTGATTTAATTTTCAAGTAGTTTTTTAAACAAATACCAAAATTGATGCAAAGTGATGTTTGTAATATGTATGTTTTCATTTAGGTAGTTTACTTTAAATGTGGAAAACTCTATTAAAATAAGTGGTCTAGGGGTCAGCACATGAACAGAGGTCTTCTAATGTGTAGGCTTACAGACAGAATCCTATCTTGAAGAGATTTATGACTAAATTGTGAGGTTTAGAGCTGAATCGAAAATCTGAAAATGTTATTGTCCTAAAATTGTGAGTTTTGAAGGCTTGATTGATGCTGACCAATAGATGAGCTTGGCCATAGGGAAAGGACGGAAACAGATGGTTGGGGAACTTCTGAGTGCTGACTGGAGATTACGAACAATCGCATTCTAGGTAGTTGAGCTGTTCTTTTAACAGTCTAGACTTGGGGTTGTGCCCCTCCCATTAATACTGCACACTGAATGTACTGACTGACACTAAGTAGGTACAGCTCTTTCTCACTCAAATCATTAAGACATTTCAGTAAACATTTGAAAATACTCACTTGGTTCATCAGTGCTTTCTGATGCTGATGCTAGCAAGAACACAGAAGCAGTATTAGGAGTCAAAAAGTAGGCTACATAATCCAGCAACTTTGATCACATTTTCTAAAATATGACTTTGTAAACTGGCTGCAGATTCCTTGCAGATGTTATTCTTTTGAAGCATGCATTTCTGGCTTCGAAAGTTAGATCACAAGAACAATAGATTATCATTTAAAGAGATCTTGGGCCCGATGTAGGTAATTATTATTTACCGATTGGTAAATAACGAATGTTACCGATTCAGTATTTACAAATCGGTAAATGCTATGTAGGTATATTTACCGAATAAATTAACGAATCGGTAATATTCGGTAATTACCGAATCGGTATTTACCGATTCGGTAATTGCCATTGATTCCTATGGGCCTTGAGGCCCATAGGAACCAATGGCAATTACCAAATCGGTAAATACTGATTCGGTAAAATTACCGAATTGACAAGGGGGACAGGGTGTCACTTTGACACCCTGTTGCACCCCTGATTCAGGCTTGTGTGCCATGTGACACACATACATGCCCTTAGGGCATGTATGTGTGCCACATGGCACAGGTGTACATGCACAGATGTGCATGTACACAGGAATTCATTATTTACCATCAAACAGTATTTGATGGTAAATAACGAATTCATAAGGGCCTGTGGTACTGTTTTCAGTGCCACCTACATGTAGATTTACCAATTCTGTAAATTTACCGATTCGGTACTTTACCGAATCTGTAAATTTACCGAATTGGTACATTTCAGGCCTCCTACATGTCACAAACCAAATACCGGTCTGTAACGGCTGAAATCGGCCGTTACCGACCGGTATTTGGTGACCTACATCTGGCCCTTAGTTGCTGTATAGTATCATAAAGCATCATTCACTGTGAGCCTGATTAAATGAACTGCCTGAGTGGCACTGAGCAGTATGTTGGAATAGTATAGAATCATAATCTCTTAAATGAGCAGCATGGTGCAAGGGTGTATAAGTTGTTGGCAGGATTGTTTTTGTGCAGGAAGGGGCACCTTCTTGCACAAAAACAATCCAAGGAGGCATTATCGCCCTGATTCTTTCCAAAATTGATTATGGAAATGCATTGTATTTTGGTCTCCCGCAACATCAGAAGCACCGTCTACAGATGATTCAGAATCAAGCAGCTAGAATCATCTATCAAAAAGATAGACAATGCCATATTAGCCCACTGCTGAAAGAACTCCACTGGCTTCCGGTGGAGCAATGATCTATTTTTAAAACAGGATGTATCCTTTTTAGAGCCATCCGAGGTACCGGTCCCAGATTTATTTCAGCGCGAATCAGTAAGTACGCCCCCCAGCGCACCCTTAGATCTATGCATCTGAATCAATTGGTTGTACCGAGATTCAGACGCAAACGCACTTGAGGGTCTCAGTTCCCTATACTGGGCCCGAAACTGTGGAACTCACTGCTGATCATTTTGAGACTTGAAGAAGATTATGCACAGTTAAGAAAATTGCTCAAAACTTGGCTTTTTACTTTAGCTCATAATTTGACTGCTTCGGCTTCGAACCCTCCCTATTCAATTCATAGCACTAAGAGATCGTTGGTGAACGTGCACTTTAGAAATACCCACCTAACATAACATACCATTTTATTCGTTCTATGTGTGCTGCAGCACACATGAAAGAAGAAAAAACTAGGAGAAATGAAAACATTTCTCCTCATTGTACCTGCTCTGGGGAGATATAAGGTTTTATCACTGCCCCAGGTTTACATAATTTTGTAAATCTTGGGCAGCGTTAAAATTCATGGGTGTTGCATGGGAACACCCACAACAATGCCCATGGAACTCCTACTTGAGACAGAGAGAGGCAACTCCACGCCTTGTGCTATCTTGCCCTAATCCATATCGATGAGGCCATGCAAAGCCACACAGGTGGGTACTATTACCAGTGCGTGTCCTTAAAAAAATAAACTGAAAATTTTAATTTTTCTTTTTTAAATGCATCCCGTTTTCCTTTAAGGAAAACAGACTGCATTTTAAAAAAACAGACTGTTTTCTTTAAAAGCAGTCCCAGACATGGTTGTCTGCCGACCCCAGCAGGCCACCATCTCTGGGAGTGCTAGACATTCCTAATGGGTCGCAAATTGTGACAGCCTCATTATTATTAATGAGGCATGCAATTTGTGACCCCATTAGGAATCACTAACAGTGTCTGAGACACTGTTATACATCCCAATTTGCAAGTCGTAAATTGCGAGTTGCAAATGGGACGCAATTAAGAGTCACAAATTGGTGGGTCGTATTTCTGGCCCAAAGAGTCAGAAAGGTCTGAGCTGCTGGAAACAAATGCTAAGAAATTCCAAGAGGCCAGACTCAAATTCACTTACTTTAAGATATTACATAGGTGGTAGAGGACACACTTCAAATGTTTTAAATTAGGCATTAATAATACTCACATTCTATAGCTGTGCCCTATCTTGTCTACCTATGATCAGACATCTGGCACACAATCAGCAATGCCAGCCACATACTATTTCAGCAATAGAGAGATTGGAATTATTGCATGATTCAAGCCATGATTGATAGCTTCTGAGGCTGAAAGTCCCCAGGTCCCCGGGAGCTCAACCTATATCACCCTTGCTATGAACCTTGAATGGTCTTCAGTAAATCTCCGTTATCCCTCCGCTAAGCTCCGAATATGAGTATAGACAGGGTGGAGTACATGTTGCTTAGATGAAGAAGCATAAGGATCGACCTTCTGATTTATTAGTGTTGATTCTTCTGTAGTGATAGAGCCGCCTAAAGCTTTCTTTGATGAGGGGCACTGAGCAACAAGGGGGTATACTCACCCCAGTGTGGGACTGATACAATGTTTGCATGTCAAATGTGTGAAATTATAGTTCTGCTGTGATCTGATCTTCTACTCTACAAATGTCGTCTTATCCTTGTGTATTATCTGTTGCATGCTTGAAACCTTATTAGAACATTGGAATATTGGGAGCTCCATTGAAAACAATGGAGTGCTCTGGGCTTATAATGGCTGGTGTAAGCCTGGAGCTCCAACATTCCAATGTTTCTTTGTTCACAGCTCTGTCTATGAACAAAGGCTTCAATGAGCCTGAGGTGATTCCAATCCCCTCGCGCTCCCATAAGGCTTTGTTCTTTTTTGAACATTCTACCCTCTGGTGGCAAAATTTTCTAATAGCCTTATAGCCCTTCGTAGCTGGGCTATACCAGCTATTAAAGTCCCTCTCCCTTGTTAAAGGCCCTCACCTTCGGCTCGGGCCTTTAACGCTGGAGAGGGCCTTTAATAGCCGGTATAGCCCTCTACGGCGGGCTATAAGGCTATATTAAACAAACACAAGAAACAAAAGAAAATATACACAATTTACCCTCAGACCACTCTCTCTACTGTCCGAGCTTTAACTCCATTTAAGAATGATGAAATACATTTTAGAAGCTAGTTCCTCTGTAGCTCTAATCCTTTGCTTGACATTCTGGTTCTGACACCTTGCACTGTCCTTTGATTATTGTAAGATTGCAACTCCTGAAAGAGAGTGCTTATCGATATATCAATTGTTAAATATTACAGCTGTTTCTTGCTTTTGGACCTTTTGCTACATTTCACTTATTAAATATATTATCTCTACACTTAGGGTGACATCTTACATCTGTGAGGTATTCAATGGCTAGTTGGACGGCATGCTTGACTCTATCAAGCGCTTAGAAACCAAGAGAACTTTGCAAAATTTACCATGTTGTAGTGTTGACAGAGTGTCTTAACACTATGCTTGCTTCACATTATCTTGTCCTTTGTGCATGCTTGTTACTTCCAACCATGAACCTTGAATACTCATAAGCAGATGTCTCTCTGATTTCCCCACAATCTCTCCTACAAGAAAGCAGATGCCTTTATGGAGCTCCTATGTTGGGGTACAACTGATGATGACCCCCACAAGACTGGAAACCTGCCCTCTGAATAGCCAGGAAGGTCTGACCAAAGTACAAGCTACCATGTGTGGGTGTACTTGTAAAGCGCACTGCGACTCCATGGAGTATCCTGGCGCTGAAGACCGCTGGGGAACCCGTCCTGGTTTTCCCTGTGAGATGGTCCCATTCTGGGTATCTCCAAGGTGAAACCAGGCATCCCCGGCGTCTGTGGGGGGCCGTTGTAGAGATGAGGCAAGCTTAATGCCCAGAGTTGCCGAGTGTGTTCCCTGGTTAGAGTAGGGACCGAGGCGAGAATTATCGAGTCCGTTTTGACCCTGGTCCACGACCCTGCCGCGTCGGGAATTGAACCCTGGTCCCGGGCCGTTCTCTGCTTACGGGTCTGCCGCCTCTAACCAGTGAGCCACACCACTCCACCATAATGCTCTCCATGCCGAACCACAGCAACTCCAAACACAATTTTCCCATTCTGAATCAAAATGCCGTGCAGACGTTTTGAGCAGTGCCTGAGAACGGGTTCCCGTCACGGAGTGCACAGATGTCACAATAATCCCCAGCTCCTATGGAGTCAAGAGTGTCTTAAAATATGAAAGTACCTACAGTTTTGGAAAAAGACTACAACTGAAGCTAATACCCTGAATAAATCCCCTTGGTAAATGTAATGTTTGTATAGGGCCTGTAAGTGGTATGGGAGCCCTATTTGTGCTTGTCGGAAGCACCTCCCTGTGTCCCTAGTTAAGAGCTTGCCTTGTATGCCATTTAATATTGGATGTGTTTCGAAAACCACTGCACCTTCACCTGTGGTGTATGCACCTTCAAAACCTACTCTTAACATTTACAAGAATTCATTTCCATGAGTATTGAGGATCGAAAATGCATGGAAAATGGTTGTAAATACCCACAAAGTCCTGCGGCACATGCTCCTCATTTTTTTTTTTATGCCAAGAACCTTCAAGAAAGGTCCACCTAGATATTTGAGATTTACACAGAAGTAAGTACATTTCTGCTTGAAAAGCTTGATTCTGCTAATTGAGAATTTGGCTGTGTATGCAGAAATCCTGCTTTTAGGTTCACCAATATGTGAAAACTGCAAATAAAAAAAACTATGGGATGTGGGCCCAAACCATGCAGAGTAAAGAACACCTTCAGTATTTTCATTTCTAAACTTAATAGGTTCTCTTTGTGAAATGCTTGATTTGATTGCAGTTGCCTTACATTGCCATTTTGCAAATGTTTCTGTATCTCCAATATGGCCCACCATCCTCTTATGTAGGTACCATCTTTGCTTCCTGCAAATTAGTACTATAGAAGGGGCTTCATGAACCCGTGGCACCTTCTATATTACCACATTCATAAGACATGCCAACATGTTTCGGCCTGAAAAGCAATGTAAATGGCCTTGTTCAGTACTAATGCCAAAGAATGGATAATTTGGCTAAGAGATTTTTTTCCCTGTTATTCTACTGAAGTTCCTTAGGAAAAAACCCATAACCAGCTGTCAAGCAGCAGGTAGGAAGATGAAATGACTGAGTGATTCTTTCAAAATCTGTTCACTCTCTACAATCCAGGGCAGTGGCTAGTGCAGCTTCATTTCTTATAAGTGGTTTCACATCTGGCCCTAATGCCTTTATTGTGAGTTTAACGTCACAATGTCTGGGGCTCTGACAAGCTGGGCGACCATTTACTATTAATAAGGGAAAGCTGACGCGGTTGAATGTGGCTCAGTGTAAAGGCCCAGGCTAGTTCCTTCTTGTGGGCACAGAGGTTCATGCTCTTTGTCAGTGTTTTTAAACCTTGACCATCTAGAGAAACCCTTAGAGTGGCCAGCTGTGAGGATCCCTTCCTCCCTGTGTGGTCAGTAGAAGGAATCTCTGCATTCCTTACCTATCCTGATTCCAGTGTATGTGTTAAGTGGACAAGATGTTTGGGAAACTGTCCCACTCTCCACCCCCGAAGGCTAAGGAGGGACTTCACTCTAAACAAGAAGGTAGCTTAAATAGTGCTGTACATTAAATACATTTCTTTCATTTTTAAAATACTCACTGGTTCCTTCTGTAGTTACTTGACCTAAAGGCAGGGAAGGAAAAATCAGAAAGAGATTTAACACCATCATTTCAGTACACAAATATAGCAATAGCCAATGATGGAAGTTAATGCAGGCCTCGAGTGATGTATATGTCATAGTGAGTGACATAGGAGCACTGATGATTAGTTTAGAGGTACCATGTTACACTGATTATTTAACAGGCACTCTGAATCATGCTTCTGATAGAATACTTTACAGGCTCTGTAAATAGCACTTTAATATAACTTGATGCAAGATTTGTCATTTTCACAAAGAATGTAAAGTGACAGATGGTCTGGTGCCTCTGAATATGTGAGAGGTGACACCTAACAATGAAAATAGATCATGTGACGTCATAACAAACTTGCAGCTTGATTGAAGACATGGTTGCATTACAGTTATAAGTTAGCAGCTATGTAATTACAGAATTAACATTTGACATGCTCATAAGTCTGAAAGGTGTTATACAATCATGTCTTACATTTGTTGATGGGAGTATACAGCATTTCAGCACGCTCCCCTGTAAAAAGAAATAGAAATAAAGATAAAGAAATACAATAAAATCACTTACACAGTTTATGACACCAACAAGGACATACAAAGAAAACATGACTTATTTATCATTGATCACATGTAATTCTGCTGAATTCATAATAAAATACTTTTAAAAATGTAAAAATATATTGACGCATGTGCGCATTACAGAAAGTGTATTTTAAATGTGCATATTTAAATTATGCATAACGAAGGTGCCACCACTTTCTGGCTTTTTATATCTCGGCTACAGACAGGTGTATCTCTCTTTTGGCAAGACTCACTGTTTTGGATGGGATGTCTTTGTTGTCTAACTCACTTATCTGCTGCTGATTCAATTCAAAATGCATTACAAAATGGCCGCTGAGGACGCATGCTTGTCCTCGGCAGCCATCTTTCATGCATTTTGTACTTTTAAGTAAAATATTAGTGCCGCAGATCGGCGGGTATTAGCAGGAGCTGTCTAAGTAAGTAAGAAGCATTGGCAAAGACAACAGTTTTTCAGGTCAGATACATATTTCCTTTGCCAATGCTTGTTCTTTAAATGTATTTAAATGCCCTAAATCAGTTATAATAAAGTACATTTCACTGAAACACCTACTTAGCAATGCATTTCTAAAGATAGCAGGGACTGATGTTCCTACATTTAGACGGTACAAGACTGAAAAGGTGACTCTGCCCTTTAGGAACCTGGTAACCTTTTTTTAGAAGAAATTATGCCTTCCTTGAATTTATCTTGTAAATCCTCTATTTTTTTCTCTTTAAAGAAATCCAATGAATTGCTGCAATGACGTGTATGCAAGGGCACCCTTATGTGTAAGAAAGATATGCAAGGCCACCTCTTGCATAAACCCTAGCTGCACAACTGTCATTGTTCAGTGCAAGTGTGCAAATACTGTGAGTCCATACAGAGTATTATCCACATCGACAATTCTCTAGTGTGAAAGTGACCACGTGCAAAGTGGGCTCTGTGCAATCAGAACGCATACACGTCATCAAAGCCTTTGTGAGAGGGGCCCAGTTCTCCTGTACCCTTTAATGGGATCGCATGAACACCTTTTATGGTACGATCACGCCAGCTCTACTCATGAATCATAAGTAACAAAGCACATTCTTTAAGACCAAGGACCACTGCCTTTTCCAAGGTTGATGGGGCTTAGGGCCAGATGTAGGTCTCCCAATACCGGTCGGTAACAGCCGAAATTACCGAATCTCGGTCGTTACCGACCAGTATTAGGCTTTTGAGATGTAGGTGGCCATTTTACGGATTCGGTAATTTACCGAATCGGTATTTTAGGAATCGGTAAATTACAGATTCCTTAAAATACAGATTCAGTAAATTACCGAATCCTTAACCGGTTCGATGCTGATGACAGAACCACTCCGTCATCAGCTGCGGTGGCGTGGTGCTGATGACGAACCGGTTCCGTCATGGCCCGGCCGCCACGCCTGCGAGGCGCAGATTCCGCGCCAGCGCTGGGCGTTCTATTGAGCGGGCGGGGCCATGACGGAACCGCTCCGTCATGAGCACAGCCCAACCGCGGCTGATGACGGAGCGGTTCCGTCACCAGCATGCGGCTGCCGGCGGCCGCCCCGCCCCCTTAGCGCTGAGGCGGAATAGTCGCCGCAGCGATGTGGTTAATGTAGGGAGCACTCAAATGAGTGCTTTTCCCATTTCAGGGTCCGTTATTTACCACCAACTACAAGTTGGTGGTAAATATCCAAAACCCTAAAAAAAGCACATTTTTGCAAATTATAACAGTGCCATGTGGCAGACATAGTATGTGTTCCACATGTGCACCCATGCACTATTCAGGGGTGCAACAGGGTGTCAAAGTGACACCCTGCCACCCTTGAATGTGTTCCCCATTTTACCGAATCGGTATTTACCGATTCGGTAATTCCCATTCATTCCTAGGGGCCTGGAGGCCCATAGGGAGAAGAATGGGAAATACCGAATCGGTAAATACCGATTCGGTATTTACTGAATCTTACCGATTTGGTAACATTTACCGAATGAATAACTTCATCCCATTTACCAATTCTAAAATACCGAATCAGTAAAATTTGGTATTTTAGAATCAGTAAATCTGGATTACCTACATCTGGCCCATAGTTGGCACATTTATGGTTCTGAATAAAACTCAGGGATGTCTTTCCATAGGAACTACAGCACGCCAGAGACCATGCAAGGTTTTCAAAAAAGTAAGGACCTATCTTTCTTCACAAAGGATATTGCAAATTCAACTTGACCTTTGACCTTACACCTCCACGATTGCTTGGGCAGTACGTGGCAGCTTGATAGAAGCAGGACAGCATGGTCCTGAAGATCCCCGCGACAAATTACAAGTTTCAAAGCGATCTCGCAGTTGGGCAGCCCCCTCCTCAGTCCCATTAAGTTCCCACCCCAGACTCTGGAGACCACCCAGCCTCTGGAGGGGTCTGGTTCACCTGTTTTTCCTAACAAATCTTTTCATTGACTTTAAATCTCAGTTCATGAATTTTGCCACAGCAGTCCCACAGAGTGGATCTTTATAAAATTAAATATTCAACGCATATTTTTTAATATTGTAATGTCAGGTACACTTGTATAGCGCAACTGCCACCCCAAGGGAATCCAGGCGCTTAGATTACCAATCAGCCACTGCGAGTATCTAACTGAGATAGGCAAGATCTAATCTCTGGGAAACAGTCTGGTTTTCAGTTCCTTCCTGAAACGTGACGCGTTGTTCCGTTGTCTAAGCTCCGGAGGCAGAGCATTTCAAAGTCCGGATGCTGTAAAACTAAAGGATCTGCCCCCCATTTGAGCTTTGTTAACATGGGGAACACAAACCAGATTGGCAGCTGAAGAACGCAGGTGTCTAACAGGGGAGTACCATACAAATTTTCTTTGCAGCAGTTTTGGCCCGATTTTATGTATTGCCGTACAGACAATGCAGAGTGCCTTAAATTGAACTCTTAACGCAATGGGCAGCCAGTGTAGGTCCTTTAAGGCCAATGAGGCCGAGGCTCTACGAGGCTGATTTAGTGCCAGTTTAGCCGCCATGATCTGTACTCTTTGTAATTTATTTATCAAGGCAGCTGGGGCACCTAAGAGAAGAGCATTGCAGTAGTCTATTCTGTTTAGAATAATACTCCGCACCACTTGAGGTCTAACTAAAGTAGGTAAAAACGGGAGTATCTTCCAAAGAGCTTGGAGCAGAGATATACAAGTGTTCACTGTTTTATTCACCTGGGAGTCCAATTGTAAATTACTGTCCAACATCACTCCTAAATTGAGCACAGTACTAGCGGGCAATAGGGAGTTCTTAGCCGGGTCTGGCCAGACGTCTACTGGGAGAGGTCGCTGAATTTTACCTGCGGTACAGCACAGGACCTCAGTTTTTTCCCTATTAAATTGCAGTGAATTCTCTTTGAGCCATTCTGCTGTTCTGTGCATACAGTTGTGAAATTTTTCTAAAGGCACTGCTTTATTGCCCTCAATGAAAAAGACAAGTTGAGTATCATCCGCATAGTTTATGACATCAATGCCAAATGATTTTATTAGGACAATGTGGGGACGGAAATAAAGGTTAAACAAAATTGGGCTGATAGCCGAGCCCTGTGGAACCCCATGTTTAACATCTCTATTCTGAGAAGTGAATGACGACAGTGTCACTGCCTGTTGCCTATTAGAAAGATAAGAATGCAGCCAGTCCCGAGCCCTACTCACAACACCCATCTCCTCCAATCTCTTAATCAGGATGCGGTGATTAACCGTATCGAACCTGACCGACATGTCAAGCAGCACTAACAATGCTGTCTGACCACTGTCAGCCCGCATTCTCAGGTCATTCAAGACTGCCACCAGGGCAGTCTCGGTCCCGTGTGCCGGGCGAAAACCAAATTGGACTTCGTCCAATAGGTCATTGTCCTCAGCATATTTTGAAAGAGACTTACTCACTACCCTCTCCAAGATCCTAATCGGATACGGTAGCAAGGAGATAGGTCTGTAGTTAGAGGGACACTGGGGATCCAGTGTAGCCTTTTTTAACAATGGGATAACAGCTGCCTTTTTCCAGCTTTCCGGTACTACACCATTAGTTAAAGATTGACAGCAAATTTGATACAGATGCGGAAAGAGTTCACCACCAAATAATTTCCAGGACTTATGTGTCAGCGGGTCCATAAGGGAACCTGAAGAGATGCTGGCTGCTATTGCATTAAATTCCTCTTGCGAGGGAACCTGGAATTGATCCAAAAGTTGATGTTCCCTATCAATTATACCACAGTCTATTGAAGTGTCATTGCCAATGTGCTGATGCGCGTCATCTCATAATATTGTTCCTAAACATGCAAGACCCACAGTTTCTATTTGGGGGATGGAACATTGTCCTTTCACAGGGGCACTCCTATTTCCCTAAAGGAGGCTTATTATTTAAGGAGTCGCTAACATTTCTGCCCATTCCACTATATCTGCCTTAAGGTTTAAGAGCCAGATGTACAACCCTTTGAGCGGTGCAAATGGAAAATCATCCCGGTTATATGTATAAACCCTATTTTGTGAGTTGGTAACCTATTACTAACTCGCAAAATAGGGTTTGGAAGTCGCTATCTGGAAAGGAGCCTGCCAAGGACGACCCTTCCTTATAGCGAGTCGTACTGATATGTACGATTGTTTTGCGACCACAAATGCGATCACAAAAAAATTACAGTTACTGTCTACTTTAAGTAGGTGGTAAGCCATTTTGAAAACAGGAAGAGTTCCCCAGGGAACCCCTTCCCCTTTGTGAATGTATGCGAAAATATTTTTTAAGAGCAAGCAGTGGTCCTACGGCCCACTGCCAGCCCTTAAGAAATGAAAAGAAAACTTTTAATTTTTTTCATTTTAAAAACATCCTATTTTCCTTCAAGGAAAATGGGCTGCATTTGAAAAAAAAGTTGTTTTATTTAAAAGCAAACAAAGACATCATCACTGTGATTTGTGAGATTCCTAAGGGGTCACAAATTACGACCTACCTCACTAATATCAACGAGGTAGGTCCTTAGCGACCCCATTAGGAATCTCAAACCATGTCTGACACACTGCTGTACATTCCAATTTATGAGTCACAAATTGCAAGTCGCAAAACATTGCAATTTGCGACTCGCAATATGAAATGGTCATACATCTGGCCTTTAATCTCTGCATATTTTTTTTCACATGTTTTTCATCAGCCAACAACCACTCCAACATATCTTTCTTTCACCGTGCTATGCCCGGTACCTTGGAGGTACCCATGGTACGGTCATCCGTCATTTCACAAGGATGGAACAAAGTGCTACAGTCTCAGTCTCATTGGACAGTGCTTAGCAAGCGGGTCTTAATGGCTATCTCTATGTTCATTCAAGTTGGTAAACATCCTTTACAACGCAACTTTTACCACGCAGTGCCTTTACGACGCAACTATTACAACGCATGTCATTACAACGCATTTTGCTGGGGGGCGCTCTAGGATAGGGAATAAATTCAATTTACTATCCAACACCTTCCCTACTATCCACGGGGACTGGAGTTGGAATAGTAAATTAAACTATTCACTATCCAGCACCCTTAAGCGCTATGCGTTGTAACAGCATGCGTTGTAAAAACTGCGTCGTAACAGCATGCGTGGTAAAAGCATGCATTGTAATGTCATACATCCTTCAAGTTACTTCATTCATAGCAGTTACGGATACCCCAAAGCGCTGCTACCTTCAGACATTCCCATGTCATGCGTTAAAAATTTGTCGTAAGGACACACATCTACAACATTCTGCCTGGATATACCAGGGCCAGCTTACTAGGGTAGCTCACCTGGTTTAAGGTAATCATAAACCTTCGCTGTAGCTGGTTGTAGATTGTCCACCACAAACTCTTGATGGGCAGTGAAAGAGTACCTGTGCACCCCGGAATCCATCTACGGAGAGAGAAGAGCAGGATTGCTTTAGAGGGGAACAAAAGGAGAGCCTGAGATTGAGAAGATGAGGGAGTGTGTGAACACTCCTACACGTAGCAGCTCCAGTAGGGATGGACAGGGCAACCAAAAGCAGCCTTGGCAAAAAGGCACAAACAAGCAACACTCTCTTCCTATCCTTGCTTTATCTCGCCCCCTTCCATCCATCTATTCTCTCTCTTCTCCCCCCACTATGTGTGCTCACTCTCTCTCCATCCCTCTCTCCCCCTCTTTTTGTCTCTCCCTTGAAACAGCCAGTGCCTGCTGCAACTAATCTGGGGAAGCTGACAGAGGCACCTGGGCTTTCAAAATCTGGCATCCAGGGGCTCTAGCCCATTGGGGAAATGCCCAGTAGTATAAAAGGCCTGTCCGGCCCTACGCTCCAGTAGAAGTTGAGTTGAGAAAGGGCAGGGTGAGGAAGTCCAATCCTGAAGAAGACATCACAAAACAGCCTCTTAGAGGACAAAGGGCCCTGATGTAAGTAACTGACCCCATATGGGTAGCATGTCATAGCAACATATGTCTATGGAAATATGTCAATTAGAATAACATACCCAGCAGTGTAAAAATCCATTAGAATAACTTATCACTGTTCATGAGACACTTACTAGTACAAAATCCTCTCTAAGTGGCAGCGTGGTGGGAGCGGAAGTCTCTGCTCTTCTGTGGGTAGCTGAATTTAGGGTGTGCTTCCCAGGGATCCGCCCCTTCTCTGTGGGGTTGGGGTGGTGGTCTTGGCTTTCCTGTGGGTGTCACAATCACCCGACACTTACCTGTGGAATACTTCTGGTCTATGATGGAGTCTCATCCACAGAATATCAAACTTTCAAGGGTGTTTTCTAGTGGAAAGTTGTGCTCTCTACTGCAGCACCTCATGGTGCATCAGTGGGGTTGCCTTCTAGGTCTATCTACACTGCAGTGTCTACAGACACACTCTATGCCATTAGAACTCCATGTCCTAACTTTGAGACTTGCCTGTTAAAATTCATTGTTATCATGTGTATTAGTTTAATTACTTCAATGGAAGTAAGCCAAAACTACAATTACCAGAATGCATGAAAGGCCATGATTTGTCATACTGTGGCCTACCACCATGGCCCTAAGTGGCTACCCTGTCAGCCTGTTAATCGGCATACTACCACAAGCATTATTTGAGCTGTGATGGTGCACATTTCACTGGAGTGTACACGTTGGTTAGGAATGTACTACTTTAAGTTGATGTACAGCGTCTGTCCCAGCATCAGAGGACTACAACAATGCATCTCTGAGGATGGGGACTGTCTGGGCTATCTACAAATCCTCACTGGGAAACTGAACCTGCAAGAGTGAGATAAAGGGACAGGAAATGTTTGGTCTGGATTGAAGAGATATGAGGACTATTCAGCCTTGGTATTTGGTGTGCCAACATGGAATAGGTCTGACCAGGGGCTTCTGAGCAAAATGTTATGCTCTGGTACTTATTCTTTTACACATTAAGCATTGTGTCCACCTCAGTTCATTGGAATTTCTGCTCAACTTCCATACTTACAAACTCAAAATGTGATGGAGTTTCCACTGCCAGTGTGGCAGAGTCTGGAAAATGGCATACTAAAAACTGTACTCTAACCTCTTGGTCTTGGTTGTAGGTATTTTCTATTGCTTCATTCCCACTGTGGGGAAGTCAGTACTGGGAAGGAAGGTCCCACAGGTACATGGCCGGGAAGGTAAAAACAAATCCTTTTCTGTCTACTCTCCTCTCAGGCTAACCACCCACCCTCCTTGTGTACATCTAGAGCTCTCTGTGGGTGCCACTCAAAGTTCTGATTCTTCCCACCCTGGCCGGATACCCCTAATCCGGTTCACATATCTGCCTACCTCTGGGCCCCACTGTTCAGGTTACTGGCCCGATGGTCTACTTGTTTTACTCTTTCTATTTGTCCCCCGGTTCATCCGCCTCTAGTTCCCACCCCTTCATCTTGAGATATGCACAATCAGTGAATTATATGTGCAGAATACCCCGTACACACATTCAATTTCCTTGGCCCATGCATCATATGCTGCTCTAGTCCAGTATGTTTTCTTTGAATTCTGGGAATTGTAGTCCTATTTTAAAATGTAATAAACAAGACTACATGTTTCAGTATTAAAAATAAAACCTGGACTGGAGCAGTACATCATGCATGGACCTGAGATCCTTGGCAGGGCTGACAGTTCTGAGAATTAGCATTGAATAAAGGCATTATCATTTGAAACACAAGCAACAATGTTTCACTGGAGATCACACGAGTCATCCCAGATGTCAAAAAGTGTGAAACTGCAGCTCAGTAAACACGTTGGGACCGTGCACCAAAAATGCCACAAGCCAAAGTGAAGCAGAAAACCCTCCAACATAACCCCCTCAATCCTATTTGACCAAAGTTACAAAAGTGCATATTTGTAAAATACACATAACAATTAATGTTAGACACAAAATGACATATAAATAACTTCATTCTTTTTGCCTCTTTGATGTTACTCAGAACATCTTTGCAAAAAAAAACGAAATCTGAGTTATTCACTGTTACCTGTCTATAATTCTATATGTAATAAATTACAATAGATGTAATAATCAATTAAATACAATGCAGCCCCCCTGTAACTACTCGTTGCATGTGTGCATATCTGTAAAGCCCTCTGAAGTCTTAAGGACAGAGTCGGTTCTATACAAATCCCAGTAAATATATAGAGTCTCATACGATGTTAAGTGGATGTCTGTTGCGGTCTCAGGACCGGTTGACCTCCGGTTGGCGGTCCCGACACAGCTATTACAATGCGACCGCACTTGGTGCAGTCGCATATTCCCATTTCTCTATGGGAGTTTGTGCTGCGACCATAAACCTGCCGCGGCACAATCTCCCATAGAGAAATGGGAGTTTCTGTTAATCCCTGCACCACGTGGCAGGCACCTCACGGTACCTGCCACACAGCACAAGGATTAACAGGGGGGCACCACAGGTGCACCCTAACCCACAACCGTAGACCTCTGAGACATGAGCCCCCTTCTAGGGGCCCTCAAAGTCGCTTTCTGATAGGCTTTTCACACTGGAATTCCTGTCATGGAAAGCCTGTGGGAAACCAACATTGTAATCCCGATGGTCGAAATGCAGCCATTAAGGGATTATGTGCCAGTTCCGATTGATCGATGAGCTCCTTGAGCCTGTCGGAAGCCAGTCGGAATGACCGGAGGGTTTTACTTCCGACCACCGCCAATGTAATACGGCGGTTGAAAGTGAAACCTATGATGTCGGTTGGAAAGCCTCCGACCAGAGGTCGAAGGCTTGCCGACCGACATCATAATAGGGTCCATAGCGTCCACAGCTACGGAGGCTAAGTGAATCCAAGTATGTGACATTTAGTAAGAATTAACTGAAGGGGCTCCAAAGATCTGGGGGCAATTCGTGAGTTGTGTGTGAAACTGAAGCAGACTAAATACACCCCTCTGCTGACCGCCTTTATGTGCCTTTGCATATTAAACCCCTCTGGAGACTTTCACTTACTTTCTGTAGGTAGATGACGATGGAGCTGAAGGATAGTTCTACTTGCTGCACAAAATCATTCGAGATGAGCTGTGGATATTAAATAAAACAAGGAAAAAGGATCAGACATTGTTGTGTTATTTCTTTCAAGAAAAAAGTTCTGTTTTCAGGTCTTTCCTACAAGCTGTCTGGTTGGGAAAGACTTGTTGTGAGCTTACCAAACTTTAAAGTGGCTTAATGCCCACCCATTGCTTAACGTTGTTTGCCCTTCAATTTCACTCCCATTTGTTCCCTTCCTAAGCTTTAGCTTGCCTTGTCCATATTGTTTCTCCCTGCATTGGAGCATAGCTGCTTTACCATCATGCTGACTGACTTATATTCTTCCACTGCTCACTTTTAGGGAACTACTTTTTTATTTTCCTTTCAGCACTCCACGAGAGTGACTTTGTTTTCTAGCTCTGTCCTTTGTGTACAGCTTGACTTCCCCAAACACCTGACCTCCATGCTCTTTGTGTTGCATTCTCGTTCACGTACTGCTCTCGTTTGGTTCTCCCCTATACCATGTTTCTCTTACCCTTGTATACTGTTTTTACCCTCCTCCCCCACCCAGCTTTAGTTTTAGTTTTTCCCCCATCCTTCCCTTTAGTTTCCCCACCCGTGCCTCCATTCCATCCTCACCCTCAGGGCACGAGTCAGGGGGAACACGGGGGTGGACGGCGTCCACCCACTTTTTTCACAGTGTGGACACCGTACACCCTGCCAAGAAGTTGGGCCCCAACAAAAAAAGATGCTGAATTCATCCCAGTGTCATTCCCAACACCGGGACACTTTCAGCAGCGCCTGCACGTTGTTATTTGCTTTCGATCTGTAACAACAGGCAGGCGGGGAAGGGATGGGGCAGTCTTTTTTTCTGACTCCTGCTGGGCCCATAACAATGGCCAAATCTGAGGGGTCCTCAGGCCTCCTTTAGTTTGTGTCTCCTGGCTGGCAGCAGTCAGGAGCCTCACACCTAGAGGCATATGCAGCAGAGGGGAAACAAAGGCTCACACAGTGGTAGCACTTCACACATACTTAAGAGAGCCAGCTTTTCACTTTCTTCAGGATCTGTTTAGGAGATATGCATGCACTGTAAGAAGTCAGATGTGTGGATCTTTTCCAGTATTTGCACAAAATAAATAGCATTTATATAGCACATACCACCCCTGAGGAGGAGTAGTAATAATTTCAATATCAGTATTTTTCCTTTTAAAGCACTATGGGTAGAGGCAGCTTTACACTGACAAAAGGCAACATTGGTTCATGAGAAGCTTACAAAAGTGGGAATCTTCTGCCTGAATCAGTCTGCTCAAATGTACTCATGATAGACCTGCTAAACATATATGTGAGGGCTTAAGATCTGATGTCACTTTTTGTGATGCCACTTCCTGTGATGTCACACGCCACGATGTCACGCGTCGTGATGCCTCTTGCCTACTGATTAATTAGGTTAGTCCCACCATTCCTTTTTTTAGGACTCACCCCTCTCAGGGACTTATATTTTTTCTATTTTTGTAGGGCCCGCAGGTCTCATTTTCTGATGAGCGGTCTGCTATCAAAAAATCTCTTTCCTGCACTCGCTATTTTTTTTAATTTACCAAAAAAGAAAAAGAAAATTATGCCTCATGTGTCGTCACTCTATAGGAGCACTCACGCATGGTGATGCATGTACGTGTCTAAAGAATTACGCGACAAACAATCCGCAAAAATTATTTTGCTTTTCGACAGTGCAGACAACTTTAGGAAAGCCAATAGGTCCAGATGGTGTGATGTTTTAGCTTTGCCAGTCCTTATTTGTTATCACGTTGTGGGCACTGTGCTTAAGCCAGAAACAAAGCATCCTATTTCCAGGCCCTCACTGGTTGCCATGCTATGACTGGCCACAAGGTGTCACAGCTGCCCCATTTACATGTCGTCCTTGAGAACTTCACTGAATGCAATAAAATCTTAGCTACCTTTTTGACATCACTGCTATCTATTAGGTCTCACCTGCGTCGCACCGCATGTGCTGCTTCGCCTTGGCGAGACTTATAGTCGTTGGTTTGGTGTTTGGCTTCTCTGGAAGCGGGGCTGGTATCCGCCCTGTTGCCCTTAGGCCCTGCTCTCCCGAACTGGAGATTTAGCGTGCGACGCTCAAGCACGGCGTCTCTTCAGACACGCCTGTTTATTTTTGCATCAGGCTTTCAGGTGAAAGTGCGATGCATATATAAACAAGCGGCGTGTCTGCCACGCTCCCAGAGTTCCCAATCAGCCAGCAATTTTACAGCCTCTTCGGTTTCGATATCTCCGGGCTCTCCCAGCCCTGTTGCAGCTCCATTCCTTTGGGTTTGCAGGTCAGCCAAGCACCGGCTTCAGCTCATGTAGGCGTCGGAGTCTAGTCCACCCATCCAGCACCCAAATACAGGTCAGCAGGGATGCCTCACTCCCGATTATATCAGATTACTACGGGATCATGTCGGAGCCTCACAGCTATACTTCCGCCATGCTCATGGTCCAAGCCATGCCCCCCGCAAGTGTCTTAGCTTTAAGATTGTTGCAAATCATTATCAATTCAGTTTTACCCCTGAGCATAAACTTTTTACAATGAGTATTTATGGAATACCTTGCTGTGGTGCAACTAGAATCATTCTGGCACAACAGGTAACTCTTACATATGGGCCTTTAAATATTTTAGTGCATCTTCTGTTGTGGCATCGAGTCAATCTAGACGTATATGGTATGATAATCACGTTGCATCTTCACATCACTTTGACTTATGTACTATTTCTATGTACCTGGCCAGTGTGGTTTGTGTGAATTATTTTATGCATATATTCCCCATGGTTGAAAGAAGATTGAATAGTGTTTACAACATTTGTGTTTTTTTTATTTATTTATACACTACACCTGCTTTGTAATTGAATTTCCAGAAACAACATGCCCTACATTCATATATGTATTTTAATTCTACTGTCATTGTGTTTCTTTCACAAATCAGCCTTGGGTTACATCTTCTTAGGTAATCAGACATTATTCATAGATAGTGATTTCCCTTCTTACACAAGGTATGCCTGTTGACTTTATCCTAGCTCATTTTAATCTCTATTGTGTTGTTATTCAGTACCAATACATTTCAGGTTATAATTTATTTTTCGGCTCTAACCGGCTGGTGACCTTTTTGAAATAAGAAGGCATGTCCCCTTCCTTTCAGTTTATTTAAATAGGTTTTTTTTCTCGCATGGGAAACTCAAGTGTTTTCCAGATGTATTTCCAGAATTCTCTTGTCCATCATTGGATTAAATTATGCGCTGCTGGTAAGGACTAGTGCCTGTTGGCACATATGAATTATTTGACCCATTGGTTCTCCACGAACTTGTGGTGAGCATCCATCTGGATACTACATACTTTAATTTAGTCACAATTCCAACACACACCTGATTATTCTTTGTAATCAATTAATTTCATAGGCTGTCCACCCCACTTCTGTTGTCCTGAGGAAGACCCGTTGTAATGCACCCCAAATTGAGCTGCTTACAGGGTCAAAACGTCGACATGCTTCATATGTCCACACACTTCTCTTGATGATGATTCAATGAACTAATAGGTCTTGCAGTACATGTGTTAAAAACAGACATGAGTTGGAAAAGTTTCTTTTGTTTCTCATGTTTATAGTGTACTGTCCACATCACTATTCACTTTTTTCACGATTGTCACCTATGGCTCTGTTCAAATGCATTTGTACTTGAGATAGACAACAGTGTTCAATACTTACTTTGAATATACGATTGAATCCATTTGTCTTCTTAGTGTGTTGTTTTTTCATTTTTTTTTTCATAATCCTCTCTATGTACGTTAATAATAATTTTGTGTTTGCTGCAGTAAATACAGTTTTTCTAAGCAATTGCAAAAACCCTGACAAAAGCATTTGTTCTATATAATACGAATACCCAGGTTCTGAGGGTCACCCCATTATTTGTATTGCTGCTTGCTGTGGTGGTGACACATCTCAGCTGCCAAGGATTCAATTGGCTGGTTAAGGAAAAAGGAGCATGGCGACGCATGCCCCAAATCCTAACAACAGTTACTCAGATTCACCAATTGGGGGTAACCATCATTGTCAAAAATTCCCTTTTTCGGCTACTGTAGGCTCTTTTCCTTTCTCTCTGTTTTTGTTTTTTCAGTTTTACCCTTAATCCTTCCGCCCTACAGTTTCTGTCTCCCCTCCAACCTAATTTGAGCTGAGCCACCGAAATAATACCTTTAAGAATCAACACTTAGAGAGTGGCTCAGAACTTATTCCCTTGAGTGCAGATTTGTATTTGCCTTATGTTATGTGCTTCCATTGAAGAATATTGCGTGCATAGCAGTTTAGACTTTAGGGGGCAGCTTATGCTCAACACAGAAGGAATGATGTAGGTATGGTGACATGCCATTGATCAAGGCTATAGGACTGATATGCTTATTTTAACCCCTTCGCAGCAGGGGTAATTCTCCCGCTGTGCTGGGGGGCACGCACAGCACCCCCGTGCTCATGACGAGCTCAGCTTGTCATGACCACTCCCGTTTCGTGGAACGTTCAGCACAGCAGGGGAATGATTCCCGCGTGTGAGGGTTCCATGGCTCATGACGAGCTCAGCTCGTTATGAGCAGCTGAGCGCCGTGACGGCTCGTCATGAGCACTTAAGGTGTTAAAAAGTCATGATTAGTAAGTAGCCCTGACTTATTTATTGTAAAAATCACACTCTAAAGCCAAGTGGTGTTTTGATGAATTGTGTTTACGTTTTCTTAAAGCTGGTAGGCAGATATTTTGTTATTGGGAACGTTAAACTACAATAGTAGTAGGCAAGTACTTGGCTGCAAAAATAAATCAATATATCTTTTACAACGCCAATAGCTCTAACTTTAACAAATGCGAGATCTATTGCATTGCAAATGCTTGTGTTTCTTGGGTTACTGGTACACTTTTGTTCCGTGGCTTTTGTTTGCATCATAACCAAAGTCAACGCCATGTTTGTAATGCGCACTTAGCCCTGAGTGGCCTGTAGGTTTCAGTTCATAAAAATCTGGCGGTCAAACAAAAAAAACATTAAAGAAAAAGACACGGTAACCATCAGCCATCTAGCTTACTATTAATAAATAGAATTCTAAATGGAATATTCTATTCCATAATCAGAACTGATGTCTAACACAGAGACCCTTACGAAACAGTCAGATTTCCATCAACTGACAGACGTGGCCAGTGTGATCATCTGGATATCCTTCTTTTCTTACCACTCAACCTTTTCAACACAAAAGGAGATGATGTGGTGTGAATTTTGTGTCGGTCTCTGTGACCTCTGCATGGAGTAGTAGAAAAAGACCAATGACCAGTTGTACTACTTGATCATCTGATGTATCTAGAGGATATCCACTAAATATATGATGGAAAAAGATTAAGTGCAGTGCAGGTGAAGTGGTGATCTAAAAAGGATATGGAAGAGAAAAACCTTTTACTCTAATATCTATCCAAAGCCTAATGAAATAATTGCAGATACGACGTAAACCAAACATGTCGCTACTTGTGAAAAGTGGCCTGTAGGTTTCACATTGTAAACTGGTACAAGTTTCAATGACCATGGAAGGATAAAAAGCGGAGTTCACGATCTCAACTTCTGACATGCAGACCACACATCTCAACAGTGAGTGCTAAACCCACTGAACTTTAATGCACAAAGGTTTCTAATGCTGAAGTTTATCAAATGAGAGTCATAAGGCAAAAGGCATTGTATGAGGTGTACAATTATATTGCTGTCTAGACACATAAGCAGAATGATGCCTGGGTGAATACAGATAATCGTATGAAGAGCAAAATAGTCCCAGCCACTTCATCTGTTAGGTGTATGACAGGGTCATGACGTCACTGTCCGTGACATCATTGTAAACTGCAAGTGCTATTTAGTCCCTTCCACTGCTATTCCAAAAACTTCTGCCTAGAGAAAGTGCAACCCATTGCAAAAGCTGACTTTAGGGTTACTCTTTTGCTAGCAGATTATACATTCAAACATAGATCTATTCCATAGCAACCTGGGACATGTAGTATTTTTCCATGAACAAAAGATACTCTCAATGTGTGGCCCCAGTCAGCACTGTAACTGCTGAAAGGGTCCCATGTGGTATGATGCTTGCCTTAAGATAGCTCTGATGGTTCAGCATCAGATGTTTGTGTCTGCAACCTTGAAGACAAAGGTTCGAATCCACGCTGGATTACCTAAACCTTTGCTCTCTCTGAAACTAGTATAATAAGTACCTGTACCAAAATCGGCCGAAAATCGGCCCCGGCAAAAAGCTCGGCGGCACCTCCAACCTCCCGAGTGTTGGGAGGCGGCTGAGCACTTTGCCAGGGCCGGTTGTGGTTCCCAGTCAGGCCCTGATGACAGTACTGGCCCTTATCCATAGCTAACAGGTAATTTGGGGCAAGGAGTACTTCGACTCTGTATTCCCATTTCAAGCACTAGTACTATAGAGGATAATAACACCACACATTATTAAAGTACTAAAAGGTGATTATGTTAGAATTGTGCGCCGAAACGTGTAATCGAATGCATCAGCTATCCCAGCACTGGGCTCTGTTGAGTAGGGAATACTTTTACCAAACTTTGGTCGCCTCTTACCTCTTGCTTCACCGCTTCCGAGGGGTAGAAACCAGATGGCATTTGAACCTCAATCAGCACCATATTTGTTTCATGGCGGGAGCCACTGTAGATGTAAGGAACAGTCCAGTTAGAAACACAGGCCCGAACTGGGCCTACAGAGCAGCCCTGTAAAAAATGGTCAAATCAGGCTCACTCCCGTCATCTCCTTGTGCTCTCTCTATTTCCATCCATCCATTCTCTCCTTCTCTCCACTTTCCCGCCTCACTCGCTGATCACCTTCTCCCTACTTTCCCCCTCCCTCCTTTTCTTGAAGCCCCCTCTGAGCTTGCTGCAAGTATCCCCTCAACCCATTTTCTCGAACACCACTTACTCCATGAGGTGTCTAATCTCTTCCTAGGATGCTTGCTTCCTGTCCAGGGAGGACCTGGCTTGGCAGTTCGGGCTGGACTGTTCCCATAAGGCATAGGGTCAAGACTGATTTGCATATGGCCAGATCTAAACTGGGGTAGCATGGTGAGCAAAAGAATGATGGATTTAACCCTGATCTCTTGACTAGGACTGAAGTTTTTGATTTGCTCTGCAGTCCGTCCATCACTTGTGTGCCTTTTGCTTACTCGCACTAAGTGTGCCGGGTATGCCCAGACGTGGGTCCGTGGCTCACTATGCCACTGGAATCAAGCTATCCTGGCTGATCAGGGATGAAACCGCAAAACCGGTCCTAGAATGCTTGCTTCCGGTACAGGGAGGACCTGGCTTGGCAGTTCGGTCTGGACTGTGCCCATGAGACACAGGGTCAAGAGTGATTTGCATATGGCCAGGTCTAAACTGGGGTGGCATGGTGAGCATAAGAATGATGGATTTAACCCAGATCTCTTGACTGGGAGTTAATGTTTTGATTTGTTCTGCATTCACTTGTGTGTCTTTTGCTAATCTCTTCCCAAGCACCATGCAGCCTTACTGGAGCAAAATACCTTCCATCCCTCTTCCCTGCTCCTCCTACTAACATGCTAATGAAGAGGGCTGGACCTCACCACACTTTGTTCTTTTGTCTGCACTTCAGACACCATGAAAATCTATATGCTTTTGTTTATGCTTTACAAGATGTAGCTCTACCAGGTGCAGTATAGGGCAGACCCATCAGAGTGATGGCTGCCTCTTGGGCAAAGGCTTGTGAGGCTTCTGACAAAGATTTATGCAAAGCTGCTACATGGACTCCACCATCTACTTTGGTCACTCAATATAGACTGGATGTGGGAAGTGTTGAATCCATGAGTTTTGAGTCCAGAGTTTTGGCAGCTGCAAAACCTTGAGCATTTGTAGCTCTGGATTTTATGCATTAAAAAGGTTTGTTTTTTATCAATTGGGAGTTGTTTATTGTTTCCCAGAGAATCAGGTTGTGCTTGTTTAGCTATGGTATATTCTCATAGAATAAGCAGTGGTATGAGAAAGTAGGATGAGAAGGTAATCACTCAAATACTTACCAGTAATCTGCGTAATTTGTATACCCTTTTTCTCATACCAACACTAACGACCCTTCCTTCCAGTTCCCATAGACACCCTAGATTATCTTACATTGATTGGAGATCTAAAGAAAGTGTAGTGGATTACAGCCCTAGTTATTGCATGTCATTGGAGGATGGAGAGTATTTTTGTTTTATGTTTTGTATTGTCTCTGGTTAGGTCACATGGTACCTGGATAGAGGTTAGAAACCTCACCGACTAAGTATTGAAATGAGTTAGAAGGAAATCTGAATAATGAAGATTACTGGTAAGTAATTGAGCCATTAACCTGGAGGAGCTGGGGAAAGTGACAGACGCACCACGAACAGTCCTGAGCTTTCAAAACCGGCCATCAAGGGCTCCAGCCCACAGGGGAAATGCCCAGTGGACTATAAGGCCTGTCTGGCCCTGAAGCTACAAATCTCAACACTTTCCAAGTCCCTCAACTCTGCTCCCTATGAACACCCATAAATATCAGACTTACAGCCTGCTCCTGAAATCCCAAAAGTGTATTTCGCTCTACTGTTGCATGCTTTCACCCTGCAAACCTACTGTCAGATTCAAACAACCGGGCTAGGTGCCTGTTCTTTTTCATATCTGACGTCAACATTTTTGAGTTTTTTTCCTCTGACTTAAGAATTAATGTCTCACAAAATCTTTTGGAAGAAGTCACTTGAAACTTGGTTCTGCAAGTAAAACAGAACATAATCTCATTGTGTTAAAAACCTTATCTTGGGGGTTAGTCTCAGGACATTAAGAATAGTGTGCCAGAAGGTAGTGGTGGTCCCAGAGAATGATTGGTGTTGAGCATGTAAGAGATTTGAACTTAGTACTTCCAACCACCTTTCTCTGGTGAGACGAACGATCCCTAAATAGCATATGGTGGCTGGAGGGACATTTTCAGGCTCAGGCAGGGCACTATGAGCCATATGTATCAAGCATTAATGCGATCGCAAACACCAAAATTCGCAGAATTGCGGCGTTTGCGATCGCATTTTTGCTAAATGGTATGTATGAAGCAAATATGCGTGCAAAATAAGGAATCGCAACATTTGTGATTCCTTATTTTGCGATTGCATTTAAGGAATCGCAAATTTTGCGATTCCTTAAATGCAATGTAAGAAGCACCAAAAAAGTGCAATTTCGCCCTAAGGAATCGCAAATTACCACCAACTTCAAGTTGGTGATAATTTGCATTTTTCAAAGTGCAATGTGACGCACATACATGCCCTTAGGGCATGTATGTGTGCCACATGTGCGCCCATGCTTATTTCAGGGGTGCAACAGGGTGTCACTTTGACACCCTTGAAATTGCATTCTCAATTTGCGATTCGCTAATTGCGAATCGCAAATTGAGAATATCTTCCCATTCATTCCTATAGGCCTCTTGGCCCATAGGAATGAATGGGGAGGTATTCCTTAATTGTGAATTGCAATTTGTGATTCGCAAATAAGGAATATGTAGGATTTGTAAAAATTATTGCAAATCCTACTTACATAGCATTTTGCGATTCTCAAATAGTATTCACAAAAAATCACTATTTGAGAATGGTAAAATGACTTTTTGATACATATGGCCCTATGTCTATATGGATTTGTGTAATTGTGGGGTTTCCGGTGTCTATCGGTGACAGTATGTAGATAACCTGGAGTAACAGAATGAGAGCTCCACCCACATCAACATACTACTGAATCTTACACCATCAATCATTCAATCAGTATTTGTAAAGTGCACTAATCACCAAAGGGGGATCCAGGAGCTGCCCACCTCTTCAGGAAACTAACTTCATGCTTTTTTGGAGGCACTCAACACTTCATCACCTCATCCATTGGAACTGTGGGAAGCAGCATGACAGCCAGGCGGGATTTTGACGCGAGAACTTACCTTACATGCACAGCGATGAAGAGATTGCTCACTTCACAATGATCGGGACAGGTTAAGAAGGAGTCTACGCTGAGCTGAAAAGATGAACTGCGGATAGGGGTCAGGATGTTATAGGCCAGCATCACCTGTGAGCAGAGTAGAAGGGAAAGGCATCAGTGAAGCAATGTAAGGAGGTATGCTCTGTATAGTGATACACATTGAGAGGCACTACAGCGACTGTAACATAACAATACATCCCTGACCTGCAGCTCATAGCGAGCAATCACAGACACACCTAACACGAGACACATACATAATTTGCACACACACACTTGACCCAGAGACACACAAACACACAAGGCATACACACACAGCTATATATATATATATATATATATATATATATATATATATATATATATATATATATATATATATATCAGAAGAAACCCGACCGCTCCTAGTCGCGGTCACAAGCGGGCGCAGACCACCTCTCCTCCAAAGTATATTTTGAATGAATTCAAAACGCCATCACACAATTAAAGTGTCAGCAGTGCAGATTTATTGCTTTCCATAGCAGAGCAAGTGCTCTCCTTGACGCGTTTCGCTCCGCAGGTGGAGCTTGATCACATGACGCGTCAGGAGTAGGCAGAGCAATATGTAGTGATTACAAGCCCAAGCGCCTAAAGAAACAGAACGCATGGGTAAAAACAATACAATCAAGCATAAAGATAATTGTTTACATAGTTTGTTTGCAAACGAGGCAAAGGAAAGAATTGTAGCATAGTGCTTTTAAACTTTCATTTAAAATCGTTGTTATATGACGCTAGATGGTTTCCAAGCTTGGATAAATAAGGGCATAGAAATAATGGATAAAATATCCAATAATTCATATCAAAAGAGATGTTACTACCTCTTTTTCAATAACCGAAATGAATTTCGAATACAAAAGTGCTAGTGCATCAATATGTACATTGCTACAGATAAGTACAGATTCAATGGAATCAAGTGCTAGTCCATAGAGGTAGCTGTCATAATGCCCAAATCATATTCAATATAACACATATTTGTTCATATGCCTCATGTCATCTACATAATGCTTGATTTAATAAAGTGCAAGTGCTTAAAATGTAGAACAAAATTCATAATGAAACTAAGTTATTAAAAACAACTGCGGCTGATGGCCCTACTTGAACTTGAATTGTGTCAATTACTATATTCCTCAAGAACACATCCTACTTATAAATACAAATGTATCATTAAATTTTAGTTTTCAGCAACGGTAATATATATATATATATATATTCGGTATGTTGTCGTCCAAAACTCAGCATACTCAGCCGAACCAAAGGATGAAGCGAGACCCGATCTTTTGGTGTAGATTTTTTATTTGCCCAACACCAGCCAGCCATGAATCGTTTCGGCTATCAAAAGCCTTGATCACATGACACCGTCATGGGGGCTGGCCACCCATTTTTAAAGTGCAAGAGTGCCTGTTGCGCGATAGTGAAAACACTATATATAAATCATTGCATAAGTGCATTAAGCGTAATACATTCATGATAATGCATAGTTATTTTGCTGTTCATTATTAAAATGTATAAATACATAAATGACAGACCATTACGCTAAAACCAAATAAATACAATGCACAAGTGAGGATAAGATAAGTATCAGCAATATAGAATAAACACGATTAAACATAAATAATTAAAATGTTTTAAAACGTATAAATATTCCTAATCTGTGCCAATATCATGATGAATACGAAAAAGTCACGGTAAAAGGTAGTACCTAAGATAACCCACCGTATGCTGAAACTAGCAACAGGGGCATTTTTGCAAAACATGCAAATGAAAGCAATACATTTCATGGATGCAGACCGTGACGATGATAATGCCCATGTGGGCTGGTCCTGCTTCTTGTGCAAAGTATCAACTGTTGGTGTGCAAATTTGCTAGATGTGCAAAGTACGCAACAGTAAAATAAGTGTGCTACCAGTGAATAAAGATATGTGTGTATGAATGTAAAAGAAGTGGATAAAATATCTCATAATTCAAAAAATAGTGTGGAGGACACGGGTAGTTCTATGATTATACAAATCAATAATACAGCTTCAAGTTGATAGGCTCAGTACAGTACTCTTGACAATGCTATTGAAGAAGGCACAGGTTAGTGTGAGAGTCCTCACTAGTATTAAGCCCATTTGGCATCTTGGTGTCGAGCATAATGATATACCTAGTTTCTAGTTTACGTAATAAGGATTCTCTATCGCCACCTCTTCTCTGTGAGGGCACACAGTCTATTACAAAGTAAACTAGTCCAGTTGCATTTTTTCCATGTACTTTTTCAAAGTGCCTAGCTACAGGGTATGTATACATATAGACACTCAGACACAGCCATCCTCTACACAAACACATAACACACCTGCACATGCAGGCAAATGTGCAAACAAATGGAAACGGAACACACGAAGGCATACACAGTCATAGTCACACAGAGACAACGAAACACAGACAGGTAAGTGGAGACCCACAATCACACACTCAATCACACTTCCCAAAATATTACATTTTTCACTTTTTCCACAGATTCTATAATTTTAGTTAACTAGAGTGGCTTTTCTGAAAGATCTATATCACAGATTGAATTTGCGTTGAAGTATTCATGGATGTGTTATCTCTGTTGGTCACTTTTTGAGAGGATTAGATATGGTTTCATTTCACAATCACACACACAGGCACACACAAACACACTGCTCTGTGAGAAGGTGAAGAAAAAGTTACTTACCTATAACTGGAGTTGTCCAGCTTGTTACCTTCATATATCCAAATGCTTGCTTCAATAAAGGATAGTAATCAATGGAAATCTTCAGCAGGAAATGTTAAAACAACATGGTACTCATTAAACGTTGTGCAATGAACAGCACTCACACCTGATTGTTATACCCAGCAGAGAGCCAATGAGATGGAAAGGCTATGAAGCCCATTCCTTTCAATGGCTGAGACATTGAACAACACTGAAGTAAAGAGTTACTGTACTGTTTCTATACTTTTCCAGCATTGTTATCTTTCATAGATTCACATGCTGAGCATTCCTCGTTGCCATGTTGGGGAAGCTCCATATGTTAAAAAGTTATGCACAAGCTGCACTTACCAACGCTGAATAAAGCTACAGACTATATTCATCCTGATTATGTGGCCCAAGCTATTATCAATGATGTGGAGAAACAGTAAGCACTGCCAGTGGCCTGAGACTCCAATGGCCAGATTTTCATTGCTTGTCAATGTATGCATGTAAGCCTTACAATAAACATGGAGGAAGGTGGTTTGTGTGTGAAATTATGAAATATGTCAGCATTTAAAACCTATAGTTACAGGTTGGTATTTTGTTTCTCCAACATTGGATCTTTCACAGATTCACATGCTTGAATACAGATTAGCAAAGCAGTTTGGGAATTATAGTAGAAGGCAGGACTGAGGCTTGCATGAAGCAAACAGATTCCGTAGCACAGTCTATTCCACTTACATCTCCGCCTTAGAATGCACATCAAGAAAATGGTATTTTGAGAAAAAGTAGTTAGAAAGTCAAGATTCTGCTCTTCAAATGTCTTTAGTAGATACTCCAGAAAACAGGTCTGTAGTAGCTGCTACTCCCCTGGTATTAGTTCTCTGTGTGCATAAGTAGTAGAAACACATGACACAATTCGATACAGAGGTGCCTTACTTTGTCAAAGCTCTTCCCTAGTTTGATTGGCCGAATACCACAAAAAAACTGACTAGCTTGACAAAAAGTCTTTGTTCAATCTATGTAGTATTTTTGGAATCTCATATATTTTTTGGGGCAAAAGAAAAGTTAGACAACCTTGCCCTTTCAAATGAATGGTTGATGATCTAGGAATTATGAAGCTAGGGTTAGGCATGAGAATTACCTTATATTTCAGGAAAATCATTTAATATTTTTCTATTGAAAATACCTGAATCTCACTCGCCTTTCCACCTATCATCAACAAAAAAACAGAGTTTTTCAGGATAAATGTTGAATTGGAGATGTGTGTCTGGTCAAGTGTTTTTTCATCAAGGGAGCTCAATCAGTCTTTTGTTCCCAAACTGCCATTAACTTATCAATTGTTGGGACTGTCTGAAATAGACCTTTTATAAATCCCTCTATTAATCAAGAAGAGAACATGGATGGTGTATGTGGCCTTCAATGCCTATGTAAAAATAGCAGATCCATGAACATGGCTGATGCAAGTCTAAGATCCCACCTAGATAGGAAAGGGGGGAATTGATGAGGCCATTGATAGTGGCTCCAGATTGTTAGATCATAGCCAACCACACAAATGAGCTCATTTGCAAGGGTATATTTCCCACATGCAGGTAGCCTAGATGCCTTCAAGATCTTCCAACAATCATCAGGAATTTATAAAGTACCAAACTATGGGCCCGAATCACAAAGGAATCTCAATTCAAAATCGAGGAGGGACCCTGAGTTACTTTGTGGGCGGGATCCAGGGAAAGGAGCCAAAATAAAGTATAAACAAACTACTCATGATAGACAATGTTGGAACGCAAGACATGCTGACAGTTATTTACTAACTTTGCACTACCCATTGAATTCAATGTTATGCCTTTTCTCATTTTTGTGTACATGTGTGAAGAATTTGCCCTTTTGATCATCGAATATATGTATTTTTGTATTTACTTGTTTGAATTTTAGGTGATATTTTTTGTTCTTGCTGATGCAATCCTCGTATATATTTACTTTGGTATGTTGGATGATAGAGGTATGTGTATGAGTGGAGTGATTGTGGAGACAGTTGGATGAGGTTTTTCTGACTGTTGGGGGTTAGTGTGAGATTTTGTTTAGATTTGTTTTCTCCTTTGACTATTTATTATTTTATGGAAGAAGCGCGGTTTATATATAATCATTTATCTATATTTGTGATTGTTATTGTATGTATAAACAATTTGTAAGTATATCCTCCTATTAAAAAAATAATTATACTTGGTTCAATATATGGTGTTGATACTACTAGCTAGGTCAAATATGGGGAATGATTATCCCAGGTTAAGGCGAGAATTTCCACCTCATTTATGAGTTTGGGCAGGGTAGTTTATTTATACTTTATTTTGGCCCGATTCAATAAGGGACTCACAACATTTAAAGTTACGAGTGTGGAATCTACACACTCGTGATCGAATCACCACGCTGCAGTGCTGAGATTCCACTTTGAGTGCAGAGGTTCCACCACAAATGTGGAAACTCGGCACTCGTAACTTTATGAGTTGTAAGTCCCATTGTGAATCGGGCCCTCTGTGTCGTGATCAGCCAGGCTGCTGGATGTAGTGATCCTGTATTGTAATTGGTACCAATGTTGTCTTGGTCATGTTGGGACTATCAATATCATCCATCGCGGCTCCCTCCTCATCTTGCATAGCATTCTGTGAATTGCTGTCATTGGTGGCAATGCATAAGGAAGGAGCTTCTAAAACCAATTTGTAGAGAATGCTACCTCTTGGTAGCCTAAGCGTCTCTACATGCTCAGGAGTCTAGAGATCCCATTTTGGGTGTTGCCCATCACTGGGATACAAACTATACTTCTTTTTTTTCCCATTCGTGTTTAACTGTTAAAAATCTGCTCAGTGTGTCAGTCAATCAATCAGGATTTATAAAGCACGGCTAATCATCCGATAGGGTATCAAGACGCTTGTCGTCACATAGTGCTTTCTCAAGGTGCAATGCATTAATGGTTCAATTTGTCCTTTTCAAAAGAAGTGCTATAATTCATTAATGGTATATGTTACATCTCTTACAGGTTTGAATAGACGTTACATAGCCGATAGCATAGGTAATGTGATTAGCCTTTAGACACCAGATAAAACGAACATCTTTTTATAGCCCAACAGGTTTGACAGGAAACATGAGTGATTTAACCCCTTGGCTGCGGGCAGGGGCGGCCGTAGGCATGTGCAAGCTGTGCCCCTGAACAGGGCCACCAAACCCCAGGGGCCGCCACGCCAATATATATCCTTAATATAATAATCCTCTGAGGATGGATAGATATTTGCATGGCGGCCCCTGGCAGGGATTTGGAAGCCTCCGGCTCTGTTCCACTTCCAAACACCCTGACCCCCCCCCCCTTCACTGGCCTCCGCGCCTGCGTTTCTACGGGGGCCCCCTACCTGTTCCTCTGGGGGCCCCCTACCTACGCTCCCTGCCCAGGGCCGCCATGAGCCTAGAGCCGCCCCTGCTGCGGGGTTAATTTTTCCACGGTGCAAGGGGGTGGGGTGTGGGCGGGGTGCCGCAGTGCTCAGGATGGCTCCTGGCCATCATGAGTTACAGTAGACGTGTGCTCATGACGGCCGGTAGTCGTCTGAACTCCGGACACTGATTAATTCGCCCGCACAGGCACGGAATCAATCGCTCGTGGGCGGAGCGGCAACGTTCGGACGGCTCCCGGCCATCATGAGCACATGACTACCGTGACTCATGATGGCCGGGAGACGTCCTGAGCAGGAAACGAGTTAATTGGCCTCTTAATGCTTTTGACATGGTGGCATTTCATAGCAAAAAGGTGAAAGCTATTTTCATATCAGCCCAATAGACAAAGACAGGCGTTGAGAGAAGGCCACCGGACCATGAACGATGCAGAGGGGAGAAAAATGGCTGGGAAAGCACAGTGTTCATGAAAAAAAGAAAAGTTGCAGATCAGACCTTTTATGAAGTACAGGTTATAATTAAAGTCTTTTTCGTCATTTTTGTGTGGATTCTGCTGTAGATTCTCTTTAGAAAGAGCAAAGCTTGGAAGGATTCTCCCTTCACTCCGAGTGCATTCGAAATTCTGACCCATGACAACCTCTCAAGGATCATGGGTAAAACAATGAGGTTGATAGGCTGTACATAGTAACACGTTATGTTAAATGAGGCACTTCAAAATTATTAGCAGCACTTTAAACAAAATCACTGGAGGCAAGGTAGAGGGACTGCTGTCTGCAGGACCTTAATGCAGGGTGCACCGTGACCCCTCTGCCCATTCTCACCCTGGACCTAAGCCCAACTGGCCCATTTCAAAAGCCGGCCTGCTAGGAATAATCATGCAATTCAATCTGTAAAAAATGCAATACTGGAAAAAGGACCGTTTTGTAGTCGAAGCCCAGCCCCACCCATACATGTGGACAAGATCCACTGGATGGAGCTAAGGATGAAAGCTGGCTCAACAGTTTAGCATCTGCTCTTCCAAGCATCAATCTGTCAGTATAGCGAGTGCGCGCCTTTGTTGCGTCTCCTCACTGCATTCTCTGTTGCAAGCTTAAATCCCACACCAGACAAAAAGGAAGTGAAACCCTCGAGGGAGACAGGAAGTAGAACGGGAGGATGCTGGGAGCAGCTGTCCAATGATTTTACAGAGGACCCTACCTCAGTGCTTAATTTGAACCAGTAGTTTCCGGTGCTCAGCACCAGTACTTAATTGTCAACACTGGAAGGCGCTGTTTGTGTAATTTAGAGATGAGCAGAACAACAGTTGTTTAGTAATTCAATACACACGAAAAAGAACTAATACCTGCCACCCCAAGCCATTCTCAAAGCTTTGGCAGGCTCGAACAGTCTGAACTGTGCCACCTTGTAGCAGTGTGATGGTTAGTAGTTGTGTAGGTACTGTCATTGGCAGCGCTGGCATGGAGTGGCAATGGGTGGGGCAGGCTGTGATGGCCTCCTGACGACCTGGAACTTTTTTTTTATTTTTCAAATTAAGCACCCCCTTATCTGAACCATTTGGTAAGACTAGTCCATCTCTGGCCATTCTGAACATTAAACCAAACTAAATATTCAACTAGCACATAAGTAGGCCACTCTGGAACTAGTGAGATTGAAGTTTGGTGGAAGCAATAAGGTGTTCTTGTGCATTAACAACTGTTTACATAGTGTCAACTACAAACTAGGTTGTTTCTAGATGTTCTATTAATAGATTTTCTCATCATCCATCTCAGTGAAAAGAATGAAAGGGGTGTTGGTACTCCATAAATGCAAAGCAGTGGCATGTAGGGGGCTTATTTACAAGCCCCTTGAGCCACCAGTGCGTCACTTTTAAAATGGGAAAAAGTGACGTATCGGTGGCGCAAGGGGCTTGTAAATAAGCCCCCTAGATGTTTAATAGGCACTCCGCTCACGCTACAATGTCTTAGCGCATTTCATAACATACAGTTATAGAGAAAAGCCCGTACCACAAAATGTCCTGCTCACCCTAAAACACGACTTCCATTTCTTTAACAGCTTCGCTGCGGCGGCTATTCTGCCGCAGCGCTAAGGGGGTGGGGGAGGTGCGCGGCACGCCCATGCTTGTGATGGAACCACTCCGTCACCAGCCTCGGTTGAGCTGTGCTCATGACGGAGCGGTTCCGTCATGGCCCCGCCCGCTCAATAGAATGCGCCGCGCAGGCGCGAAATCAGTGCCGCTCAGGCGCGTCGGGCGGGCCATGGCGGCTACCGCGGCTGATGAAGGAGCGGTTCCGTCATCAGCACGGAAGTGGTTGAATTGAATCATTAAAATAATCACACCGCCTTTCATCCTCCCACAAAACACGTCACTCACTTAATAACTGCTTTCAGTGAGCATCACCTCAACTTCAGCTTGAACAGCCCAAACCTTACACCCTGCCCAGGTAAACAGCAGCTCCCTCAATAGACATGGTGGAGCCCATTTGCATTGTTGGTTCACTCTGCTGCCCTCTTTCAGTAGAAATATGCAATTGCAGTTCTAAAAGACAGGATAGGGGTATGCAGTCAACGTACACAGAAGCCACTCACTGGATCAGAGTACTCTACTATAAGTAGGGCCACTTGAATTATGTGGCAGGAGAGGGTCAAATGATGTGGTAGGGTTGATTAAATTATTCAGCAAGAAAAGGAAAATTAAGTGGCTTTCTGCTGCACATTTTGTGACATTATTTTGTCATTTCTAAGCTTATTACCACTATCTGAGCATTAGTTGTACCTCACTAGTACGAGTTTAACACTCAAATATAGCAATACGTTGCAGAACGGAGATCAGTCACCCTTTGCAAAGGGCCTTCCACTGTGTGTCAACACATGTCGCTGCATTTTTACTAACTTTTGCACCGTTTGAGCTAGAAACCAATTTATTTAGGTTAAAATCTGCAGATTATGTGGCAGGTGATGGATAATATGGCAAATGGGGCAAAACTACAATGATGCGAAAATCTCTGCAACCGCACATTCGCATAATTCCAGTGGCCCTGACTATAGCTCACATTCTAAGGCCTCATTTTACAGTGTTCCCATGTGGATCCAGTTAAGATGTGTATAGAAACCCGGCATTTGTGGCCTGGACATGAGTTGGGGAAGGCATTGCTACCCAAAGCCCAGCTACCACCAGCAATCAGAGGAAAATTGAAACTCTTCAGAAGACCTGATAGGATAATCTCTGCTGCTGGAATTGACCAAAATTCTACAAAAAAGAAATAGAGCAACACTGGTGTAAGAGAGATCTGCCATTATTTCCATCTGCTTAGTGAAAATAAATGAAAGTTAATTTTATATGGAAAACTTGATTCTCCCGCTTCATATAGAAATGAGAACTGAGGCAGCGCACGCAAACTAGGCTGATGGACCGGGAACAGACAACCCTCTGGTAGGCGTTGCATCCAGCGTAGAACACTCTACCACTGGCTCTTCTTCAGGTTCCCGGTGATAAAAAGCATCAGTTGATCAAACAATCTTCACAGAGAGCATTGAGCAGAGCTTCTATCGCCAGAATGCAAGCTTAGAGGACAGGCTCTCCGAAGCATCCACAAGGCAAAGGAAACAAGCATTGGGAAAGTCAATAGGTCTAACCTTTTGCATTTCTAGATGTCCCTCTTAGGTCATAAGTAACAGCTTGAAGTCTTTCATTTGGCTGCAGTCCTTCAAGATTCTACTAAATTCACCTCGAGCCAGAAGCAACTGCTTAAAACGTCCTTCATAAAGCGGAAGTACCTCAAGTCACTACTAGAAGCCACTCTTGAATCAGATCCAACTGCTTAAAGTCTTCACAGAAGTCTCTCGCAAATCAGATGCAAGTGCTATACTCAACCTTCGCAAAGGTGAGGGGTCCAGCTTCAACATATCAATTTACATATACCATTTTGCTGCTCTAGTGAATTGTGCTTGCTCTCTATAGGGGGAATATGTCAAAGCTGGCTTATACTGAAAACACAGGCACACATATACATGCATAAATATGTATATGTGTGTGTGTGAATGTGTGTGTGTGAGAGTGTGTGTGTATTCTACTATGTATTTTTCTTGAGTGTGGCACAACTTTTTCAAACCTACAGTACATCAAGTCGTTTCCAGAGGTTCCTCTAAAGTTAGATGGGAAATCCTCAAAAATGTTTCACAAAGTTGTGGCACCTCAAGCTGTTTTTCCAGGTGTTCCTCTCAAATCATATGCAAAAGCTTAGTAATTCTTTCAGTGGTCTGCTGTATCTCAAGTGGTTATAAAATGTCCCTCTTGAATAGATGCAAGTGCTACAAATTCTGTTTACAAAGCTGACGGGCTTTAACGTATACGTTTGCATACACACTTTTGTTATTTTAATGATTTGTGCTTCTTTTTCTACAGGATAAATATGTGGTTTATGATAAAGTGTTAATATTACAGATTTCAATACATATCTTGATTTTTATTGGAATGACAACACCTTACCATACTTAGGTACAGGCCATGAGAAATACAAGTGTCTTGAAATTTCTGACTTTGAAAGGCCTTTTTTCTCATGCACAATGCTGTCTGTCAAAGAGTAAGCATCCTATGGTTGAGGTGTGCTTACTCATTGTTTCATACTGTGTGCTGTCTTGCAGGGAGCATAATATGAGTACTTTTGAGCAGCTCAGTGGACAAAAAGGGTTCACTAAAAGCACCCCAATATGCATGTATTTTTATTATGATTTATTTGGAAACATAAGGCTTTGAAGACAACTAAACCTGTCTTTAGACCAGACCTAAAAATCATTCCCTGTCCTCATCAGCTAATCCCCTCTCAGCTTCCAGACAAGTGTTAGTTGGAAATATGGGTTCTGCCACAAGTGTCCTGGAATGCTGTCTGGAGTGTCTACCAGGCAGCATCTTTAGCCACCAGAAGAGCTCACACCAATGAGAATTGGAGGGACCAGCTGCAGAGCCAGGATTCTTACAAGGAGCTCCTTAAGGGAATAACTCAAGGCTCCATTTAGGGTTTGGGTGAATGAAAGCTCTAACGTTGATCCCTGGTGCTCATGCCTTGGCATTCTTGCAGTTTCTTCGATTAATTTAGAGTTGGGAAAGCGTCAGGTTTAAACCGGCTGAGTCTTCCCAGGACCTGCAAGTGCTAACCTTTGCCAAGGTAGCCCAGAAGCTGGTGTCTTGATGACTCTCTCTAAGAGCCTCCAAGCAGTACCTCCAGATACTTGAGGCACAGGGAACTCACAACCTGCCCATCTGTACCTCCCTCACATACCCCAAGATGAGACTTCAGCGGCGGCACCCAGCAATGCCATCCCAATTGAGGAGACACTGATATCCAAATTGATTAATTTACAAGAGATGACAAACAAGAGTCTAGTTGCAGAGGCCTCCAGTTGGATGAAGTATGGAATCTCAGTACTGTATGAAACCATTTCCTTGGCATGGTAAGATTTGGGGCAATTTCATTGGGCCTCCCCAGGCATCACTTACCTGCACAAACGCACACCCGTTGCCCTCAGCTGACACTCTGTACTTCCCTTGGATCTCCTTCAAGGCCGCTTGCTGTACCAGTAAAGAGTTTGCATCATTCACTGCAAACCGCCGAAAGAAGTTGTTCGGTCCTCTGATGTTTAGGGTCACCTCAGATTTGTATTGGCGCATCTGGGCAGCATACTTGGCCATGGCTTGGAGTGCCACAACTGTGTCCTGCAGTCAAGGGGAGAATTGATTCACAACAGCTCTGAAACTTTACAGACCTGTAAGCACAATTCACACACTGCTCGTGGGGTTTGTTCAACAACCAAATCATTGCTTTCACATTCCACCTTCTCTAAAGTTCAGTCCCACATTACACAGTATTTGGACCGTTTCAAGACTAATGTCTAATGCATGCATTATCTTTGCCCAAACAACTTAAAATGATATATTTTTCGACTGGTGCACAGATTCTTGCACTGCTTGTATCACAACTACACGCGTGTTTGAGTCACTCACTACTGCTTTTACAGACGTTTGTTCCAGTGCAAGGGTGCACTCCACATTAACTGCAATTCACAATCCATCTCACAGCATGGTTGCAGGGTGGGCTCTCGTCACACCTGTTTGAGACACATAAGAGTGTTCACAAGGGTCTAGTTACTGCTTTTCAAAGCATGTGCAGCCAACAGGCATCACTTTTATGTACACTGATGATCTGTCCACTCAGGAACACACCGGCTACCTCGAATCCATAGTCTCAGGGCCAATACGGTGATGGCCTGCAAACATGCCCCCTCTTGCTGGGAGAGGTAGCAGGCGAATGTTACCTGTGTGGAGGAAAAGCCCCCGTAGATGTTCTGCTTGCTGGAGAGCCAGCTCATGATGGCCGCCGCTTTGTCGATGTCAATCTGCGACTTGTATTCTATGGAGAGGTACCCGAGTAAGACGTAGGCTGTGGTCTCGACATCGGCTGATACAGTGTGTCTCCAGGCATCATCAGAGTGGCCCCCAGAGGTGCTTGTCCAGTGTGTCTGTCCACCTGTGTCACAGAGCAAGAAGCCAGGCATGTGTTATTCAAAGCATCCACCATTGTGCCAGTCACTAAGCATGTCATCTGCCACATCAACTTGTAATGCATATAAGAGAGTAAAGGAGACCTTTGTAATAATGAGATGAGTGCCTTCTGGTTGGTTGGCGTTGGAAACTCACTCACTCGTCCTACGCACCTCATCCCTTCTCTACCAGGTGGTTGACTCTGTGGTTCACGGGATAGCCCCTTCAAAAGATGCAGCGCAGGTCAATGATGCTCCTATTTTTAATTGCTGCGTGAACATGCTGCACCCTTGAGTACAGTTGCTTCTAATGGTATTGTGCTGCTTGGGCATTATCTTGCTACTTCATGATTCATGTTGCCTATTCAAAATGTCAGCTGCAGTAACACAATGATGTTTCAATAAATGTACTGAATCCCTTCTCATGAGGTAGGTCACAATAATGGATGTTTATTTAGATATGTAAACTTTACAGGCAATATTCATTAGTGTGCAATCATGCTGGTGTGGAAGCGTCCATTTTGGATTGGGAACAGGTCATCCATTTTGATTCAGGATGTCTACAGATTTCAAACCAGAATAGAAACTGAGAGTTGGAAGATAAGTGCTGAGTGAATTGTATTGAAGAAATGTTTCCCTATGTCTTGTTTTATTCTGGGTGAGGCTTTGGGTTAATCTCTCTGTTTTATCATATCAACAGGTTTTATAGGACATCCTCTTCCATGAAATGTCTCTTAGACAGATGGTGTCTTGCTTCTTCATGTGATATAGATAGGATGTTTGAGACAGAAATAATAAACGTAGAATATGTAGTGCAAAATTAAACACATCAAAAAGCAGCTAGTAACTTGCTGTAAAAAGATATTAGAATCAGTTAATATAAGCCATAATAAAGGAAGGCTGTAGAGTTTGTAGAAATATGCGGAGTGATTCTATCTTTTCTGGAATGACCTTACCCTGCAACAACTATACATGCTCCCTTAAATATCTCTTCTCTGCTGATAAGTGTTCATCTTAAAAAACAGAGGAAGGAAAAGCCAATTATCATTTACTTGATTAAATACCTGCTGTAATAATGTTCAGTGATCTGCCTTTCAACCTGAATGCTGGCCCTGACACGAGGCAGGAGGGCAGGATGATTTTACAACTAAACTGGAATCATTTATTACAGTTGAGCAGCTGCATCATTTCTTTATTACAGGTGACTATAGATGTTAATACTAAATCACTATATTGCTGGCTTGTGTTTTGGTTATATTTCCCAGGAAATGTATCTTGCACATCTAGAAGCTCTAATATTGTGAGGCAGCTCTGCAAAGGGTGAAGAGAGTGTTTCGAGACTAAACAACACTTAGGTCCAAGGAGGGCCCTTGTGAGGGACCCAGCTCAGATTATAGGTTCACAAAAGTATCATGTACTTACCTAAAAGAGGTGTGCCTTCTCTTTGCAATGGCAGGTCTGAGAACTACACTCTCGTCTGAAGTGCTCAGGGGCACTAGGGTCACACTGATAGGCAGACCTCACTTTACCACACTATAATTATGTGGTACTACCTGAAAGAAATAGGGAAGAGGGACCCCCATGAAAGGAGTAGCACATATACACTCTGGGTCTGAGGGCTCAATGGACAATTACAGGTTTCAGTTCCTCCGGGTCCACTCAGCCTTCCATCATGCTGAGGGTGATATGGTAAGTAGTGTGGGGCCGATTCACAGAACTAATTTGCGACAAAATCCTAAACTTACTACTTTTGGTATTCACAGAAGGCATTTAGTAGTCATAAATTAGGATTTTGCCTTAAATTATGATTATGTCTTAAATTAGGTTTTTGTCCTAAATTAGTATTTTGTCTTAAATTAGGATTTTGTCTTAAATTAGGATTTTCTTCTAAGTTAGGATTTTGTCCTAAATTAGGATTTTGTCTTAAGTTAGGATTTTGTCTTAAATTAAACTTAAGACAAACTTAAGTTAAACTTAAGTTTAATTTAAGACAAAATCCTAATTTAAGACAAAATCCTACTTTAGGACAAAATCCTAATTTAAAACAAAATCCTAATGTAAGACAAAATCCTAATTTAAGACTACTAAATGCCTTCTGTGAACATCAAAAGTAGTAAGTTTAGGATTTTGTCCGTAGTTAGTTCTGTGAATCGGGCCCTGTGTTACTTCACAATAATCGGTGAAGATAAATCACCACTGGGTGAGTGTCTGCTTTACAAATACCATTATTAGGTTGGTTTGTAGTCAGTATTACTATACACTTATTATCTAGTTACAAGAATATCGTGACCAAAATATTGAGGGCCAAAATATTGCAACTTATCCTATTTCTGCCCTGCAAGAGCAACCCCAATTTACGTTGGTTAGAGCCAGGACTTTGAGTGTGTGGCATGCTCTGCTCTCCAGCTGCTCTCAACATGCTCCACTACACATACACATTCAACACCTAACCAGCTGTATATCTGTGAATATGAATGACTGCATGCTACTGTCAACCTTTTTGCCCCACATCCTACTACAGAATTTGGCCTCCACCTCAAGTGAGTGCATCGAGGGTAAGGTGCTACTAGCTCATCTGTCTCAGCAGGTAAGCATCACAACTGATTTTCCATACATTTCGTGCAGCCACATTTACACTGACAATGTATGCATGTGGCACTTAATTCAGAGAGTGCGTGTGGAATGTATTAACCATTATTTCTGTAACACTTGCCTCTTTTCAGGGACAACGATGACCAGCTGACCTCTTGATTGGTTCATGAACCCACTAGTTGGTCGTATCCTTTCTAACCTCTAATTAGATTTGGTATGTGTGTTCTTTGCACTTCCATGTGGTCCTAAAGAAAGCCACATCACCTCCACGGAGGGCCTCACTGCTGAAACATGTTGACCAGCTAGAGATCATGACAGGTTGAATCCTCTTGCCATAGCACACACCTTTTTAATCCTGACCCCAGGGTCTCAAATTGAAGGTTGTTCTGACATACCAGGTAGTTAGTTTTAACCTCACTTGCACTTTCCTATCCACACTCCCTCCTCAGCTGAAGGTTTTAGAATACCTCTTTACCACATCAACAAAACATCCCTGAGCTCCTTCCTCTCAGAGATGGGGTTGTAGCCCGCACTACGAATAGGTTCGCAGTACGAGGAGGTTACCCAATGATGAAGCATGCCACCCACGGGTGAGTGAGGGAAACCGCCCTTTAACCCCTTCCATGCTCATGATGAGCTCAGCTCGTCATGAGGTATACCTCTAGGGTGCTCATGACGAGCTGAGCTCGTCATGACCACACCCATTTACAATGAGTCCCAGCACAGGGGAAAAATCTGCCAAGCAGCCAAGGTGTTAAAAGGGATTCCCCCACACTTCTCTTTTCTCACTCTAGACCAGGGGTGCTTTTTGGTGTTGCCATGTTTGATCAGAGGGGAGTCGCCCCCTGATGGTCACTAAGCCTCCTTATGCCTCTTTAGTGTGTATTTGATTTATGGGGTTTAAACCAGTGCTTAATTTGTCAAAAACAGAATGGTTTTGCCTTTGAAGATTTTAAACCTTGAGAAAACTGTAAGGGTGTTACTACTATCAGACAAGTCATACTTCTATCCTTGTGCACTTGCCTGTTTACACAAGGATTCAAATTTTGCTCTGAGCCTCTAATCACGGCCATAGTGGCTTTTGCACGTGCAGTTTTACCACCCCGTTTTGAGTTTTGCCTAGAGGAATTTGGAAAAACATGTGGCTGTTATTTTACCACACTTAAGAACCACACATTATTCCCATTACCAACAAGCAAAAGCCTGGATGGGTAGGAAAAAACTGCTAAAATTTCTCCAAGATATTTTTCTGAGATAACATTGTGAGTCCAAGCGCAGGGTTGATTGTGTTTGTGCAGGAAGTGACACCTTCCTGCACAAAACCATTATTGATGGTGTTTTGCTCCTTCTATGTGTGTTGAAGAAAGAAAGAGCAAAAAACGAGGATAAAGACAAAATATTTCTCCTTGTTGCGCCACTCTAACACCTCCTTTTCAAAGACATTTTGGTGCTGCCTCAGATGTACAGATCCTTGTAAATCTGGGGAAGCATGAAAAAGCAAGGGGTGCTGAGTGGGAACAGCCACAGGAACACCCATTGCACACCCCTTTGCTGCAACAAACTGCAGCGATGAGGGCCATATTTACACAAGGTGGCTTAGCACTGCCTTGTTAAAATGGAGCAGGGCATTTAACCTCCGGAGTGTCGGAAAACGTGACGCTCTGGTGGCACAATACCTTGTAAATATGCCCCTAGGAATCTTGGACTGAGAGAGAGAGAATCATGGCCATGGTTCGCCCATTTGCAGCCTTATCTTCAAGATATGTAATTGATGCTAATAAGTAATTGAGGTGCAACCAGCAACAAGGTCATCCTTCCCAGTCTTGCCAGGTCCTGCAGCTACTCCAGGTAGGCTTCCTCAAATGTATTTCAGTTAGGATAGTTTCTATGAATTGCAACAATGTTGAATGAAGAATGATCAGCTTCATGCCACAGACTAATTTAGTAAGTAGGGCTCCTGCAATGACAGTGAGGGAGGCACTGACTCCACTTGGCCCCACTGTGACCCCCTGCCCTATGTGGGGATCTCCGCGGGGCTGTTTCAATGAAAGTGCGCCCGGAGATGTGACGAGAGCACGTATTGCAAAACTGTGCATTGCCAACTGACACATAATATATTTGAAGGCTGGTTAGCATTTCTTTGTTTTTGAAACACAAATCCCAAAATGGGGGTTTCTTTCTGAAAAAAAAAATAAGTTCCACTTGACACCCCTGATGCCCTGACCCTGTTGCAGCAAGTGGGTGGGCAATGTTGCTTTCTTCCTACCTACAAACAACAGGCTCCAGGGTGTTCCTGGTCAGAAAACAGGGTCTGAAGGGCAGGTCCTTTCGACATCTTAAAGTCAGTGGTCCAGATACAGCTGGCCCCCAATCAAGATGTTTTCTACGAATATGCTATGTTAGTCAGCATGCGTTTACAACGCATGCCATTGCAACAACCGCATTGTTACATTGCATACCTGTACAAAGCAAGTCAGAACGACTTGCTGAAGGGATAGTATAATTTACTATTCTAACTCCAGTCTGGGCAACCTTAGGGAAGGTGTTGGATTTTGAATCCAACATCTTCTGCCCCCTAATGCAAGTCGTTGTTCCGACTTGCATTGTAATGGTATGCGATGTAACAACGTGGTCGTTGTAACGACCGGGTTGTAATGGCCAGCTCCGCTCCGCCAGCCTCGCCCTCGCCACCGTCCCACAGATCTGCAGAACCACCACCAGAGGAAGATCCTTCACCTACCTGGCGGCCAAGACCTGGAACACCCTCCCCACCCACCTACGACTCACCCAGGACCATCTCTCCTTCAGGAAGCAACTCAAGACCTGGCTTTTCGAGCAGTAGCGGCCCCCCTCCCCCAGCGCCTTGAGACCCTAGCGGGTGAGTAGCGTGCTTTACAAATGTTCTTGATTGATTGATTGATGGCATGCGTTGTCTTGCATGCGTGGTAAACAATGTTTACTATTTTCTACAGCAGTGCCAAGTGAGGCTCCACCATGGGAAACTATGCAGTGATTCAACTTCTAACTGAGTCAGGAAAACTGAGAGGTGGGGGCACAATTGTTGGTTGTCCAACAGTTCTTTTGTTACTGGTGCCTTATCATGTGTGAGCAACACAGTAGTGTGTGGGACAATCACAACCCTCTGGCTGAGACCCCAGGAGGGAACCCTTGCACTAGAGTAGAAACACTTGCAAGATGTGCTCCTACACCAGAGGTGTAAAGAGATTTGTAGAACAGGAGGGGTATCCCCCTGGCTTGCCTTAGCAGAGGAAAGAGAGAGTGTGTGGAGTGCATAGCAGAATGCTCCTGGGGCAGTAAGGGCTAGCAAAGTTAAGATTGAAGGGGCCAGTACCTGATTTAATAGCCCGTTCCTCGAGTTCTTCGGCAAGGTTGTTCCGGGTTTTGCAGTCGCCAGCCAAAGTGAAGGTGTAGAAGAGAAGTGCCAGGGTGTAGGTGCTGACATGGTCTTGGTGGAGTTTCCTCCTCAGGCACTCCAATGCTTCCTCCATCACCGGGTCCTATTAGAGGGAGAGCGAGTGTGAGGTAGGGTTCCATCTATGGGAGGAGGAGCAGGAGGGATCAAGGAAAGAGGGAAGGGTAGGAAGAAAGAGGGAAGGGGTAGGAAGAAAGAGGGACAGGGGTAGGAAGAAAGAAGGAAGAGGAAGGAAGAAAGAAGCAGAGGGAGGGAGCAACACTGAAAGAAATGGGTGAGTGAGTGTGAGATTAAAAGAGGGAGCAAGTACAAATTGTAGGAGGGAACAAACGTCGCAGGACAGTGGAGAAAGAAAAGGATCCGGGGATAAAGAAAGCAACAAAATTAGGGGGGGGAGGTAAGGATGAAGAAAGAACTAAAGGGAGTGACATGAAGTGGCGATTCAGGGCAAGGTAAGACTGAAATGGATAGAGAAACGGAGGCAGCAAGAGCGAGGAGAAGGGAGAAAGGTGAGAGGAAGGATGGTGGTAGGAGGTGACAAAAACAAGAAGGAAGTGAAAGGAAGGAATGGGAGAAGTAGGAGGAATATAATGGGAAGAGGATGAAAGAGGGAGGGAAGCAAAGGAAAGAGGAGGAGAGGTAGCAAGAGAAGAAAGGAAGTGATTGGAGAACAGGCAACATGAAACTGACAGGTGTGCTTGAGGGAAGTACGTGGGAGAGAACAAACGGAGACACAGAAATGCAGTTAGTAGGGGGGACAAGTCAAAAAGGGGAATATAGAGTCAAAAGTAAAGGGTAGAAAGAGCAGAGTGGGGGAAGAGAGGTACGGCACAGAATCAAGACATTAGGTATGCACTTTTATGTGCAGCAGCTCATTATACTCACCTGCGGTGGCCATCCAACTTCTAGGAGAGCAGAGGTGATGTAGGCTGCAAGAGAGACATCATCATCATCAGCACCGCCCTGTGAAACAGAGAGAGGGAAAAAAGATAGGTGAGTGCCTGCTTCATTCAAAGGAAATGACCTGTGACCCGGGAGAAGGAAGAATACCACTGCAAAAGGTGTATGTGCTCCTGTGGATTGGTCATAGTGGGGGATACCACTGCCAAAGGTGTATGTGCTCCTGTGGATTGGTCATAGAGTGGAATATCACTGCCAAAGGTGTATGTGCTCCTGTGGATTTGTAATAGAGTGGAATAGCACTGCCAAAGGTGTATGTGCTCCTGTGGATTAGTCATAAGAGTGGAATATACTACCAAAGGTGTATGTGCTCCTGTGGATTTGTCATAGAGTGGAATATACTGCTGAAGGTATATGTGCTTCTCTGAATGCTTCATAGAGAGGAATATCACTGCCAAAGGTGTATGTGCTCCTGTGGATTGGCCATCGAGTGGAATATCACTGCCAAAGGTGTACGTGCTCCTGTGGATTTGTCATAGAGTGGAATATCACTGCCAAAGGTGTACGTGCTCCTGTGGATTTGTCATAGAGTGGAATATCACTGCCAAAGGTGTACGTGCTCCTGTGGATTTGTCATAGAGTGGAATATCACTGCCAAAGATGTATGTGCTCCTGTGGATTGGCCATCAAGTGGAATATCACTGCCAAAGGTGTACGTGCTCCTGTGGATTTGTCATAGAGTGGAATATCACTGCCAAATGTGTAAGTGCTCCTGTGGGCTGGCCATCAAGTGGAATATCACTGCCAAAGGTGTACGTGCTCCTGTGGATTTGTCATAGAGTGGAATATCACTGCCAAATGTGTATGTGCTCCTGTGGATTGGTCATAGAGTTGAATATCACTGGCAAAGGTGGATGTGCTCCTGTGTGTTGGTCATAGAGTAGAATATCACTGCCAAAGGTGTATGTGCTCCTGTGGATTGGCCATCGAGTGGAATATCACTGCCAAAGGTGTACGTGCTCCTGTGGATTTGTCATAGAGTGAAATATCACTGCCAAATGTGTATGTGCTCCTCTGGTTTGGCCATCGAGTGGAATATCACTGCCAAAGGTGTACGTGCTCTTGTGGATTTGTCATAGAGTGGAATATCACTGCCAAAGATGTATGTGCTCCTGTGGATTGGCCATCAAGTGGAATATCACTGCCAAAGGTGTACGTGCTCCTGTGGATTTGTCATAGAGTGGAATATCACTGCCAAATGTGTATGTGCTACTGTGGGTTGGCCATCAAGTGGAATATCACTGCCAAAGGTGTACGTACTCCTGTGGATTTGTCATAGAGTGGAATATCACTGCTAAAGGTGTATGTGCTCCTGTGGGTTGGTCATAGAGTGGAATATCACTGTCAAATGTGTATGTGCTCCTGTGGATTTGGCAAAGAGCAGGATACCACTGCAGAAGGTGTATGCGCTCCTGTGTATTGGTCGTACAGTGGAATACCACTTCAGAAATTGGTTGAAAGTAGTGTACATATGGAGTAACATAGCCAAAGTCAGATGGGCTGCTGTGGGTTATTTACATATTGCAAAAACACTGCAGAAGGTGGATGTGCTGCTGTCCAGTGTGTACATTGTCCATAACAACAGACAGCTGATGTGCTTCTGCGGTTAGTTACATAGTGGAATAATATGCAGAAAGTGGATGTGCAATAGATAGTGCACAGATAGGATAATATAGTAGAATGTAAAAGTGCTGCTGTGGACTGGTCGTAGAGTGGAATAACACTGCAGAAAGTGGGTGCACTGCTGTGCTTAGTGTACAGATGGAGAAACATAGTGGGCAATAGATGTGCTACTGGGGATTGACCTTAGAGTGGAAAAACACTGCAGAAGGTGAATATGCCTCTATACATTGTGTGCAGGTGGAACAACATTGCAGAATGTAGCTAAGCTGCTGGGGATTGACCATGGAGTGGAATAACACTGCAGAAGGTAGATATCCTTTTTTACATAGTGTACCAGTGGAATAACATTGCAAAATGTAGATGTGCTACCAAGTGTTGTTTACAGCATGGAATAACACTATGAAAGGTGAGCGTGCTGCTAGACATAGCGTACAGATGGACTGATATAGATGAAGGCAAATGGTTTCAGGGGATTGGTCGTAGAGTGGAAACTGCTGGAAGCAGATGTGCTGCTGTACCAAACGTACCAATACACTAGTATAGCAGAAGATAGATGTGCCACAGTGGAGTGGTAATAAAGTGGAATAACATACCAGAAGGTGGGTGGGTTTCTGTACAAAGTGTTCAGAAGGAACACAAAGCAGAAGGTAGATGTGATGCTGTGGGTTGGTTACAGACTGGAATAACACTGCAAAAGGTGGATGTGGTGCTGCACATAGTAAACACATTGAATAACACAACAGAATGTGAATGTGCTCATGTGGGTTGGTTACAGAGTGGAATAAACCTGAAGATGGTGGACAAACTTCTAAATATAGTGCATAAGTGGAATAACGCAACAGACAGCTGATGACCTCCTGATGTTAGGTACACAGTTAAATAATATTGCAGAAAGTGCATGTGCTACTCTACATAGTGCACAAATGGAAAAACATACCAGAAGGTAGAAGTGCTTCTGTGAATATGTCACAGAGTGAAACAATACTGCAGAAAATGGGAGGCTTAAGCACACTTGAAGTAGAAAAGTGTAAGGAAGATAGGGTCTTATTTGCATCTCATTGCACTTACCTTACCATTTGTATATATGTATATATGAAAGAAACAAACGTTAAAGTGAAGTTATGGTTAGCTTTGCTTCTAAGACCATGTCTTAAGTTTAAACAGCACCTCTGAAATTCAGTGCAAAAACAAAAAGTCACAGTCAAAGTACAATTATGGTTAGAAAACAAAACCTAAAATCCACAGAAATTCACCAGTTATAGTTTGCTACACTAACCATAACTTCCATCTCATAGTGTGTTGCTTTTGATGTCACATATTACATCAGTCATGGCATGTTATATTACATAATTGTTGACATTGCTGAAATGCATTTTCAATTGAAAATCTGACCCAAACATAACTACACAGTCTATGTTCTTGATTGTATAGATCAGTATATGGCTCTCTTTTAGTCAGTCAGCCATGTCTGCCTGAAAGGAGGTTGAGATAGACTAAACAGGCCAGAAGCATCAAGAAAAAGGGCTTGCAAGGAGGATATCAGACATTTCAACTAAAACATTTACACACAGGTATTTTACAATGCATCAATTACAATGATAACATTTACATCGCTTTGTATTGTTCCGCTATGTAAATTACAATTACATCACAAACATTGACATCACATTCTAGGTACACTGTTGAAAACATTCTATTTGTACAATCTGTGTGAGTGTTCACACTAGGGTCATTATGATGACGGGCGGACTTTGTCCGCCCGTCACCATAGTGGGAAACGGGACCGCCCGCCATAAGGGCGGGGGTCCCGTGGGGGGCATTAGGATGTGCCCGCCACAGTGGCGGGCACATCTGTAGTTGTAGCATTGTGGCGGACGGTGCACTCTGCACCGCCCGCCACAATGGTAAAAATGCTTTTTTGCATTTGCATCTGCAAAGCGGCAGGCACCGCGCGGTGCCTGCCGCTTTGCATATGCAAATGTGGGGGGTACCATAGGTACCCCCCATGTGCCCCCTGACAGTGTGGTGAACCTGGAGGCCCTGCAGGGGGCCCCTGCAGCAATCCCCGCCTGCCTTTCCGTGGCGGCATTGCCGCCGCGGAAAAGCAGCTGCAGACAGGCACCCTAATATGGATGGCGATGTCTGATAGACACCGCCACCATATGGTTCCATTACCGCCCCGCCCTAATGCGACCGGGGCGGAAAAGCGGCGGACGGTGTTTTCGTCCGCCGCGGTCCCCCACGCCATCCTAATATGGCGGGGGGGGGGATTAGAATGCGGATGTCGGGCGGATTGCCCCCGCCAGGGTGGCGGTGGCCACCGCCACCCTGGCGGGGGCAATCCGCCCGACATCCTAATGGACCAATAAGCAGTGCATTGTACAGACACTTTAAAGAAACAATACTGCCATCTCCTTTTGATTTTTGATGCAATGTTAATCTTACATATTCTCGGGGTGAAAGGAACTTGTGGAGTTTCACTTTGTAGAATTCCGTTCATGTACATGAAAACTTTGTGAGATTCCAGAGTTCAGCAAGCTAGAGGGATTAGCACATCCCACTGCTCGTGCTGAGTTTTAGCACTGGGAGCTTGTTCTGTGCTGCAAAATCAGCCCGGATGGCACCATGCAGTGTGCCAGAAGGCGCTAAATCTTTACTGCCACTCAAGCAAATTTTCTCTTCGAGTGGCAGCTTTCACACCATATTTCGCGACCTCCCATATTGAGAAATTCACGCTATGGGACACGAATTCTCGCCTTCCAATTTACTATTGGTGAGCAATGCGTGAGAAAAAACTCTGCCACATGGCGGGTGGCAGAGTTTTGCAGAACTCCACGTTACAACTGTAATGAGCAGTGCGCAAACTCTGCCAGTGGAGCGGAATTTATCGCCCACCCCTAATATATTTTAACCAGATCCAAAAGGAAACAATAATATTCTTTTTAACAGAAAGATTATTTTAGAATTCTATTTTAATATTGCATATGTATTGTAATGTGTTATTAATTAATTTAGTACACACCCTTTATCACTATTACAATTTTTTTTTTAAACTGATGTTTTAAAACAAAGCATAATTACCATTATTCAAATGAAAGTAAGCTGATAAAAAGAATTTTATTTATGAAAGGTAATATAATTAATGTTTTCCATTTAAATTACTACCGATCTTTTGCACCTTCATCACTTAATCAACTCAATTCATAAACAGAATTTCATTTATTATAAAAAAAAATTAATGTTACTTAAAAATCGGTTATTTAAATTGTATTATACTTGCTGCTTTCTGGTTAAATTACTACCCAGCCTTTCCTCTATGTCAATTAAATTACCCGTTCTTAAAGTGCACAGAAGTCTAATAAAGGTGAAATTGATTTCCTGTCCTAAAATAGAATGATCATCTAATAAAAATTAAATACATTTACTGATTGTAAAAACATTTTGCTAATAAAATTATTTCCCAGTCTTAGCTCCTATACCATTTTCAAACCCGATTCTAAAGTAAACTATTTTCTTAAATAAATATGTGAATAATATGTTATGACATTAATTTTAAAATAATTAAATATTATGCATTCTTCCCTTAAATAGAATGCAAACACAGCTTTAAACAATACTGATGGTGAAAGCATGTAATGAAAAATAAACACAAAATTATTACAACACATTGTAAAAAATGCAATGTAAATGTAAGTCTCTGTTAGTGACAAGTATTGTAAAAAATGTGATGTAAATGTGAGCCAATGTAAATGTATCTATTTAAAGGTAGCATCCCTTGCAAGGAGCATGCTTGATGACAAATCTGATCTGACCTTCTTAGTGCAAATGCTGAAAGTAGCAGGAAGCAGGGAATACTGTACCTTCCTGGCGGTGTGGGGAAGGGGGCTTGCATTCATAAAGCAGCCATCTTTGGACTGACTCTGCTGCAGCCATGTGACCGCAGTGTCCACTACGTCTTCATCTATGGAGATAAAGTCTTCAGCATGGAACAAGGACTTGGCCACAAATGCAGTCCACCTGGGGTCAAGAAATAAGGGAGATGGAGAGAAAAAAATGATTAAAGAGAGTGGTGAAGAGTGCAAGAGACACACAGAAAGAGAAAGGATAAAGGGGCATATGTAGGAAGGCGTTTGCGAATCGCAAACGCCCATTTGGTATGTAGGTGGCACTTACCAAAATAAGGAATCGCAAAAATTGCAATTCCTTATTTTGCTCAAGCATTTAAGGAATCGCAATTTTGCGATTCCTTAAATGATATGTAGGGGTGCATTTAAAATTGCGATTTTGGCATAAGGAATCGCAAAATACCACCTACTTCAAGTAGATGGTATTTTGCGATTTCCTTTAAAAATGCATTTTTTAAAAAAAATTCAAAGTGCTATGTTGTGCACAGACATGCCCTTAGGGCATGTATGTGCGCCGCCACATGTACTTACAGGCACATTCCAGGGGTGCAACAGGTGTCCTTTGGACACCCTGGCACCCTTGGAATTGCGATTCTCAAATTGTGATTTGAGAATGTATCCCCATGAATGGGACACTCATTGCTTAATTGCGATTCGCAATTTGCTAATCGCAAATAAGGAATGTTAGAGATTTGCAAAAAAATTGCAAATTATTACCTACATTCCATTTTGCTATTCTCAAATAGCGATTCCTTAAAAATCGCTATTTGAGAATCGAAAAATGGAAATGACCTACATATGCTCCTATACCACATGAAAGAGGAGAAATGAAGAGAATAAAGGAAGAGTAGGGGCATGAAGTGGGATGCAGGGAAACTGGTGGAAAGAATGTAAGAGCCAGTGAAAGGGGGAAAGTGCATAGGAAGAGACTGAGTGAGGAAAGAAAGCAGTGAGAACAGAGAGGGACAAAGTGAATGCAGTACTGAAAGCCCAAGGGTGGGGAGAGGCATAGATGAAGACAGCTAGATGAGAGAGAGAGAGGTATACAAATGAGAACTGTTGTAGGTAGAGAATGAGCAAGAATAGGGACAGAGAAGAAGTGGAGGAAGAGGGGAATAACATAGTGTGGCTCAGTAAATGTAAATGTACATGTATTTATATAGCGCAAATCACCGACACTGTATCTAAGCGCTTGCTTAGGGAACCCGTCCTGGTATTCCCCTGTGAGAAACCCCGGCAGGGTGTCCAGAGTCGCAGAGTGTGACCCCGTGAGTTGAGTAGGCGCCGGAGCGAGAATTATCGAGTCCGTGGAATTTTTTTGAGCCCGAGACCCGCCGAGGCGGGGAATCGAACCCTGGTCCACGGTTGATCTCAGCTTCCGGGTCTGCCGCCTCTAACCACTGAGCCACGCTTCTCCATGAGCGCCATGAGTGCCAAGCAGGTGATGTGAGGGAAAGGAGCAATGAGCACAGAGAGGGATAGGGAAGGTGCGGTGGGGAGCAGGCTAAAGGAGGAGAGGTGGGAAGAGAAAGATGGAGAGGGTGGTGGTGATAGGGGGAAGAGAGAGATGACAAAGATAAAGTGGAAGGGAGAAGAGAGAAGAAAGAGCTAGGGAGAGGAAGAGAAGAAAGTCAGAGATGGAGAGGGAAGGGATCTTTATTACATTTATATGGTTTTAACACTACCAAGCTATACCTGTAGAGAAATTGTTGTCACCGCCCTATGGTTTTGATATGAACCCTCTCTCCAACTCTCTGCATCTCTCTCCCTCTTCTCTATATCCTTCTCCGTCTCTCTCCGCCATTCTCTGTCCCACTCCCTGCATATCTCATTCTCTCCCCTCTATCTCTTTAACCCATCTCTCTGCTTTTGTCTATTTTCCCTCGAAATCTCTCTCTCTTATATCCTCTCTCTCTCTTTCTCTCTTCCTCTTCTCTATCTCTCCTTTTGTCTCCCGCCCACCGTCTCCCTCCTGTTGCAAGTCTCATAGGGGCTTTCACAGGAGGCACTGGAATGAGGATTACTAAGAAAGTCTGAGAAAGAGTAAGACATAGGATAAAAACTGAGCAACAGAGTAGAGGGACTAGGTGGAGAGGAAAGTGGAAAGATGTGAAGACAGACAGATACAGAAGGCAAAACAGGCTTCGAATTGAAGGAGAGAAGATATATACAGGCAGTGAGACAGACAGAAACAGGATTTTAAAGAGGAGAGAAATAATGAGATACATAGCTGGAAAATAATTCAAAAGAGGAAAAAAAGAAGAATGAGAAAAAAATGAAATTAGAAATTACTAATAGCAGAGACAGGCAATGAAACTGAGCTAAAACTAAGTCTTTGGAGCCTATAAAATAAACTGGACAGCATTTTTTTTGTATTTGTTTGTGGATGACTGGTATGTTCAACAGCTGTTAAAGTCACCCCTGGAAAGTGGGTAAAAGTCACAGTCCCTGCTTTAGAGGGCTTGCTTAATGCAAGCACTGCGCATGCTCACCAGGGGCTTCCAGCGCCGTCCTCGTCGACGCATGCGCTGTAGGAGCCGTCCCAGTGTTTGTAGTTCAGCGCTTGCTGGTATCCTGCAGAAGACAAGGAACACGTTTATACTCAGCAACATTATATGAGCTGTGCGGCAGCACACGTCATCAGCCTGCTCTCGACTGCCAGGAGGCATCCTTGTATCAGCCTCTGTGTAATGGTTCTGAGCCTGATGCAGGAGAAATGTATAAGCTTTCTGAGGTCATAAACTAGGTCAATAGAATGATATGATTCTGCCACCACAGCCTTTTCTGCAAAGTTATGTATTTGCCATTTTTGCTGCATAATCCCTCATCTGCTGCATAATCTGCAGGATTGCACAATTATTGTTTTTTTTTGGCTCAAATGGATCAAAACTCACTAAAATTGTGGCGTCTTGCGCTGCCGCACAGTTAAAGGCAGTTTGCAAACTTTGGCCACATTTCAGTTTCATATTGCTGTATTTGGGTGTTAAACTCATACTAATAAAGTGAAACGTTTTGCTGACAAAATTATGAAGTAATACTATAAAACATTTGCTGCATTACGTTTCTTAATTTGTCTTTTCCTTCCACATAATTTAGTCAACTCTGCCACATAATTTGGTCCTCCACTGCCTCATAATTCCTGTAGCCCTGGCAAAAAGAAATACTTGTTGGAGTTAAGTGTGGTGGGGCCAGTTGAAAGGAAATTGCCTATTTGTCACATCCTTGGTGGTATGCAGGACAAGACAATAAAGGCCCTTTAAGCCTCACAGGACAACACCACAGTATATGAAGTGGTATTCACATCCATAAACTCAAAAGTAAGAAAAGCAGGCTCCACAATCAATCCCTTTTGGATGAAAATGGAAGAAATTAGGAAGATGTGTGGATGGGAAGTGTTGTCAGAGAACGTGAAGAACACCAGAAGAGTTACAGGAAGTCTTTTGGTGAGAAGCAGTTGTGAAGGGGGAGCTGGAACAATTTTCAGAGTGGGGGAACTTCTATCAATGTTGCATAGCTGAAGTCACAGGGATTGGGAAAAATCCAAGTGTCACAAATAAAAAAGTATAGCAACTGTATTCAATAAGAGAGTAGTAAGGGTGTGGTTTGTACTTTGGGGTGCATTTTGGAGCACACTGTCACAAATAGAGCAAACAGCACACGTTACATTGAAATGGCTACAGCACTGGGCCGCTGGCAACATCAGCACATCGGTCATCAGGATGGCAAAAAAATGCAGCCCACAGTTGCAACTCAGATACCGGCCCATTGCCCGAGTGCCCGCCTTACCAATCCGACTCTGTGCAGCACCCCACAAAACCTGAAAGATTTTAGATGGAGAATGACAATAAGGGGGCACTTCAAAGGTTTTTCTTCTGGCAGCTTTAGAAAAACACCCCCAAATTTCCCCCATACTTTAGTGATGAGACTTTACTGGACAGCACCCCCAACAGCACCCCCTCTCTTGGCCACCCGTCCCTTAGTCTGTGGTGGAGAAGAGAAGTCAGACAGTGATCCATGGACTAGAAAGGCCTCAGACCAGGGCTCACCTGTCTGCAGGTCAGTATATGTCTTCATCCAGATGTTGTCTGTGAGTTGCCTCGTGTTCTGCAGGTACTGGAGCATGTAGACAAGGGAGGCAAATGTCATCATGTTCTGCTCCCCGCATCTGGAGGGTGTGTGGATAAGATTGTCGAGGTTCTGCAGTGCTGATGCGACTGGATCACCTGAAACAAGCATTGGAAAAAGCCAATAGGGATTGCCATCTCTGGGGTGATGGATATGTTTTTTTAATGGACGCATACTCCACAAAATAAAAATGAAAAAAATGCAGCCACCCTAACGTGGTTGCCACATGTTTGTATTTTTTTAAATTAAGAAACAATCATTGAGGTGTCTTTTTTACTAGTGACTTTTTTTTAAAATAACAAGTCATGCATTTTACAATGTCACTTAAATACTTTATTATAACAACTCTTAACAGGAGACAAAAAATAAATTACCATCTAACTGGACACCTAAAACTCTGACAAAAAAATAGCTGGCATTTAAAGTTATTATTAAAATAATAATAATAAAGCACACTTTGAACCAGCATTGTAAATTAAATAATTTTTAGGAAGATGTGATTGATGAGCACAGGCTTTGCACAGTCTCTCAAAATGAAGGTAGCCAATGGGTAAAGAGGGCTGATCCCTTGCTCTATAAAGTGTGCAGGAAGTGGCTGGAACCAAAATGTGAAGGACAATGTAACAGACAAGTGGAAGAGGCCCAGTTCCCAACATGCCCTCTCTGTATGTACATGCCACAGGAAAAGGACTATTCTCAGTACTGATGAACAGGAAGGGGTTTATTCTCTATGTCCAATCAATCAGTGTCCTCTCAGTGAGGGAGTTAGTTCTGTGTTTTGGTGTGCACTCATTTAGAGAAGGTCACTTGAAGGTGTGAGCAGCTGGGGACAAGTCGTGGTACCCAACTACTTTCTATGTTAACAGACCCTCTTACCAGAAAAATAGACGTGCGCCTTTTCAGATCCTGAGACGACATCCCTCGGAAGGAATAGGGAAACCTCCTCGGAAGCTGCAGTTTCTAAGGGATCAAGAAAAGAAACTCGTCAAACATGATGATTTAAGAAAGGCTACATTTGTGGATTTTGAAAGCAATGTCTTCACCTGCCATGTTGCTCCTGTTTTGGGCCACAAGGGTTCCTAATGGCATTGTAATCTGCATTAAACAGCTGTAGGGTCAGTTCAGCTGCTTGGTTGGTGAGAGAGGTCAGTTTACCAACCTAGTACCACCACTGATGGAATACTGAGAGTGTGTGTGAAAAGATCTTGAACATAGGGGTAAGAAAAATTTACATTTTAGTAATTATGGTGGATGAGATTTGGTATCTTTCATAGATTCACATGCTTGAATTATTCCCTGTGAGACCGGGAGTCTTTGTCTATCGGGTCCAATAGCAGTGACTGTTAGGGTTTCAGGTTTGTTGTCTGGTAGATTTTTACAACAATGCACCCCATTCCCTAGAACTTTCTTCTGCTAGTACATAGGCAAACACAATCAGCAGATTAAAATACTGGAGGAAAAAGGGAAATGGACATGAGAGAGTAAAGAGACATCAGGACTTCTTTTTCTGTGTCATCACTGAAGGTACACTCTAAATTCAGGTCTTTCAGAAAGGGAAAATGCCAGTCTGGCATTCTCAAATAGTTAATGCACAATATGATACAAATTACCCAAAATTAAGTATAGGCCCACCAAACAAGCATTTGCATGCAAGTGATTTGTCTGAGATAACATTGGTGTTTGCTTACTGGCTTCTTGTGGCAGGCCCCATGGAACATAAGCCACAGACTTGAGATGGAAGCCGGTGGAGTGAAGGAAGTTAAAGAACATGGCAAACACAAAGGCAAAACAGTATGAGGAGACAAGGTCAAAGAACAGACCAAAAAGAGTGAATGAATCTGCACAACAGCAGAGCAATGCGGAAAGTTACCCGGTACAATTGCAAATAGACCTTATGTCTTAAATAGCAATGCAGGTAAAAATGCGCAGGGGGGCCCAGCCACTGACGTCTATCCTGGAACTGATTCTCAAAAGCCCTGCTGCCATAGGCTGGTCCACCAGAAGCATCCACAAATTTACTTCATGATTCCCGTCTGCTACATTCCAGGAACAAACCAACATCTCATGCCCCCTGGCTTTTTCCTGACAACAGCCTGATGGCATTGTGGCACTGGTCAACATATCGGATTGCACTTCTGACAGCTACTGGACCCATTGCACATCTGGTCGAGCCATGCATTCTCGCTCATCTAGTCTTACAGTCATTGTGACCAGGTTAGAGCATCCAACATTCCCGTTACTTAGTATAATGGTATTGTCCTTTTTTTTGCTTCAGCTCTTGTTTTACTCTTTCAAATTCCACTCAGGTTCTCTCTGTCCTCTGCTGTTTTAAATGATTTCCTAGCAGTCTCCGCTAGCCTACTCATGACATCTGCCCAAGAGGCTCCCAAGCACCCTGGGTCACCATGGGCGAAACACCATAGCCCCATATTCGGCCTATCGCAACCCATGGTCGCTTCTTTTAAAATCCACTTATTGCTCGTTGTCCTCATGGCAAGAGCTGTGTGTAGACCTATGGACTCCTGTGGCTGAAAGCATCAAGGGACACCAATACCCCCCCACATCTGACCTTATCTCATGTGAAAAGGCTGGTACTACATCATCTTCTATATTGAATGATTTATCTCAACAAAATGGTTCCCCTGTGATGTACACATGTATCATTCTGAGACTTGCACTGTTTGCATTGCTTCTGCAGAGTGATCTTACACAATTCCTTTGAGCACAAACATTCCAGGAGACAGCCTTCATGATGCTCCCAAAAGGACCTCACAGGAAGAGGACAGTGCAAACTCTAAAACAACTTATTCAACCACTCATACACCTTTCAGACAACCCAGGTCATGAAATTCATGCAGTCGGATATAACATGAGTAACAATGGCACTTACTGCCTTACAATTAACAAAGCATCTTTGCATGTGCAGCAATCAGTGCTGCTCAACAGAATAGTCCCCGCAGGACAGACAACTGACAGTGGACACTGGAATTAATTGACCAGCAAGGTTCTATGACACTGTGGTCCCTTACAGGCCCTGACAGAATGCATATTTCCGATTAATTTTTACAAACCATTATTCAGCAGTGCATGGAACACCCAATCCTTACTGCTAATGTACAATGTTATGACTCTAGCCAATGAGAAGTCCGAGCACCATATGCAACAGATGCAGAAAACGCTACAAGGTCATTGGTCTAGAATTTGCAACCACCAGGCAGACTGAAGCTGTTGTTACTGCAACTAACCTGAAACCATACCACTGTTCACATAATACATAGAAGTCACAATGGGTCATATGCTCATGGTCTCATCAATGCAGCCTTTCTTCTCTATGATACTATTGCATCAAAACTATTCATTTTCAAATTTGTGACTGCATATGGGTTCTCCAGTGAAACCTCTTGATATCTCTGACATGTTGTAGTATGAGTTACAAACCCTACTGTGAAGCATGGGCCAGATTCCATTATTAATTGCACATATGTCATTTCTGTGTGCATATATTCAATTTCTAACTACACAGATTCCACTTCTAAGTGCACAGATTCCACTTCTAAGTGCACAGATTCCACTTCTAAGTGCACAGATTCCACTTCTAGGTGCCCTTTTGAAAACCTTGACTGTGGGGCTGATTTACGAGCCCCTTCAGCCGCCGGTACGTCACTTTTTCCCATATTAAAAGTGATGCACCGGTGGGCTGCAAGGTTAATGGTGTCATATGGGTTGATGGTATATAGAATCATTTATTCCTATGAGGTCTTGACATTACGTACTAGTAGGGATCATAGTATCACATCAATGTAAGTTACATTGCTTTATATTGATGTCCATTTATGGGATCCTATAGATACAGGGTTCACTGGATTTTAGGGTTGATAATACCATGCACTGCAATGTAATGTGGGCAAGACGGAGGTCATGCTTTTCGGAGAGGCCCCGCTCCTCTGGTCACCTGAATGGTGGCCTCCCGATCTAGGTCTTGCTCCTTGCCCCAAACAGGTAGTAAAAAATTTAGGGGTTCGCCTTGATCAGTCTCTGCTACTTAAGGACCATGTAAGTCAGGCAGCGGGATCTTGTCTTAGGGTCATTGGACTCTTGAGGCGAGTGTTCTCATACCTGGCAGACAATCATAGAAAAACCTTGGTCCAGGCATTGGTAATCAGTAGACTAGATTACTGCAATGGGCTGCTCATCTCTGCCAATGAAGAGCAACTTGGCAGGTTACAGGTGGCCCAGAATACAGCGGCTAGGCTGATCCTCAACGTTCCAGCCAGATCCCCTTCTCGCCCTCTCTTGAATAAACTCCACTGACTGCCTATCCGCCAGAGGGTGAAATTTAAGATATGCTGCGTAAAGCATAAATGCCTGTTTGATACTGGTCCAAAATACCTGTCAGAAAAATTCAAACCTTACGAGTCATGTCGTCCTTTGCGCTCTAAGAATCAATCACTGCTCCAGGTATTGCAGATCAAAAGGGAAAGACAGGGTGGCCGAGCCCTCTCCTATAGGGGCCCCACCCTTTGGAACACTCTGCCCCTCACCCTGAGGCAAAACTCCAATTTTGGAGCCGTTAGGAAATGCTTAAAGACTTACCTGTTCCCGACGATGTAGACTCTAATCTTTTTGTTTCTGATTGTTTTTATTTGGTTATGGCTTTTGGTAAGAACATAAGCGCGGAGATACCCCTTCGGGGGTCGAATTCCTGCGCTATATAAGCAAATAAATAAATAAATATAGTGTATGGTAGGTTTATGACACATGAAGGTTTATGGTTCATGACAAGTGCATGCTTGTCTTGTTCACGGCCTGTCCAGTTTGCAGACTTGACAGTATTATACAGTGCATTGTTTGTGGCATACTTTGCAGTTTAGACCAACAAACCATCCCAAAAAGCGACATCAAGCAATCCCATTACCATTCCTTACTTTGAGTGCAGAGCATGAAACTGTGAGTTCTCTCTTGAGGTATTCCCTCTGCCTGTTGGAAATGAGATAAGGAGGGGGAAAGTGTAAACGTGGGTAAAAGTGGATAAATGTACAAATATGAGAGAAAGAAAAGTGAAGGGAGGAGAAGATCTCTTCTTCAACCAAAAGACAATTGTACTAGCACATCATTAGAGAAAAACACACTAACACTCACATAAACACAGACTTGTTCGTTAACATATAAGCCTAAACAAACACCCATACATACAGATATATATATATATATATATATATATATATATATATATATATATATATATATATATATATATATATATATATATCCAACACAGTCCAGGTTCCCCAAAATAGGACTTGCCACTCGGAAGTTGATTAAAACAAACACCGCTTTATTGGCACCTGCTCGTGGAATTCAAACAGGAAAAAGCATTCCATCTGTCTCAGAAGCCAAACGCGTTTCGAGAGCCAACATACTCTCTTCTTCAATGGCTGTAGGTCGAAGAAATGAAGTAACAGCATGTTGTGAATTTATTACCAGCACCTGCCCTCCTTGGGCGCGGCCACACATGGCCTTCTGGGCGCTGTAGTTCAACAGTATTCTCCAAGTGGATGCGCACTTCATTCGATTAAAACCATTATTGATTCCCCAGTGGGTGAAAGGCAAATGTCCTGCTTTTACTCCACGCTGCTTTATTGTGGCAATTGGTGCGGGCTCGCACGCAGTCCTGGAATGCGTCACGCTCCCCTTCCGCCATGCACGCTGTACCCAGTGATGGTGTCAGCGAAGGTCGAAAATTCCACTCGAAGGGCAAAGTCCGCGACCAGGGCGGCCGCTTACATCCAACACAGTCCAGGTTCCCCAAAATAGGACTTGCCACTCGGAAGTTGATTAAAACAAACACCGCTTTATTGGCACCTGCTCGTGGAATTCAAACAGGAAAAAGCATTCCATCTGTCTCAGAAGCCAAACGCGTTTCGAGAGCCAACATACTCTCTTCTTCAATGGCTGTAGGTCGAAGAAATGAAGTAACAGCATGTTGTGAATTTATTACCAGCACCTGCCCTCCTTGGGCGCGGCCACACATGGCCTTCTGGGCGCTGTAGTTCAACAGTATTCTCCAAGTGGATGCACACTTCATTCGATTAAAACCATTATTGATTCCCCAGTGGGTGAAAGGCAAATGTCCTGCTTTTACTCCACGCTGCTTTATTGTGGCAATTGGTGCGGGCTCGCACGCAGTCCTGGAATGCGTCACGCTCCCCTTCCGCCATGCACGCTGTACCCAGTGATGGTGTCAGCGAAGGTCGAAAATTCCACTCGAAGGGCAAAGTCCGCGACCAGGGCGGCCGCTTACATCCAACACAGTCCAGGTTCCCCAAAATAGGACTTGCCACTCGGAAGTTGATTAAAACAAACACCGCTTTATTGGCACCTGCTCGTGGAATTCAAACAGGAAAAAGCATTCCATCTGTCTCAGAAGCCAAACGCGTTTCGAGAGCCAACATACTCTCTTCTTCAATGGCTGTAGGTCGAAGAAATGAAGTAACAGCATGTTGTGAATTTATTACCAGCACCTGCCCTCCTTGGGCGCGGCCACACATGGCCTTCTGGGCGCTGTAGTTCAACAGTATTCTCCAAGTGGATGCGCACTTCATTCGATTAAAACCATTATTGATTCCCCAGTGGGTGAAAGGCAAATGTCCTGCTTTTACTCCACGCTGCTTTATTGTGGCAATTGGTGCGGGCTCGCACGCAGTCCTGGAATGCGTCACGCTCCCCTTCCGCCATGCACGCTGTACCCAGTGATGGTGTCAGCGAAGGTCAAAAATTCCACTCGAAGGGCAAAGTCCGCGACCATGGCGGCCGCTTACATCCAACACAGTCCAGGTTCCCCAAAATAGGACTTGCCACTCGGAAGTTGATTAAAACAAACACCGCTTTATATATATATATACATACACAATACATTTTAACCGTAACAAATTAACAGGAATTCTTTTAAAAACAGTCCAATTTAATGACACATAAAAAAAGAAATATATAAAATTACTAAATAAAAATATACATTTCAATACACATAAACATCATCATAATATAAATTTAAACAATGATAAGAGTAGTATAAAATTGTAAGAATAATACATATACTATTCCCACTCCAATGCCTGCAACAGTAGGTAAAGCATTTGGCACAGGAATGGTAAAATGTACTATTCCCACTCGAGTCTTTGCAGCTCTAGGGAAAGTGTTAGACTCAGGAAGGGTAACATGTACTATTCCCACTCCAGTCTGTGCAACAGTAGGGAAAGCGTTGGACTCGGGGGGGATGATACAAATGACTATTCCCTTCCAGTCAGTGTAAAAGTAGGGAAAGGGTTGGACTCAGGAGGAGAACAATTTACTATTCCCAGTCCAATGGGCTCATCAATAGGGAACCTCTTGGATTGCGGAGGGGTAAAACGTACTATTCCCACTCCAGTCTGTACAACAGTAGAGAAAGTGTTGGATTGTGGAGGGATAACATTTACTATTCCTACTTCAATCGGTTCAACAGTAGCAAAACTGTTGGATTCCCTCTGACATTGGTTTGGAACTGGAACCGGGCGACCTCCTGTCGTCAGTTCCAGTCAAGGATGTAGGATGCGACTGAACCCTGTTAGGTCGCAATCCTGGTCTTCAAAGTGGGAGCATGCATTCTGAATGGAATGCATTTATTTATTTATTTCACTTATAGAGCGCACTTTCACCTCAGAAGGCATCCTGGCGCTGATAGACTCGTATCGAAAGCAAAAAGGGGCACCTGATAATAAGCTAAGGGTTAGGAAAAAAGCCAAGTTTTCGAGTGCCTTCTAAATACAAGAAGGCCGGAGGCCTGCCTGAGTTCGATCGGAAGCGAATTCCAAAGTTTCGCCGCGGCCACGCCGAACGATCTACCTCCTGCTTTGGATCTTCTAAACCTCGGTATGGTCACCAACCTGGCCGAGGAGGAGCGTAGATTGCGGACCGGCACATGCCACGAAAACTTCCTTTGTAAACGGGCAGGGCCTAACCCATGGAGAGCTTTAAAGGCCAGACAGAGAGACTTAAATTTTACCCTCTGTCTCACTGGGAGCCAGTGCGGCTGGGCCAGAGCCCCTGAAGAGGAAGATCTTGTTGGCCACCCCAGGGCTAATTTTGCAGCTGCAGACTGGATTCTCTGGAGTCTATCCAAAAGATACCATGCTCTCTTTGCAAAGAGCAAAGGTGCAGTTCATCCCTGCCCCGGTGGCAGGCACCCTAAGGGGCCTGCCATCAGGTGCAGGGATCAAAAGGGCCACACAGTATGTGCCCCCCTGGCCGTCATTCGTAAAGAGCCTGCCAATGGATTATTGCAGGCTTTCCAAATGGAGGACAGGCACTCCATGCCCGTTGGAAGCCATTCTGAAAAACGATTCAGATTCCCCTCTGACCAACCCCATCAAAATGGGTCGGTGGGAAAGGAATCCAAACAGGCAATTCTGATGTGGTTGGAATGGCTCCGACCGACTGTTGGAGCTGTTTCCAACTGGATTGAAATCGCGCCCAAAGTCTGTGCAACAGTAGGGAAAGGGTTGAATTCAGGCGGGATAACATTTACTATTCCCACTCCAGTCTGTGCAACAGTATGGAAAGAGTTGGACTCCATCTGACATCGGTTTGGAACTGGAACCGAACAACCTCCTGCTGTCAGTTCCAGTCCAGCAAGTAGGGTTCGGTCGCAATCCGATTCTTCACAATGGAGGCATGCATTACGAATCCAATGCATGCTCTCATTGCAAAGAGCAAAAGTGCCGTTCATACCTGCACCCGGTGGCAGGCACCATAAGGTGCCTGCAACCAGGTGCAGGGATCAACAGGGGCGCACAGTATGTTCCCCCTAGGCCACCATTCTGAAAGAGCCAGCCAAAGGATTACTGCAAGCTTTCCGAATGGCAGGACATCTCTCGAAAGCTGTGAAGCCATTCTGAAAACCGATTCGGATTCCCTTCCGACTGATCCCATCAAAATTCCGATGCGGTTGGAACCTCTCTGACCGATTGTTGGAGCTGTTCCCAACCGCATTGGAATCGGGCCCTAAATCTGTGCAACAGTCCGGAAAGGGTTGGACTCAGGAGGGGTAAAATTTACTTTTCTCACTCCAGTCGGAGCACCAGTAGGGGAAGACGTTGGAATGCAGATGGGTAAAATTTACTATTCCCACTCCAGTGTGCACAACAGTAGCAAGAGAGTAGTTCACTTCAAACAAATAAAATACTTTAACAGCTACATTAAATAAAATAAAAAACATATTTATTACAATGTTTAATAAATATTTTAATTTAAAACAAATATTATTAACATACTTAAAATGCCACACTATATTTTCACAATCATAACAAAAAACAAATATAATGTTATTTTTCAATTAAAAAGCACAACAAATTAACACATAACATGATAAATAATACACTTTAAAAAAACTATTACAACTTAAATAACTTCCTACTCTTACCCTTACAAACTAAACAACACACACCTAAAATATATTTTAACATTACACATTTTAGATAGTTACATATTACAACTTAAATAACTTCCTACTCTTACCCTTACAAACTAAACACACACCTAAAATATATCTTAACATTACACATTTTAGATAGTTACATATTACAACTTAAATAACTTCCTACTCTTACCCTTACAAACTAAACAACACACACCTAAAATATATCTTAACATTACACATTTTACATAGTTAATTATAAATTGAACAATAATTAATAATGAACTAATAATAAAATAATTATATTTCATTAATGTCCCACCCTTTAAACCTAAAAGAACAACATTGTGCACCTAACATATAAACAACAAAAATCTTATTTACACTAATTACATAATTCATTATCAACTAAACAATTAATAAAATATAACTCATTTTATTACTAATTATATTAAATTAACTTCCCACCCTTTACCCCTATAAAGCCAACAAAGTGCACCTCATATATAAATTAAAAATATCTTAATTATACCATTGACATCATTAATTATTAATTCAATCATTATGAATAATTATCATTAGTTATTAATTATTATAATGAATTTACTTCACACCCATTACCCCTACAAAAACCACAACCCACACTAAAAATAACAATAAATAATTACATTAATTACACATTTTTCATAATTAATTATCAATTAAATAATGAATAATAATAAAAAATGAAATATTAAATAATTATAACTAAATTGCTTCCCACCCTATACCCTACAAACCCCAGAACCCGCACCTAAAACCTAAGGTAATCAAAAAATAATTAAACAATTCATATAAGTAATTATCAATAAAATAGTTAGTATTAATTAAAAAATAATATTAATATATTATAATTAATTTACTTCCTGCCCTTTACCCCTATAAACCCCACAACCCACCACAGCACTAAAAATAAACATAAACTATTACATTAATTTAAAAAATAAATACAAATTTACAAACTATATTAAAAAACATTAACACAAATTATACAACCAATTTATGACATGTACAATTAAAATGTATACTAAAATACATACAAATTATTCAAAAATGATATTAAAAATGATATTTTTGGAAACAATATTACAATAAATGTTGTTATCACTGATATTAACAACAGATATTTTTTATGATAATAACAACATAGATATTTTTTACATCGATATTACTTACCTTAAAATCGATATTCTTGTCAAAGATATTCTTGCACACAATATGTGTGCAAAATATTTGTGCATCACGACATTTAAAACTCGATATCATTGCATCTCAATAGTTTTTTTTCAATATTTTGTCTAAATACTATATATATATATATATATACACACACACACACACACACACACACACACACACCTACACACTGTCACCATTCTATCTATTGTGAATACAGTTGGGTCTGTGAGTTAAATGTGCTGTATATAACAAAAATACATTGCCTTACATAGCTTGTGCACACCAGCCTCTTTTCCAATTGATCTACTGCCTGACATTATTTTCACAGTAACTTAGGGCCCATTAACGAGTTTGACGGTCTAACCACTGCTGTGGCACTGGAGTCACCGCCCACAACTAGGCAATCTATCCACCGTATTATGAGTTTTGCAGTTTGACAGCCAGCTTGAGGCTGACACTGCCAGCCATTCGCCACCGGCCTCAATGGCAGTTGGGGCAAATCCGCTGTCTTAGGTTGGTGCAATGATGTTCACTGCCTTCCGAATTATGAGTTGGCTTACCCGTGAGCAGACTGTGGTGGAGGGACTGCTGCTTCAAGTCTGCAGAATCGAAGCATTCGGGTGCATACTCACCCATTTCCATTTTCTCGCCTTCAGTCACCAACATGGATACCTTCCTTCAGGGCTCTCCTTCACAGTAGCATCCTGACCCCAAAGATAATGACTTTGTTGTCACTGAAATCCAGAAAAGTACATTTTGTACTATTTACCCAATGACTGAACTGGACACATATGGTCCAGATTCCATTAATGGGAAAGTATTAAAAGTCCGGTGTATAATAAAAATAAAGTGCCTTACATAGCTAGTGCACTCAAGCCTCTTCCCCAATTGATCTACTGTCTGACGTTATTTTGACAGTAGCTTAGGGTCCGATTAAGAGCTTGGTGGTCCGACCATCGCCGCCGGATTCACTACCTATGACTACGCAGTCCACCCGCTGTATTACGAGTTTGGTGGTTTGCTGAACAAAAGACTGCTGGTGTACTGCCGAGTCCGCCTCAAACTCTTTAAACTACAAACACATTTTTGTTTAATTTTTCAACCAACTAACAGAAAAGACAGCACCTTCTCCAACACCCTCGAGGGAAAAGCATAAAAACCACATAAAACAACTAAAAAAAAACCATACGCATAGGTATACAAAATAGAACAGTTTCAAATTTTTCCATGTAAATAACAAACATATAAACTTTATAATATTATCTATATTTATACCATCACACTACTTTCAGATACAATGACAGAAGCTGTAAAATATCACTTCATACATAGGAAAGCAGTTACTAAATCATGAGCTAATATAAACTGGAAATGTACTAAATATAATTCTAATGATTGCTACGGGAGAGCAACTACAAATGATGATGTTGCACCACCCCCAAATGTGACAGAAACAGAAGTAAAAGAGGTATTTCAGGATATAGGAAAGGCAAGCACTAGCTTCAAGGAACCCACAACCAAAATCCTTAAAGATAAAGTCCAAGAACCCATAACAGGCCAACTACCAACTATCCCTACTTTAAAACGTTTAATTGCACAAACTAAAAAAGCCATCAGTGACACCCCACCACTTGCCCCTAGAAGATACCAAGACATACACATAGCTAACAATTACACAAAATGAGGAACCTTTCCTTTTAAAAAACAACCTAAATAATGAGAAACAAAGTCTAATATTCTCTACAACAGATAACTTAGTAAAACTTGGCAAACGTCAAACACGGATGATGTATGGGAACTTCAAATTGGGTCCCAAAACACCATACGTGGTGATTATCAAAACACAAATATCCCTTTTATATATGCCCTCCTACCAAATAAGCAAAGCAGCACTTACTATGACCTCTTAAACCATGTAAAACATAAAACTAAACTACTACCCCCAAAAAATAATCATAGACTTTGAGCACGCCTTGATTCAAACCATTCGAAAAATGTACACCTACAAAGCCTTACAAGGCTGCTACAATCATTTCAATCAAAGTATATGGAGGCACCAAGTATAGAATATTCTACAAACAGCCAATATGCTTTTGCAATTAAAAAGGTCATATCACTAGGCTATGTCCCTGTCACAGCAGTAGCCAACCACTACAATTTACTAATAAATACCTTTTTACCAACTAAATGAAGACAAACGTAGTCCTCTAATGACTACTTTGAAAAAACTTCGGTTGGCAGACTGCATCACTCCGGACACAGACACTAACCCAAATTCCAAATACCATAATGAAATGTGTATCGCGGCAACACCTTGGCACAGGAAGCCAAGAGAAACTGTGCAGTGGATGGATGGCACAATGCCTTTCAATCAGCAGTAGGCGGAAACCAACCTACACTCTACAAATTTATTAAAGCATTACAAAAAGAGTAGAGATACCAAGAACTACAAATGGAGCACTCTGTGAGCCAAATTGGGCTTAAAATTAGAAAACAAACCAAAAGAATGTACAAGATTGTACGATTTGATGTCGAACACTTCATAAATACCAAAGAAATAGATTACTTAGAAATCATAACCAAAAGCATATCATAAAATAAATAGTAACCTACCAACTTCCTCAAAAAGTATTAAAATTCTAAACCAACATACCAAATCTTTTTTATGTAAATTAATAAATATATAATTTTAATACATCAGTCAAAAAATTACTTAAAATGTCAATGTTAATGAAGACGGATATAATACAATTATTTATAATTATTTTGCCAAATGTACCCATCACCAAACAAGAAAGTTAAAACCAAACTCAATTAATCACATAAAATAATTGAAGCACATAAAGAAACAATTTCCACACAACAACCACATAATATTTACACAAACAATATCACGTTTCCCAACCAAAAGAGAAGAAATAAATAACAATTAGGGCCTGATTACATGTTTGTCAGCCCCCCCGCTGCGGTCTCGTCGGAGTTGGATTTACCACTGCCAACTAAGCGGTCCGCTCGCCGTATTACAAAATTGTCAGATTGCCGTTCGAAAGACTACAATAGCACCACCGACATCGACAGCCATTTGAAGACAGCAATGGCATCGGTCGGGGGAAGGAAAGCAGCTGCCATAGGGTGGTCCGAATTATGAGTTGGCTTTCCGACGAGACGACCATGGCAGTTGGACCACCTGCTTTGAGTCATCAGAACAGAAGAATTTGAGGTGCATACTCAGTCATTTATTTTTCTTCCCTTCAGTTCTCCGGCGTGGATCCCTTTCTCCAGGGCCCCCTTCACAGCACCATCTTGACCCTGAGGAAAATGACCCTATTGGCGCCGAAAACCAGGTAAGGCCATTTTGTACCATATACCAGCAATAGGTAGTAGGTATTTTTTTGAACGTGTCATGCATCAGAAAGACCACCTCCGGCCCGTGTGGAGACTGCAGCGTCTGCCACCTCACCCACGCCACCAAAACACTGGACCTGGAGACAGCGAAAACCGGGTGCCAGATGAAGCACACCAACTGCAACTCATTGAAGGTAATCTACCTTGATACATGCATGTTAAAGGTTTCGTTATACATTTTCAAATTTCAACCCATATAATTTTATAAATTTTTTATTTCATACCATCAATATATATATAATTACTGATATGAAGTTATACGTTTAAACAGATTTTTACACATAAATACAGACACAAAACTTTTATTCCTTTTTCTGTATTAATATATAGAAACGGAAAAATACCAACTGGCCCAATGGTGTCTATGTGCTCCTCTGGGAAATCAGTGTCTGAGGCGCACAGGGGTTAAGGAAATAAATCTGAAACTGCTGCTGGGATGTCCCCTCTATATTACCCCTCCCTCCCGAGTCTGGGCTAAGCACTGTTACCAAGTGATACTGATCTGTTAATGAGCAAGCCTCAGTCTCTACCTCCCAGACAGCAGAAGGTAGAGAGCGCTTATCAGCCTTTATCAATACATCACACACGTATTGACCATGCCATGGGGTTAATGTGGCAGCGAATGCCCCCCAGGCATCCTGCTAACACCATGACGTTCGTCATCTGTTGTCTCACCATCAGCTTGTAGGAACTGCCTGTCCGGGCACAGTTTAAAGTGCAAAGAAATGGACAAGCAGCAGGACAGCTCAGCTTGCTTTTTAGGCAGCATTGTAGCTCTCAGCATGTAAAAGGTGTATACATATTTAAACATAGTGAGGAGTACAGATAGTGAGCCACCCAACTTGACTTGTCATCACTGCTGTGGGAGAAACAGGAAGACATCAGGAATCTAAGAGCCCTGTTTACACTCCTTTATTTTCACTCAGCTTTATTTTCTTAACCCCACAGCAGGAATTAAGTGACTTATGTGGGGCTAAGAGTGGGTGTAACACTGTGATGGCAAAAGGATTGTGATGTCGCTTCCACTACCCATAGCACTGGGATGAATTAACATCCATGGACGTGAACATAAATAACCAGGCACAAGTCTGTGTCTCACCATCCCATGATTCTGGCCAAATCCATTAATTTCCCAGTGTCTGTAGAAATGAAAATGACCTTGTGTAATCAAAGTATTGCTCATATAAAGAACTTCAATACCTTTGGTGCAAACTTGCACTATAAAAAAAGGTAAAAAGTGTGCATTGTCTATTTAAATATATGTAAAAAATACTAGCTGCAGCATTTTATTTTGCTTGTCACAAAAATAAATGCAGATAAATACAGTTAAAATGATTAAAAAAAATATGGATAAATACAGACGGAAATGTGGACAAAATAAATACCATAAAACGACAATGATAATAAGACAAAATAAAGGTTACAATTGTAAATTATTAATGCACGTATCTTTAAAATTATGAACTAATAATTTAATTCAAAAGATATATTTAAATAAATCTCTCCATCCTTATCCCCCAAAGACTCAATTTACAGCTATACAAAAACCAAATTATTTATATGTATTAATACTACTAAGAAGTACACATTTCAACAATTTCATACCAAAAAGTTTGTGGGATTAAAACACAAATTAACATAAATAATAGACATATACATTCAAACACACAATAATAAATTATATGCCAAATAAAACTAACTAACAATATTACGTACAACATAATTTTCTACATTGATATTTATTACAATATTAAAACAACACTAAAAACAATATTTTTACCTCTGATATTCCTGTTGATGTTATTTTTGATATCTCGATATTCTTGTCATCATTTTTTTGTATAACTATATTTTTTCTGATATTTTGTCCACATATCGCCCCACATGTGAATAGTTACCAGGAGTACCTTTACACTCATAAATTAGGCTCCACCATCTGCATTCAGCAGGTGTTTATATGTAAGTATACACTTTGTAGTAAATTTACACTCATAAATAGTAAATGATCAAACTACATTTACACATTTAGATTTACTCACATGTAAATTACCCTTTGTGAATAGACCCCAGGGTATTACCTGCCTCTCAAAAAACTACAAAGCTCATTGTGCATTTTGCACTGTCAGAAGATAAAAACAGGTGAAAATCTATCTTCAAACATGTTCAAAGTAAATTTTAAAATGTGGACATATAGAAGCACTTTTAAGTGTTGAACATGGTTTGTCCCTTCTTTGAAGCTACACAAGTATGTGTACATAGAACCAGAAAAAGGATACTAGTCAAGCAACAACATAAACAATGTGTGTATCACATACATTGTCCTAATGTATTGGAGGATACGTACAACAACCACCAAAAAATAGATCTCTGATCAATATTGGCCTGTTGCTGGAATCTAGTTCACCCTCTGAGTGAGATTACATCCCACAGCTTGGTGCTCAGTATCACCCAGTGGGTATGAGTTTTACACCTTAGAGCATACAATATTTGAGACTTGAACCCATTAGGGGAGACACTTTGTTAAATAAAGACAGACAAGCCCTTACAAGCACAAGTACATCATATAATTGATTCTCATGCACATGAACATATTTAATCACAGGAATATGCATTCATGCAGATACATGGATGTGTAAATGAACAAATTATCGTTTTCAGGCCTTATTTCACCCAGTTCTCCACATGACATTTCATACACTCATGCCACCTTCTTCACATCCCTTCTCAACTTCCATTTCTGGTCCCTTTCTACATACCGGCATCAAAATATCCCTTAGTACATTTTATGGCTGATCCCACCTCACTCATCAGGCTCACATTGTGCATTCCTTGCCTTCCAAACCAGGTTCACCCAACACTGTAAGAGCCCCACTCACCTGGACATTTACAGATTTGGTCTGGGTTTCTTTGTGCACTTTATGTGGCAGGGTTATATTCCGGGGCCCACAGAGACCCACTGCTTTAATGATGACAGTAATGTTCACTTTACCTGAAGGTAAAACAGATATGGTATAAACAAGAGCACTTAGCCTCAGGAGATGAAAATCATTGAAGAAAATTCATAAACTTCCCCTATATTGTAGGGACCATTCATAAGAATTTCCCTCTCACTAAATGACTACTAGGCAGTTTTTATAATCGTTAAAATATACACAAGCAGAGCACTTCATATTTTATCAAAGATAGTAGGACATGTGACTAAGTCAGTCCAGGTGGATCTCTACAGCAAGTACCCCACTAAGCTGCCCTTCCAACTCACTAAATATCAGAGAGAGTGAAAGATATAGGAGTTCACATTCCTCTGTGAATAGGAAGGGTCAGGACAGTAGGACCTCAGCCAAACTGATGACAAGGGCCCTCCTTACGATAGGTCTCTTAATTCCTCTTAACATCAGTTACCGGCTCCATTGGAATTCTGAGATGTATTGGAATACCTGTGATCGTGTAACTTACAATTTAAGATGCTAAAAGATGCCAAAATCTCCAAGCAAATTTGCAGCCCAAAGGACTTACTGGAGGAATAGGATCCAAAATTACAGTCCCTACATCCCAGAAAATAATACCTCATTTATTTTTTAACTATGAGATTCTAATTTGTAATGGGCCATATGTTCCCCAACCCTGAAGTTACTGATACCCCTGGTATCAATCAATTGGCGGTAGGCAAAATCCACTCATAATCCACTCATAATGAGGGCCAAAGTCGGGATCACCAAATGACCCTTGCCTTACGATATTCAGGCAGACTTCTCCTCTGTCGTGTTGCCGGCTCATTCTGAAATTGTCTACCTGTCCCATGAGACAGGGACTCTCCTTGATGACGGGAACAGAGGCGTAGTTAAGCCTTTGCTAAAAACACACAACTTAGACAGCAATACCATAGACAATTATCCACCAATTAAGCTTCTGCCAGTCCTGGGAAAAATCTCCAAACAAATCATGTCCAGACAACTAACTCTTTGCTTTGAAGACTCACACTTCTTGGTATCATTGCAATCGGGCTTCCTCCCTGGCATGGGAACTGAGACAGCACGCGCCCTTCCCTTAGATGAATAAAGATCATTTCTTGACCAGGATGATTCCACCGCTCTTCTCTTTATTCCTATAGGGAGTTTGGCCCAGTGGAGCATGCCATTCTGTTAGCCTGCTTGCAAAATGCTGTTCTTAGAGACAAGTACTGGCCTGGTTTACTTACTTTTTGAACAATCATTCACATGTGGTATTCTTACCTTCTTTTCATACAGAGGCACATGTAATCACCTGTGTGTCCCTCAGGGCTCTTCCCTTTCCCATCATTTTATTTATTTCACTATTCTGTAGGTATTGCCTCAAAACTTTGAAAATAGCACTTCTTAAAATAACACTTCCCAGTTAGTTCTAAAAATAAATAATTTAAAAAACAAAGAATTTGTCCCCAAAAATTATTGAAATAAGGACACAGAGAAGGGCATGAAGGGCGGAAGGGTTAAGGGGTCAGGGCATAGGGTATAGGGATGTGGGATTATGGTATAAAGTTAAGGGTTGCGGGTAAAGTGCATAGGGCATGTTACCATTACATCACCGTACATCTTTGACTATTACATCAGAAGTCAATACATCTCAGGTTTACATTGTGGGGTCCTTACATCGCAGGTAAGCATATATTTAATTTTTTTAATGCATTTAATATATCAGGGTGTTAATGGGTAGTAAGATGCGTTCAGGTTAGGGATGAGTAGTGCGAATAGGTATTAAAAGTAGTAGAGTTCTTGGCGGGTGGCGTTACGGTGTAGTAAGGGTTTGTAGGTTCAGGAATGGATGGTGTCAAGGGGTAGCAAGGGTTTATTAGGGTTCAGAGTTGGTAGTGTTCAGGGTTAGCAAGAAGTTTTTGGGGTTCAAGGATAGGTAGCATTAAGAGGTAGCAAGTGGTTTGAAGGGTTCAGGGATGGTTAGTGTTAAGTGGTAGTAACATGTTTTTGGGGTTCGGCAATGGGTAAGATTAATGGGTAGCAAGGGAGTTGTAGGGGTCTGGGATGAGTATTTGTAAGGGGTAGTAAGGGGTTTTAGGCTTTAGTGATGGCAGTAGTAGCTCCTTATCAGAGGCTTCAGGGCATAGCCCTGCCTTTCTGTGAGGCATTACTTACTGCTACTTGCCTATGCAGCTAATGCTTTGGCTGAATAGTGTTCATGAAAACACAAGTCATGGCGTGGGGGGCGGTACTCGTGGTGGCAAATGACCATGTGTTTTACCTACCAAAGGAGTGAAAGAGGAAACAAATGGCAACAGAAAGGAGATGGAATGAATGTGATGAAAGGTGACAACTGATATGAAAACAAAATATAGGGGAAAATGGAAATGGCACAATAAAAATAGAATGATCAAAAAGAGAAGTAAAGAAACTAAAAATGAACAAATTAAAGAAAGAAGGAAATAGAGACAAATAAATACAAACAGGAGAAGGAAATAACAAATGAACGCAGAGCGAACAGAAAAAAAGCATGCTGGATTAAATAGAGCAGAGAGGCATGGATTGCCAATCCATGTTTCGAATTTCCATGAAATACCCCCCAACCCCCCACAAACAGATGAATGAAACATTTAATTTCTTAAGATTGTGCAAGCTGTAGGGAAAGCAGCCAATGCACAAAATTAGCATAATAGAAAATTGATGGTAACTTAAAGACTTATAATATAATGTCTCCAGTTCCTCCACTTTGGTCATTGACTGCAGGACACTGCACTGTGTGCAGAGAGTCAGTGTGCACTGAAAGAGAGCACTGTACTCGCTAAGTTACGGCACTGTGCCAGAGAAAAATCCCATGCTTCAGTACACAGCACTGTCAGTGGTGAGCCATTAAATAGAGCCAAATACTGACTATTTGATGCAATGCAGTGTGTGCATGTAATGACTGTATGGTTCAAGCAACAGACTACACATGGCAGTGCACAGCTCGGTGTAGAGTGCCACTGTGCAGTGCCGGAGAATACGGTGCGCCACTGTACAGTGGAAGAGGTAGACCACGTGCTTCAGTACATAGCACTGTATGAGTGGATTCTCCGCCCACTTCAGGAGATAAACCACATGCTGGACTACATAGCATTGTGTAGTGAAGCAATGTGCCCACCTATGACCTATGTGCACATGTGCAGAAGACCAGACTTATTTTTGTTATTGACTGTGAAGCCCTGAAGTGCTTGTGGTGAAGCAAGTGTGGCGCTGTTAAACCTAGCATATTTTGTCATGCTCCCCCTGTCTTTTTGCTTTCTGAGCTCCCAGTTTTGACTCTGTTTTTGCTGGTTTAGTGCCTCTGCACACTTTCTCACTGCTGTCCAGTGTTAGAGTGCAAGTGCTCCTATTGTAAATTGTATTATGGATTGGTGTTTCCATGATTGGCCTATTTGACTTACTGGTAAGTCTCTAGTAAAGTGACCTGGAGTGCCAGGGCCTGTAAATCAAATGCTGCTAGTGGGACTGCAGCACTGATTGTGCCACCCACAAAAGCAGCCTTTCAAAGGGTTTTCAGACCTGCCACTGCAGTGTCTGCATGCAGTTTTTACTGCCATGTCGATGATGATGTGAGTAAAATTTGAGAGTGTGGGAGGTTCAGTGACATTTTCAGAGCTTTCATGATCTTGGTAATGGTAGGTACATAGTGTGTCCCAGATGTTAAAACAGAGAATGGAAATATGTCTAGTAGCAGTAGTAGTAAAACGTTGGAGGAGAAAACAAGAACAGAACTGAGAAGCAAAGGGGAGTGCTTAACTTAGAGGCTTGTGGCCTCGATAAAAAATGAGAGAAGGGTATGTTGTATTGCTACTTATTTGGGCTGTTGACCAGTGGGCAGGCTACGACTACTTGAGTAAAGCTGGAGTGTCCCAGAAGCCATCCAGTGACCATCCAAGCAATGCAAGAGCTTCACCATAGAGCAAAAAAGTTATACCTCAAGAAGCGCATCATGAAATCAATGTATAAAGTTTTATTTTCTCATTGTCAGATAGGGAACAATGAACTTATTCGGGGAACCAGAAGGGGTGAAGTGAACCAGAGGCTGGTACATGGGACCACTGCACTGCTGTGCACTCTGGGTATCTAGCAACAGGAAGACTCATACATAGACTTGGAATTGTATTGGTTAGGAGAAGCACAAGATTCAGCTCAACAACACCATATTATTAGACTTAGGCCACACGAGAACACAGTGACCACAGGACAGAAGTGATTAGAGCTCGTAAGGAGAGTAAAGAGAGATAAGTCTGAAATACAAAAGAGTAGGCATGAGACAGAGACTTTTCATTATGAACACTCATTGAGGGTATGCTAGGGGTGGAAAAAGGTGTGCCTATCAATGGGTCACCTAAGAAAGTTTGCTGTGAACTAGACTACACCTGTCACAATTTAACATGATGCCAGCATCTTTTATTTGTGAACCAGATATGTATCTGATCAAAGTCATGGCAGTGAAGAAGGATAGAGTCTTGAGGAAGGAACATTATTGAAGGCAGACACATCTGGTAATGTCATCTTTGGAGAGCTATTTTTGGTGGCGAAGTGGAAGTTGATTGAGTCAATGCAGTAAATATTGATACAAGTTGGAAGATAGGGCAGTCCTGGACCAAGTGCGGGCAGGCTCACTAGCGAAACAATAGGTCCTGATTGAAGAAGGGGCATTAAGTTGATAAGAAGATACAGGGGTCAGTAGGTCTCTCTGATGACTGGTAGCTGAGGATGGATGAAAGGCATGAAACAGGGGAAATGTTGGAGAAAGGGCGATCAATATGTCCAGTAGGGGTGCTTTTTCTGTTGTTTTTTTAGGTCAGGAGTTCTAGATCAAAATATGTATTTGTTCATTATGAAGAATAGAAGCCTTATCTTGCATCCATAATAAATAAACTTTTTGTCAAACTACAGAGCTTGTCCAAGTTTTTTGTGTAAGCCCCAGTGTGCCCACATATTGGCTTCCATTACCCAGTTGAGTTGGCTTCACGGTCCACACGAAGGTGTGCGTTTCTTTGCCCTGCAAATAGGTGGTGTAATGGCAGTCGCAGCACGGGGTCTCAAACCCACAACAGGGTGGTAACAAATGAGCACTGATCTGAAAGGCAAAGAGCAAGAGACTGTGTAAATGTGCACAAGTGCAGTTAAAAGGGTAAGGCAACATTTAACTTTTCTCTATCCTTATGTTCTTTACAATTTGTTCCATATTGAATGTATATGATATGTTGCTTACTTTCTTCTCTCTCTCTCCTTTTTAATCTTTTTCTCTATTTCCTTTTCCTTCTTAAAAAAAGAAAAACATCCAGAAGCTTCTTGTAATTGGTATAGCTTTTATGTCCCTTTTTAAGGACTTAATTTGTATACAATTCTCTTTCAATTTTTTATTACAATTTTCTCTGTACTGATGTTTTACTATGTCTATTATATTCAATAAAGCTTTCTAAACTAAAAAAACAAAAATCAATAATGGGCAGATGTCCAAAATAAATCGTAGTATTCATTTCCCAATTTACACCCCCAAAAAAAGGGTAAGGCAGTGTACATAAGCTTTGGATACTATGCAAAGACGTCAGGCAAGGCTAGGTCCATGGTCTGGGTGCTAGCAGTGCTCTTGCTCACATACTCATAGGTAACTGCTTACACATAAGTGTAGTCTCAGTGGCTGAGAGCATGCCCTTAAGTGAGCATGTGTAGCAAAGAAGAACTAAGAGGTTCAAGTCTTTATAAACCAGCCACCCTGTCACTATTTCTGGGCAAACAAGACTCTCAAGCCTTCATCTTTCTCAATAGCCCAAATCTGAAGTCCCACCTAGACTCCTTCCCCGCGACTTGTTCCCTCACACTGACTCCAGCACCAGTGGACTATTGCCGCACAATAACATTTGTCTCCACTCATAACCAATGAATCCTCAGTCTTCCTGCACCTCAAACATTGAACGCTGTATGCAGACATCATTTACTCTTTCGCCAGGGGCCAGATTGACTAAATTCTTACACAACACAGCACTGCAGCCATGCTCTGTGTAGCATGAAAAGGATATAGAAGGAGAATGCCATATCTACAGAGATAATGATTTCTCCTCCCTTCTCCCTAGTGCTGACACAGAATTTTGCTTCTGAATGCCAGACGCACACCTTTGCACCATAGTGCAAGGGTGTGTGCATGAGTCGAGCATAGGTTTTGTACTGGAAGAGGACCCTTCCAGCAAAACACTGTGGGGCATATTTACGAGCCCCTTTTCATCGTTAAATGAAAAATGAGATTTAAGAAGACACGTACGGCCACCTTGCGAGGACCTGAGTGCCTTTATAAGGCTCGAGTATTGTAATGCGGTGCAAATCGCTGTGTTGCATTACCCTGCAACAGGGAGGCATTTTCATGGGTGATGCCTGGGTGTTCCCCTGCACCATCCTTGGATTTTGATGCATTCCTATATTTACAAGAACTTGTGAACCTGGGAATGTGCCACAAAGATACACCGCCCAAGGAAAGGCATAACAAAGAGAAATATCTTTATTTCTCCTCATTTTTTCCTCTTTCTATGCATTCTGCAGCACACAAAAGGAGAAAGCCTCTCAAGGATTGCGTTTGTGCAGGAAGGTTCCCATTCCTGACTAAAAACGATCCTGCAAGCACTGCAGGCACCGTTGCACCATGGTACAAGAGTCCCTGTATTGGTGCTGAGCAGCCCATTGTGTGCCCGCGCAGGGAAAGGACAGGAATGCACCATATTGCCTTAAATATGGCACATTCCTATCTTTTCCCAGTGACAAGGTGCAGCAAGGTGACTTGCTGCTCTGCCCTACTTTTTCATAAAAGTGGCCCTATGAGCCATATTTACGGCCAAGTCACACAGCCTGCATCGTACAGCAACTCACTTTGCTGTGCTACACGGCATGGCAGGGAAAAAAGGCAGGAATGTGCTGTATTTAAGTCAATCTGGCACATTCCTGCCTTTCTCCCTGCGCTGTGATACAAAAGGGGGTGGTGATGGACGGAGCATCTGAACCAATCAAACACTCACACCCAGTCAACAGATCTGGGTTTAATCCATCACCGTTCTTTAGCCCACTCTGCCACCCCAGTTCAGACATGGCTATATGCAAATCAGTCTGACCCTGTGCCTCATGGGAACAGTCCAGCCCGAACTGCCAAGTCATGCCTTCCTGGACCGGAAACAAGCTTCCGAGGACTGGTTTCTGGCATTACAGCCGTCTTCAGCCCGGCTTGCTTGATTCCAGTGGCAAAGTGAGCAAGGGACTCACGTCTGAGCATCCTTTGACTGACTAGTGCCAACGCAGGCACACTTGCACCATGGTGTAAGGGTGCCTGTGTTGTAAGGACTGTTTTTGTGCAGGTGTCACCTTCCTGCACAAAAACAATGCGCTGAGATATTTTCCTCTTTCTGTGCTGCAGGCTGAGGCACAAATAGAAAGAGGAGAAATGACGAGAAATAAGCATATTCCTCCTTGTTGTGCTTCACCTGGGGAGGTAGAGGTTTTTGGTGCATTCCCTGGTCTGCCACTTCTGGTAGATCTGGGAATATGTACAAATCCATGGATGTTGCATGGGAAAACTCACTCCGTGCCTTACTGGCGCAGAGTAATGCAACGCAGCAATTTGCGCTGCCTTGTAATACGCATGATTTATGAAGCCACTCGCGGCCACGGACGGTTGCCTTGCGTGGCTGCATAAATCGCAATTTTAATTTGTGTTGCCCTTGCACAACGTCGCATGATGAGCCAGAGGGAATCAAAGGGGCTCGTAAATATGACCCTATGCCTCGAGTACTTTTAAAACTTTTCCTACTTTGTATGTGTGCTGAACAGTGTAGCACAAATGCAAGGTGGGAAAAGGTACAAAATGGTGCAAGGCTAGAAATAAAGCTGGAATTTTCCCTCCCACCTGTATGCTAGTTTAGGACATCAAAGATCAAGGTTCATGGGGCACAGTCCTACTTACTTCCTGAAGAAGAGTTTCTATCCATATATAGAGTCCTTGATTTTCACTGCTTCCATTGCTAGAAGGAAAATTGTGTTTACTGGCCCTACTGGTGCTAGAAGTGAATATTGACAGCAGAAGGCTTATTTGATCTTCTTTACCGGGATGCTTGACATCTTCAAGACGAAATATGTTGATGGCGTTGGAAGATGCCAAACTATCTTGCAATATACATTTCCTGATCTGAGGACAAGATACACATTTCTTGTTGAGGGGACGTATGTGTAGAACTTTGCCGACCCCATGATAGACTTAAGGCCAGAAAGAGACATCTTTTTGACGGCCATGAGGTTCTTCCATAACTCAGGGTCCATGTTAATAAAAAGTAAAAAAAGACTTATCTTCTGAAGCTAGAGTAAGTGTATTACCTCAGGATGAAGTGACCATTAAAAAGACTAGAAACATAACCTGGAGAGAAAACAAAGTTGAGGTCTAATGATTCCCTGATGCAGCTTGAAATACAAAAGAAAATGTAGACAGTTGAACATCTGTGGGGAGCACTTAGTGTCTGCACCACTTTGGACAGACTTTGGGTCAACAATTGAGGAAAATAGACTGCAGATAGTCTGTTGCTTTGTTAAATGTTATTTGAGTGGGGTAGGCATACTTTAGAATGGTCTGTAAGTTGTTGAGTGGATTAGTAGGTAAGTGAGTGGAAGCATGCATGTTTCACAGAGTGTTTAGTGTGTTGATGTGCCCAATCAGCAGGTGAATATCCCTCATGATGGATGAATGAAATGAAATGATTGGAAGTGAGCTGAATCTTGAGTGACTCTTTAGTTGAGTGAGTGGCTCAAATGATGAGTTATCAGATGAGTGAGTGTGATAGTGGCGGGGTACCTTTTTGAGTGGTTGTGTGTGACAGTGAAGGGATGTATTGGTGTGTGTGACTGATGTGCTGCTGGGTGGATCATGGCAGCAATGAGTATCTTGGCAGGTTTCTGAGAGTACTGAAGTAGGACACTTGGTTATTGAGTTGATCAGAAGGACAATGAGCAGAGTGATTATGTTCTCGAGTGTGTGTGTGTGTGTGCATGTGCTTGTGTGTGTACGGCCGAGCAGATTGGTGAATGACGTACTGAATGACTGAAAACATGAATTACCAGGTTTCTAACTCACTCAGTGGGGCTATGAGTGTCTGGATGAGTAAACACGTGCAATAGGGGCTACTGTGTCGCAATTGAATGGTGTAAGTATGACTTAGTAGATGGGTAGTGAATGGGTGGAGTGATTGAGGGGTGAGTTAGTGAATAGTCTGTTGTTACTAAAGTTTTTTGTTAAGTGACAGATGATGGGAACAAATGTATGTTGCTGAAGTTAGTAAGTGATTTGTCCTTACCTAGTTCAGCTTTAGCAATCCTAAGATGCACACCTCTTGTCATGAACTATTCCACCCCACTCCCTCTATATCTCTCCTCCTCCGCTCACCCTGGAACAATAATGCCAGGTATATCTTCTCTCCTCATGGTCACCTGATAAGACACAACCCCTAGATTCATCAATGTCCCGTTTTGCGAGTCCTTAATAGCGATTATTAAGGAATTGCTATTAAAGACTCGCAAAACAGGATTCATGTAGAAATCACACAATTACATGCGATTTCTACTGCTTCCTTATTTGCGATTCGCTAATTGCTAATCACAAATAAGGAATGACTCCCCATTAATTCCTGGAATGAATGGGGAGTCATTCCTTATTTGCGATTAGCAATTAGCGAATCGCAAATAAGGAAGCGATTTCAAGGGTGCCAAGGTGTCCACGACACCCTGTAGCACCCCTGAAATGCAAATTTACACAGGTGTTGCGCACACACATGTCCAAAGGACATGTGTGTGTGTAACATACAACTTAGAAAAATGCACTTTTACCACGTAGTTAGACTTCGCGGTAAATAGTGGCCCCGTATTGCGAATTCGCAATTTTAAAAAGGTTCATGAATAGCATTTAAGGAATCTCTAATTGAGATTCCTTAAATGCGATTCTTCGCAACTAAGCGATTTCTGTAATTGCGATTTTTGCCTTTGGGATGATGAATCCCAATGCAAAAATAGCGCTCGCAAAGGGCCGGATTCTCAGAATCTGGCCCTTTGCGAGCCAATTTTACATTGTTGAATCTGGCCGACAGCACCTTACCCCTTTTTCCCATTTCCCCAACTCACATTGATGCAGTCATGCAAGTAGTTAAAGACTGTGGCCTTGAGGGTGAATGTCTCTCCGCGCACCACAGAGGAGGGTGATATCAGCTCGACGAAGAAGGGCTTGAAGGTCTTCACGGACACTGTCGGCGAGAGCCCGAAGCCAACCTCTGATGTGCAGAAGCTCATGGCCTTCCACTCAGTGATGGCATCCGGGAGAGTGACAGAGAAATCCTGATGCCCAGAAGGTCTGGAAAAGTGGGAAGCACATGCAAGAAGAGTCAGGAACAAAAATTGAAAAATCATTGAGAGGTGGAAGCAAAAGACAATCAATATGAAGTGTTCATGCAAGGCAGTGTTAATACATTCTGGAAGCCAAGAGATCGGCCATGCCAGACAGGAGACAAACATATGAGACCAATCTAGAGGATGGGCTGGTCCATGCACTGGTGATTTACTAATAGTATGATCTGGATTCCAATGTATTCTGGGCTCCACCAATCCATAATAAGTGACACGTATACATGGAACATAGAATGGTCACTTTATAGTACTTCCACAAGACGTGGTATTCTGAAACGATTATTGAAGAAACTCCAGACTCTCCAAAATGCCAACAAACTCTTACACACTTACCAACATCCTTACTTACAATTCATTACCCCCTTTCACAATGATGGTGGTTTGATTTCCTGATTTCCTGGTTTGCGGCAATTGGTCCCTTCCACTCAAATCCACCCTTTGTCCACAGTGCAATGCTCCTCATCCAATTCACAAGACAAGAGGGGGAGCAAACCAGTCATCATGTACTCAGCCTTTTTCTTGACAGCGGATACCACCTGGCTGATTCTGAGTGGCCTGTTGTTATTTGCAATTGCGTTTAGCAGGGGTAGGAACACTGGGGCTGCGGTTAAACTACGCACAGGTGAGTGGACATTTTTCATCATCTCAGCGCAAGTAAAAACTGTTAGCAGGAAAGACCCGCAGAATCAAGAATCCCATGAGGAAAAAGACCTCAGGCCTCCTTGATGTATTTCATGGCAGACGGAGTATTCTCCTGTGTCCTGTCGGAGGACTTTACGTTTCCAGGCCAAGACTACTCTGCCTGCCTTTTATAAATGACTGCCTATCTGGTGGACATTTATAAAGGGATTTGCAGGAACCACCGTCACAGCAGTTCCTGTCAATGCATTTTACTGTTTGCTCCAGGGGTGTGTCACCAGGAGGCAGCCCTGTAGCCAACACTATTTATTTCTCTTTTCAAAAAGAAAATCCTGCAACAGTGCTTTCTTTTTTAACAACAAAAGGTAATGCTCCTTTTACACAATGGGAGGTTTCTTCCATAGTTGAAGGGGCATTGTAATTGTTTTACTTTTACTGGTATTAAGAAACAGTAAAAAATGTATACATATCCGCCCATTTACATTGGGCGGGCGGGCATTTGGCCATTTCCCAGGTGGCCCTGACACCCCAGCGCCATCCAAGGGGATTAATCATGTCAGGGACAGAACAGTGTCTGCTGTAATTAACCCTAAGATCTACCCGAATATAAATACGGTGGGAGGACCACATTTTTGGAGGTAAGGATACTCCGTCTCCGTTGTGATGGAGTATTCCTACCGCCAAAATATAAATTGGGTCCTTAGTATACTCAGGGTCACATTCAGGGCCGGACTGTAACCGAAGCCAGTCCTGGCAAACTGCTCGGTCGGCCCCCCTGGAGGAGAGGGCCAGGGACCGAGATGTTCGCTAGGATGGTTTCAGACGATTTTGTTACAGGCAGCCGATATTGCCGCCCCCAGTAACAACAAGCATTTGCAATGCAATAGGTCTCGCATTAATGAGAGTTTGAGCTATTGACATTCCAGCTATCAATGCCTTTCATTTTTTTTAAACATAAATGAAAGGCATTGTCATTTACAATGCCATTAGCTTAAACTAGGGTAACTGCGTGACCTATTGCATTGCAAATGCTTGTTCATTCCTTCCATGAGTGAGCTGTCCTGAAATACACTTGAGGAGAGATTGCACTGCTCTGCGGGGTTCAACGTCCCCTATGCCAGCATGAAGAATAGTCAGTCTGGGGGAGTCCTGCTGTAATGTTTCAGACCTGCGACTGCCATGGCAAAAAAAGATGGATTTAAGCCCAGATCTGTGTACTGGGGTGAATGTATGACATTGTTCTACATTCTGTCCATCAACTGTGTTTTTTGCAATTTTCACCCCGAGTGGGCTGGGGATGCTCAGACGTGAGTCCCAGGCTCTCCACACCACTGGAGTCACGCTATCCAGGCTGAAGAAGGCTGATAGCCAGAAACCGGTCCTTGGATGCTTGATTCCGGTCTGGGAAAGACATGGCTTGGTAGTTCGGACTGGACTGTTCCCATAAGGCACAGGGTCAGAGCTGATTTGCATATAGCCAGTGTCTAACCCAGGGTGGTGTGGAGTGCAAAAAAACGATGGATTTAGGCCCAGATCCTTGTACTGGGGTGAATGTATGACATTGTTCTACATTCTGTCCATCAACTGTGTTTTTTGCAACTTTGGCTGGACAGTGCCAACAACCCTGCAAAAATGGTGCTGTAGTCTGAGACCAAACCCTCCCTCTATGGTAGTTTGTGAAAAACAAAAAGGTTTGGTGCGCTGCGCCTACAAGATGGCTGCTCTGCACCAAACTTTCAGTCACTGTGGCAGCGACTACTCTGTAGGCACAGAGATAACTGGAGGACCAGTGGTGATCTCGTAATTTGGCAGGCGGTATCCCTGACGTGGTGGCAGAGAGGATGACCTCTGCCTCCCCACCCTCCCCCGACTGGCAGCAAGGCACCTTCCATGGTCAGAATCAGACCCTTTAAAATAAACTGCACGAATTTAGGGATGTAACAGACTTGGAGAGAACTTTTTCTTCAGGAATTTGTGGCATGGATGGATTGGAAGAGAGTTCCCTATGCTCTATGGTCTCCTGGAAGTTTTTATTTCCATTAACGTGTATATGCCGCAGAAAGGGTACATTTCCAATAATCCGGAGCCAACAGGCCTTATTTACATGTAGTAACGCATCGAAGCCTAGGCGTTCACAAATACAGTTTGCATGCACTAACTCTTGAAAGCCAGATCTGTTGGCTTGCCCATGCTTGTAATTATATGATGCTTGCCAGAAGATATGGATGTGTCTCAGAAAGACCTACCAATAGAACGGTAAACACTGTCGAAAATAATGCAGTATTTGCTTTCCTAGATGCTGTTAAAAGATACAATTAAAAAGGTGCACACTCGACATTTGAGTACATTCTTTATCAGTGACACTGCAGCTGTTGAGGCATGTGCTTTCATATAGGCAGGCTTAATAGATGGAAATTCTGTGTTATCGTTATTTGTGCCTTTGGATTTTAAATGCCTATGTGTGAGAATAGAGTCAGGCATATTCTGCTTTACAGAGAACCTGAGCCTGACTTGATTACTCTGCATTAATTATGTTGTTTATTACATCTTAGTTTCGCTTCCATTTTAAGGAGCCTAGTGAGGTCCAGATTACATTTGCTGTGATTGTGCTGCTGACCTTGAACAAGGGGGACCATTTAACCTTTGCAGTTGGTTTTATAACTAAGACAAACATTGAAGATTATCTGCACTTAGTGCAGCAGCTTCAGAAACTCCCCCTTATCTTCCGAAGGACAGCATGACTCGACATTTTTCACCTAAATTGTTAATTTTACACACTCGTTTGCAGCTTTTTAAGAAATGCCTAGGGATGCTTAAATGTTCTGATTTTACCATTGGGTGTTAAGAACACTGCTGGCACCTAGCGATCTCAACAGATGGCCATGCTCTGCCGGTCCCGAGCAGGTGGAGAGCTGCCGGTCACTCTGATCTAGGGACGCTGAACAGGAGCAGGAAGGGATTCTCTATGTGTGTGTGTGTGTGTGCGTGTGCGCGGCGGGGGGCGTTCTCTGTGTGTGTGTGTGTGCGTGTGCGCGGCGGTGGGGGCGTTCTCAATGTGTGTGTGTTCGTGTGTGTATGCGCGGGGGGTTCTGTATGTGTGTGCGTGTGCGTGGCGACGGGGGGAGGGGAGGGGGTTCTGTATGTGTGTGTGTACATGATTGTGTGTCTGCTTTCAAGGACCCATGGGAGACAGGAAGTGCGCGCGACCTGATCCGTTTACGCGCGCGTGCACATCACTTGTCTCCTGTCTCCCTTGGCTCTATGAAAGCAGAAATGATCACAATAGAGTCTTGCAGCGACGATCGCTTTGCGATCGTTTCGTAGTGCAGGCCCTAAAAACGGCCCCTCGTGAGCCTAAAACTGGCGGCCCAACGGGGAAATACTCGGTGCCCGCTACGGCCAGTCCAGCCCTGGTCACATTCTCCTTTCTGGGGCCCCTTACTCATAATGCCTGGATTCAAGGATGGAGATACTGGACAGAATCCATAATTCTGACCCTGGTAACCCGCTACTTCCCTTTCAATTCCGGATAACTCGTAAGGAGGCCCTAAGCTTGCTACACTACCATTCTTTTGTGCTGGGAAGTATTTAGTGTGACTTGACTGAGGCATTTCATTAGCTCTCACCCATCTTATCCCACTCTTATCACACACAACATCTTCAACTCACATACCTCTCCAAAACCTCACGAAGGTTCTGCCCTGCAGTTGTTCCTAGGCAAGACGGTGGGGTGCAGTATCACACACGTGGTGGTGTCGTACTTACAATACATGATAACAAAGTATAGCAAGTTTTAAAATTCGCTATATTCTTTACACTTTACCATTTTTGGAAACTTTTATGCACTTCTGAAAAAATCCTTACAGTCCAACAGTCATTTAAACTTTTTTGACTTTTTGTAATTAAATCACGTGGATGGACCTAGGTGCTTGGCAATCTAAAGAATAATTATGTTGGGGTTTCATAGAAATATTGTTCAATGGCTGCATTGAAAGAAAACAGTAATTTTGATAACACTCTTTTCTACCTAGTTTTGGCACCATGGACACTTGCTGGTCCCCAGACAGAAACATTCCTGTCCCTCAGTGGCATATTCAAGCTGTGTGTCCTGCCCTACAGTACACACTTCCCTCAAGCAGACCACCAGAAGCATGTAAGAGCAGGCAAAAATGAAACTCCAACAAAGAAAAGCAATACAACTCTCACCCAATACACTGCAGATCCCAGATCCATGTCTCCGGGAAGTACTGGATCACTTTGTCCCGGATGCTGGCCTCAGGTGCTCTTACATTTTCAATAACTGACCCTGAAGAAATAATAGTAAATTGATAAACTGTAGTCATGAGGGGAGATTACCTGGTCATACTGAAGCCTGTTATATGCATTTCAGTGTAAAGCAGAAAGATACAAAAAGCCAGCAAATGCTCTGGATTTACACCTCACATTAACATTGAAGTTTTAAAGTGCCAGGGATATTCTTTATTCCATGAGGTGATGCAGTGAGCTAGGGAGGTACAGATGACTGGGCATGTCCTTTTTTCCATGCAGTGATGAAGTGAACTAGGAAGGTACAAAAGACTGGGCATGTCCTTTATTCCATGCAGTGATGAAGTGAACTAGGAAGGTACAAAAGACTGGGCATGTCCTTTATTCCATGTAGTGATGAAGTGAACTAGGAAGGTACAAATGACTGGGCATGTCCTTTATTCTATGCAGTGATGAAGTAAACTAGGAAGGTACAAATGAGTGGGCATGTTCTTTATTCCATGCAGTGATGAAGTAAACTAGGAAGGTACAAATGAGTGGGCATGTCCTTTATTCCATGCAGTGATGAAGTAAACTAGGAAGGTACAAAAGACTGGGCATGTCCTTTATTCTATGCAGTGATGAAGTAAACTAGGAAGGTACAAATGAGTGGGCATGTCCTTTATTCCATGCAGTGATGAAGTGAACTAGGAAGGTGCAAATGACTGAGCATGCCTTTTTTCCATGCAGTGATGAAGTGAACTAGGAAGGTACAAAAGACTGGGCATGTCCTTTATTCCATGCAGTGATGAAGTGAACTAGGAAGGTACAAATGACTGGGCATGTCCTTTATTCTATGCAGTGATGATTAAACTAGGAAGGTACAAATGAGTGGGCATGTCCTTTATTCCATGCAGTGATGAAGTAAACTAGGAAGGTACAAATGAGTGGGCATGTCCTTTATTCCATGCAGTGATGAAGTAAACTAGGAAGGTACAAAAGACTGGGCATGTCCTTTATTCTATGCAGTGATGAAGTAAACTAGGAAGGTACAAATGAGTGGGCATGTCCTTTATTCCATGCAGTGATGAAGTAAACTAGGAAGGTACAAATGAGCGGGCATGTCCTTTATTCCATGCAGTGATGAAGTGAACTAGGAAGGTACAAATGAGTGGGCATGTCCTTTATTCCATGCAGTGAGGAAGTGAACTAGGAAGGTACAAATGACTGGGCATGTCCTTTATTCCATGCAGTGAGGAAGTGAACTAGGAAGGTACAAAAGACTGGGCATGTCCTTTATTCCATGCAGTGAGGAAGTGAACTAGGAAGGTACAAATGAGCGGGCATGTCCTTTATTCCATGCAGTGATGAAGTGAACTAGGAAGGTACAAAAGACTGGGCATGTCCTTTATTCCATGCAGTGAGGAAGTGAACTAGGAAGGTACAAATGAGTGGGCATGTCCTTTATTCCATGCAGTGATGAAGTGAACTAGGAAGGTACAAAGGACTGGGCATGTCCTTTATTCCATGCAGTGATGAAGTGAACTAGGAAGGTACAAATGACTGGGCATGTCCTTTATTCTATGCAGTGATGAAGTAAACTAGGAAGGTACAAATGAGTGGGCATGTCCTTTATTCCATGCAGTGATGAAGTGAACTAGGAAGGTACAAATGAGTGGGCATGTCCTTTATTCCATGCAGTGAGGAAGTGAACTAGGAAGGTACAAATGAGTGGGCATGTCCTTTATTCCATGCAGTGATGAAGTGAACTAGGAAGGTACAAATGACTGGGCATGTCCTTTATTCCATGCAGTGAGGAAGTGAACTAGGAAGGTTCAAATGAGTGGGCATGTCCTTTATTCCATGCAGTGATGAAGTGAACTAGGAAGGTACAAATGAGTGGGCATGTCCTTTATTCTATGCAGTGATGAAGTAAACTAGGAAGGTACAAATGAGTGGGCATGTCCTTTATTCCATGCAGTGATGAAGTGAACTAGGAAGGTACAAATGAGTGGGCATGTCCTTTATTCCATGCAGTGAGGAAGTGAACTAGGAAGGTGCAAATGAGTGGGCATGTCCTTTATTCCATGCAGTGATGAAGTGAACTAGGAAGGTACAAAAGACTGGGCATGTCCTTTATTCCATGCAGTGATGAAGTGAACTAGGAAGGTACAAATGACTGGGCATGTCCTTTATTCTATGCAGTGATGAAGTAAACTAGGAAGGTACAAATGAGTGGGCATGTCCTTTATTCCATGCAGTGATGAAGTGAACTAGGAAGGTACAAAAGACTGGGCATGTCCTTTATTCTATGCAGTGATGAAGTAAACTAGGAAGGTACAAATGAGTGGGCATGTCCTTTATTCCATGCAGTGAGGAAGTGAACTAGGAAGGTACAAATGAGTGGGCATGTCCTTTATTCCATGCAGTGATGAAGTGAACTAGGAAGGTACAAATGACTGGGCATGTCCTTTATTCTATGCAGTGATGAAGTAAACTAGGAAGGTACAAATGAGTGGGCATGTCCTTTATTCCATGCAGTGATGAAGTGAACTAGGAAGGTACAAATGACTGGGCATGTCCTTTATTCCATGCAGTGAGGAAGTGAACTAGGAAGGTACAAATGAGTGGGCATGTCCTTTATTCCATGCAGTGATGAAGTGAACTAGGAAGGTACAAAAGAGTGGGCATGTCCTTTATTTCATGCAGTGATGAAGTAAACTAGGAAGACACAAATGGCTGAGCATCCATTTTAGTGATGCAGTGACATATGAAGGTACAAATGGCTGGGCACGTTCTTTATTCCATACAGTGATTCAATGACAACGGAAGGTACACATGGCTGGGCACATTTTTTATTCCATGTAGTGATGCAGTGAGTTAGGAAGGCATAAATGTCTTTATTCCATGCAGTGATACAGTGAGTTAGGAAGGCACAAATAGCTCAGCATGCTCTTTATTTCATACAGTGATGCAGTGAGTTAGGAAGGCACAAATGGCTGGCCATGTTCTTTATTCCACACAGTAATTCAGTGACACAGGAAGGTACAAATGGTTGGGTATGTTCATTATATGGCGAGTTAGATGATATTTATTCCATGCAGGGATACAGTGATATAGAGACATAGAAAGTTCCAGGACATTCTTTATTCCATGCAGTGCTACTGTGAGAAATGGAGTCTGAAATATCAGAAGGATAGGTAGACAGAAAAGTGTGAGGATGTTCTGTATTGTAAGAAGTGATGTCATGAGATAAGAGGGTTGAAGTCTCAGTGGCTGTTCTTTTTTTATTCAAGGATGCTGTGAGAAAGGAAAATTAAAGTGTCAGTTGATCTTTGTACTGTGCAGTGACACAGTGAAATAGGGAGGGTGAAATAACTGGGTACTTTCTTCATCTACTAAAGTGATAGCGTGCGATAGGTAGTTCAAATGGAAGGGTGTTCTTTATTTAATGCAGAGAGGCTGTAAGATAGGAAGGTTGAATCCTCACAGGATTGTTCTTTATTCGATGCAGTGAGATGGGCAGCTTGAAATGTCCGTGATGTTCTTCATTTTGTACCATCATGCAGGGACATGGGTAAAAAACGATAGGGAGATTGTATCATGGAATATCGAACATATGAATATTGTGGTATCCTAATATCGTTGTCAAAATATCGAGCAACAAAATATCGAAAAGTAATTGCATATAGAGGAAGTATAGATTTACTATTCCTAACTCCACATCTACATAACTTGAAGATATATACATATATTCAAGATACATACATTGATGAGTTGGGTTTAGACAATCTGCACATTTAGAAATCTTCCCTCTTGATATTCTTTTATTAATTTTCCACGATATTCCTGGCTTGATATTAAGGGGGCACACCGGCAGTGGATATTCTTTATCCCATAAAGTGATACAGTGAGATAGGTACAAAGGGTTAGCTGAGTGGTTCTTTATCCCATATAGCCAAAGAGTTAGAGAGGAGGGTAGAAACAGAAGGGGTCGATCTGTCAGTGCGCCCCCTGATGGCAGCCCTCTGGATACTTGCTGCAGTCACTCACTGCACCCGCCTGTTTGGGGATATCCCACCCCTCTTGAAAGTGCAGGCAGGTTGCCGTCTACACAGAGCTGCTGCTTCAAAGCCGCTCCATATTTCACTTGAACGTGCTTTCCCCAGGGTAGCACAAGTTTGTGGCTGCACAAGGGGCAGCACATTCAATCTAATATGATGCACTTTTCTTGTTAGCACATCGCGCACCTTTTCAAAGGTGTGCCCAACGCTATGAAGGAAAATGTGCCGCATTGTGTAATACACCCCCTGGATGTTTGTTTTGTCACAAAGTAATACAGTGAGATAGGAAGGTAAAAATGTCCAAGAGGTTCTTTACCACAAATAGTGGTACAGTAATGTGTGAAGGCATAACTGCTGGGCCTGTTCTTTAAGCCTTGGCTGGTATATTGGGCAAGTTACATTATTTGCAAAGGGAAATGAGGTACATCTCTTACCTGCCATGGCCGATGACTCCTCCAGCATTGGCTCATCATCAGACATTGAAGGCTCTGACTGATATGGTCCTGCTGGACCTCTGCAGTTCATGGGTTTTCTTATGTTGGAATTTGAGAAAACCTTTAACCCGGCTTCCTGTTTACCACAAAAGGAAAAGAAGAAGGAAATGTAAGAAAGAACACTTTCCGCTAATGGGGATTCAACGTCACGTCATTATTTATTCATTCAGGCTTCAACTGGCTCATCCAAACTTTACACTCACTCCTTTTCCATCTTTATAGATACATAAAAACATTCACCTATCTAGACGGCCACAATCACCGATCATCCACTACATCAAATGCATATCCTTAGGCTCCTCCACTGAATTTTCTGTTTGGTTCAACACCAAGTCAGCAGATTGTTTGTGTTCAAAATATTTGTTGGATAGATTAGGATTAGCCTACTTCGGTTGCCCTCAATTTATCTCTTTAGCTCATGAGATGGGAACAAGTCATTGAAAAGTGTTGAAAGACCTACCTCAAACAGACTGTGCACATCCACAGATGGAAGAGAGAATTTATAGTGTGGACACCGGTCTGAGTCCTCCTCTGAGACTTTATGTGGATAACCACATCGATCCATTGCGAAGAAACTGTCATAGATCTGTAGAGACAGGAAGTCCACAGTGATATGACGCGAATATTAGAAGGGGTCATGAAAATCAAAGAGCATCCTAAAGATTATTTAGGTTAGCATCGTTCAAATCTTTTACAACATCATAGGCACCATCATAGGCACATTGGCTCCAGTTGCAGACCGGTGGCACTTCACACAGGAGAAGGGTCTTGAAGAAATTCTACTGTGGGAAAGTGCAGGCTGAAATTGATTTGAAGAGTCACCTAATAATTTATGGACAATTATCCCACAGACTCCAGAAACCTTTCTCTCAAATCCTGTAAGAGGCAATGTGCTCTGAACCCAGATCCCAATGAACAACCATCCATTAAGTACCCCAGCTGGTTCACAATGATAGAGATTGGTAACAGACAACTTTCTTTTGATGATCCACCACACCAGAAAGCTATTCCTTCTCTTGTTGAAATATCTACTGAATCTTTATAGTAACTGTAGAGAATTTCACTTTTCTGAGCTTTTAGTATGACACAATAACACTGTAATAACTAAAGTTTTTTTCCAGGTAATTCTCTGCGTTCGCTCTAATTTGCGTTGATGGATATGAAAGCTTCTAAATTAATTCAGTGGTAGATTACCTAAAGCCTTTTCATTTTATTTTATCAGAGCATTTTCCTGGGATGAGGTATGAAAGGTATTTAGCTCTAACATAAAATCACCCCTTTTCAGTATTCAATTTGATATATTTACTCTGATATATTGTAGGAGTCAAACAGCTGCTTTAAAAGTAAGGCAAAAAGTAATGCTGCTTTTGCTTTTGCATTTTGAATTTATGTTTTTTCTGACTTATTGCATGCCATATTTCCCAGTGATTCTTGTGCAGTGTGAATATACCTATATTTACATCTTCAGCTGCATGTAAGTTTTTAACACTGATGCAGCACAGCAAAGCAGCACAAGCAACATAAAGATATTCAGAACAAGGCTCAAATAGATCACTAAATGCCTTTTTTTTTTACCACAGTGTATATAGGGTGCAGGAAATAATTCAAGTATTTGAATCTACTAAAGATCCAGTTCTGATGAAGAGCTTAATACATTGTGGAAAGGCTGCTACACAGACATTGGATGGTCATGCCTGATTTGTTGCAACTCACTCCAATCTTTCTTGTGTTTGGATCAACATTGTCTTTATTGAAACTCATAATCAGGCAATGTTTTACTGCATCATGTATCAAATGCCTGTCACTCAAAATATCTTTGAATGTACCTGATACTGTTGTCATGAGGCGTGATAGCTGAAAAATATAAACACTTTTTTACTGTATATGAACTGTGCAAAGGGAACACCAAATTGGCTTTTTATTTCATTTTTCAGGGAATTAGAAATTCAAAGAAAATTTAATTGATTGTTAGAAAGTCTATTTCTGACTGATGTGAGCAGAGCCAATCCCACATTGAAAGAGCCCTGAGTGTGGTCACAGGTGAGTTTCCTTAATGGGCAAGTCACTGCTGCCAGCTGAATTCTCCTTATCCCCACACGCCTTCTGATGGCCATGGCTCTAAAGGCACTCAGGAGTAATTTAAAGTTTGACTGTCAGGCCATCTGCAGCCTGCTCTTGATGCAATTGTCAGTTGAGTCCACTGCATTTCGGCTCCTGCCTCAAGGGCAGGATTAACTTAGGAGAAAATGGAAAATGATGCTAAATTTGATGGTTTTTTTTATAAAAAGATTTCAAACTAAAAAACTCTTATAAACCTGCTACAACGTTTATAAAAGTTGTACGAAAAAGGAGATTTATACTTTTTTTAACATATTTGGGATCTCTTACAAAATGTACCCATCGTTTTTCTACCATACACAAATTTGCCTCCAATTTACCAGGTAGGCCAATAGTGTCTTCCAATGAAAGCCTTTTTTAAAACACAGCCATCTACATCAATCACTTTTAATGTACCTATATGCTTTTCTAGGTGCTCTTTATCATCATACTATGGAGATAGTGATGACTTTATTACAAACGCACACAACATTAGATGGGTTCCCACTTGCATCATGATAACACAATATGTGAATTTATTAGATACCGGTATCGATAATGATACTGGCATAAAGGCTTGTGAATATTATCTAAAAGCAAGCCAGCTGACTTCTATGAACATTGCTGGTTGAGATGCTGATTGAGATGATGAGGTTTTGGCTACAGCATAATATATTTCTTTTAGATTGAGTATATTACAGACAAGTTACTGGGATTGTGATGGATACCTGCTTTGCCCCCAGCTATGAAAATCTTTTTAAGGACTGGTGGTAGGAGCAGGTAGCCTTGATAAGTTCCAGTGAGGAATACCCCAGATATTTTGTTACCTGGATAAGGTGTATCGACAACCTTTTTTTAATCTGGGATGACCCAACAGAGAAGGCTAGCAAGTTCATTGAGATTCTCAACAGAAGCTATTGTAATTTGAAATTAACTTACAATATCAGCTCTACTGAGATTGTTTTTTTAGATGTATGTATCAGAATCAGTAACGGTGAGATTGTTACTTTCCTGTATAGGAAAAAGACAGTGGACAATAGTGTCTTGTATTTTAACAGCCATCGTCCCACAAGATTGGTCAACAGTATCCCTTACCAGGAAAAGCTGGGGGTAAAAAGAATATGCAAAACCAAAGCAGGATTTGAGCTGGAGAAAATAAATATCTCTGAAAGATTTAGAAAGAGAGGATACCCAGCTAAAGAACTTGAATTGCTGCTGTCTGAGTCAACTCAATCATAATCTACTAACAGCTCCATTTAACTAATACCTACATAAAAGGATTTGTTTAGAATGAGAGGTATATCAGACAAACACTGGAATATTCTAAGAAATGATCATGTTATAGGCTCTGAGTTAGAGATATGAGCATCTGTGGCTAATAGGAAACCAAGATCACTGGAAGATATATTGGATCCGCAAATTTTCTTAAAATAACTAAGATAGTAATTGGGTAACAGAGAAGAGGTTTCAATTTGTGGGGGAAATGCAAAACTTGTAGCTACACCACAAACGTTAGAGAATATGCATTACCCACTGGTAGAAAGAAACGGATTAACACATTTCTAACAGGTAATTTGGACTACTGCATATATGTATTACTATGTCTCTGCAATTTAAAGCATTTTGGGATTATAATATTCCTTGTCAATAAAATGGATATTGGAACATGTAAGGACTGTCAAACATATTGATGAAGCATAGACAGTGGCTAGACATTTTGACTTAAAACACGCCAGAAACTCACAGAAACGTATGTTTTTTTATATTGACAAAGTCTATAACAATGTTGGCGGAGGCAATCGTTTTAGTACTTTATGCGATTAGAATATTAGTATATCACTGATTTACAGACAAAACATCCCTAAGGCTTGAATAGGCACGAGGAACTGGAAGTACATGTAGGATGAAGTTATGTACATATGACAAATGTGGTTTCTCTTTTTACATCTACTACCTTTTTTGTATTATTATATTATGCTGTATGAATTAATTTTGATATTTCGACTTATTATTGTTCGGATGGGTAAGAACAGTTGAATTTTCAGTGTGCCATTGTTATACATGTCAGCCTTAGGGTGGTCTTCCCCCAAACGTTTTGCCCTACTCCACTATATTTTTTTGATCTTGTTTTTGTTAGCCTTAGCACCTTACTACTGCTACCCAGTGCTAAAGTGCATGAGATCCGGAGATCTTTTGTTCCTAGGGCAAGAAACATGTCGCCCCTGAGAGTAGAGCACGAGATTTAATAAATAGCCCCGACCCAGGCCGTTGCCACTCTTGTATATACTTTTTTATTAAGGTGGATTACCAATCAGAATAAAAACGCTATTTGGAATATCCAACCTTTTTTAACTAACACGCACTCACTGCACCACCAAAACACCCCCCCTTTTATCTATCTACACACAATAGGGCCACACACCTGCACTTCATCATACGGCGAGGAACAAAGGATCTCCGGTAAAGAGCCCCTTCGCGGGTGCCCTTTGAGCATTGCAGCGCCGGCTCAATGAGGAGCAGGTCCATATATTGAAGCATGACACCTAGCTTGCTGGGTGTGTGAGGACCCCCCCCCTTTTTCCCCGCTTCCTCCTCTAACCCCAACCTTCACCACCACTAATTAACTGGTTGGTGACCACAAACATAGATGAACTACTCCCACTTCCCTTTTTTGTAACACGTCCTGGGTGGGCAGGGAGTCTGGACCTCTTTAAAAAGCCCCCACCTCAGTCCCCCTTTTTTGTTGTCTAGAACATGGGCTTATCCCCAGTTGGCTTATTTAATTCACTTATAAATCCCTAGTAGAGCAGTCCCACATGCACCCTGAGCCTGTAAATTAAATGCCACTAGTGGACCTGCAGTACTTATTGTGCCACCCACCTAAGTAGCTCTTTAAACATGTCTCAAGCCTGTTATTGCAGACTGAAAGTACAGTTTTTAACTGCCATTTTGACCTGGCAAAACAAACCTTTTGCCAGGCCCAAACCTTCATTTTTTAATACATATAAGGCACCTCTTGGAAAATCTCAAAATAGCCCACTGGGCACGGTGCAATGTATTTAAAAAGTAGGGCATGTACTTTTCAGTTCTACATGTCCTGGTAGTGAAAAACTCTTAAATTCGATTTTCACTACGGCAAGGTATACCTTCCCCATAGGATAACATTGAAATTACCTCATCACATTTTATAAGTTTAATTTCCAAATGGGAATAGGTACCCAGTTCATGTTTAGTCTCCCTGGATTCACAATTTAAAATGCAGACCCCCTATAGTTACTGTGAAGCCAGTGCTAGAAAGGCAGGGCAACTGTGCACTTCAAAAGCATGCCTCTAGAAGCTTCTCCCCACTTCAGTGGCACAACTGTGTATAAATACTGGGCCTCAGACACCAACTGACCTGTGTATACTCTGCCAGGAAGTAGGGCCGCTGTGCTGCTACAAGAACTGGTACTCTGCTTTACTGCTGCTCCAGAGGAACTGCCTCCCTCCTATGCAATGGCAGTCCTGAGACATGTTTAAAGTGCTATTTAAGTCTGACCAGTGGCCCGGTGGCAGTGGGCTGATTGGTCGGTCGCTTGGCGAGCTGCTGCTTCTTCCACCTCCCGCCCCGCTGATTGCGAGCAGTGGCGATTTTCTGGCTACAATTGTTTTTAAATTGTTTTAACCTACCCTTCAAATTGTGCAGGCATCTAAACTTCTTTGGGCATCTAGGGGTGAGCTGCCGGCTGGGCTGACCGGGTCCTTTGCGGGCTCCCAGTGGCAGCGGGCGCCATCTTGGCTTGGGCTTCGTTCTCCACCTCAGCCCCCCCCCCCCCCCCGCCGCTCCACCCCTACTTAGCAGCGCGTTTCCTCGCTCCCCTCATGTCTGACCAGTGGCCCGGTGGCAGTGGGCTGATTGGTCGGTCGCTTGGCGAGCTGCTGCTTCTTCCACCTCCCGCCCCGCTGATTGCGAGCAGTGGCGATTTTCTGGCTACAATTGTTTTTAAATTGTTTTAACCTACCCTTCAAATTGTGCAGGCATCTAAACTTCTTTGGGCATCTAGGGGTGAGCTGCCGGCTGGGCTGACCGGGTCCTTTGCGGGCTCCCAGTGGCAGCGGGCGCCATCTTGGCTTGGGCTTCGTTCTCCACCTCAGCCCCGCCCCCCCCCCGCCGCTCCACCCCTACTTAGCAGCGCGTTTCCTCGCTCCCCTCGTGTCTGACCAGTGGCCCGGTGGCAGTGGGCTGATTGGTCGGTCGCTTGGCGAGCTGCTGCTTCTTCCACCTCCCGCCCCGCTGATTGCGAGCAGTGGCGATTTTCTGGCTACAATTGTTTTTAAATTGTTTTAACCTACCCTTCAAATTGTGCAGGCATCTAAACTTCTTTGGGCATCTAGGGGTGAGCTGCCGGCTGGGCTGACCGGGTCCTTTGCGGGCTCCCAGTGGCAGCGGGCGCCATCTTGGCTTGGGCTTCGTTCTCCACCTCAGCCCCGCCCCCCCCCCGCCGCTCCACCCCTACTTAGCAGCGCGTTTCCTCGCTCCCCTCGTGTCTGACCAGTGGCCCGGTGGCAGTGGGCTGATTGGTCGGTCGCTTGGCGAGCTGCTGCTTCTTCCACCTCCCGCCCCGCTGATTGCGAGCAGTGGCGATTTTCTGGCTACAATTGTTTTTAAATTGTTTTAACCTACCCTTCAAATTGTGCAGGCATCTAAACTTCTTTGGGCATCTAGGGGTGAGCTGCCGGCTGGGCTGACCGGGTCCTTTGCGGGCTCCCAGTGGCAGCGGGCGCCATCTTGGCTTGGGCTTCGTTCTCCACCTCAGCCCCGCCCCCCCCCCGCCGCTCCACCCCTACTTAGCAGCGCGTTTCCTCGCTCCCCTCGTGTCTGACCAGTGGCCCGGTGGCAGTGGGCTGATTGGTCGGTCGCTTGGCGAGCTGCTGCTTCTTCCACCTCCCGCCCCGCTGATTGCGAGCAGTGGCGATTTTCTGGCTACAATTGTTTTTAAATTGTTTTAACCTACCCTTCAAATTGTGCAGGCATCTAAACTTCTTTGGGCATCTAGGGGTGAGCTGCCGGCTGGGCTGACCGGGTCCTTTGCGGGCTCCCAGTGGCAGCGGGCGCCATCTTGGCTTGGGCTTCGTTCTCCACCTCAGCCCCGCCCCCCCCCCCGCCGCTCCACACCTACTTAGCAGCGCGTTTCCTCGCTCCCCTCGTGTCTGACCAGTGGCCCGGTGGCAGTGGGCTGATTGGTCGGTCGCTTGGCGAGCTGCTGCTTCTTCCACCTCCCGCCCCGCTGATTGCGAGCAGTGGCGATTTTCTGGCTACAATTGTTTTTAAATTGTTTTAACCTACCCTTCAAATTGTGCAGGCATCTAAACTTCTTTGGGCATCTAGGGGTGAGCTGCCGGCTGGGCTGACCGGGTCCTTTGCGGGCTCCCAGTGGCAGCGGGCGCCATCTTGGCTTGGGCTTCGTTCTCCACCTCAGCCCCGCACCCCCCCGCCGCTCCACACCTACTTATACGGATAGCATGAGGCAGCGCAGCGGACGAGCGCAGCGGGCGCGACGGATGCGCGCCGGAGTTGCGCCTGAGTTAAGCCCGTCTGCGCCCGTCCGCAGCCAGCCGGGGCTAGGGGCACGGGACGCTGTTGGTTATACCACCTATACCCCGTCTCAGCTTTGCCTCTTATGGTCCCCCGGCTGCTTAAATCTTACCACGACTACCACCCTACAACATCTTGGCCTATATTGTTCCCCCCCATCCCACCCCCCTAGTTCTGCATCATTTTCTGTTCCATCTGCCTCCATACCCGTTCCTGCCCCCCCATCACTCCTTGCCCCTCCTACTCAACAGCCTTCCACCTCGGCTACCCTTCTTAACACCAGGTCCGCTGTAAATCATCAATATGAGCTATTTGATTATCTTGACACCAACGAACCAGACCTCCTGTTTTTAACTGAGACCTGGTTCAAGACCGACTCCCTCCCCAATGTGCTTGCCGCCTTGCCATCTACCTATTCCGCCATTCGTGCGGATCGCTCTGACGGCAAACGGGGAGGTGGAGTGGCGCTAATAGCCCGCACGGACATCACCTTTCATATCCTCCCCTCCCCTCCCATTGCTGACGTTGACCTTCTTGTAGCTCGTTCAACCTCCCAGCAAGTCCCTTTTACTTTTGTCCTCATATACCGCCCCCCCCAGCCTACTCCCTCGTTCCTTCCTGAGATTCAGACTTTGCTGGCCACTCTGGTAGTAAATTACTCCTCTGTACTTGTCCTTGGGGACCTTAATTTCTGGCCCTCCGACCCGGCTGAAAGCCCCCAGTCCAAGGAATTCACTAGCCTCATGGAAAATTTGAATTTTGTACAGCTTATTCACAGTCCTACCCACCAACGTGGCCACACGTTGGACCAAATTTGGACATTAAACATTCCATCCACTTCGCCCATCATCTTACCCTGCCCTTGGTCAGATCACTTTACCATCACCTTCTCCCTTGCTCTATCACTCCCGATCAAGCCCCCCCTTCCTAAAAATACCTGGGTTCGGAAATGGGGTAAGGTCAGTATGCCCTCCCTTTGCTCGGCCCTGGCCACGACTTGCCCGGACCTTACTGGCCTGACAGCCGGCCTCCAACTTGCCGCAATTAACAACTGGCTCACGAGGGCTGGAGATAAACTCGCCCCCTTCAGGCGCCTTTCAGTAAAACGGGCCCACGCAGCCAACCGTTGGTTCACCCCCGATCTGAAAGAGAAAAAACTTGCTGCTAGAAAGGCTGAAAGAGTCTGGCGTAGAACTTACGATCCTGCCTTAAAAACCATCTATTTGGCCACTCTGCATACCTATAAAAAGACCATTCTGGAAGCTAAGGCTGAATATTACACCCACCGGATATTGGTTGCGGAGTCACAATCGAAAGAAATTTTCTCCACTGTTCACGAGCTTGCCTCCTCCACCAGAGTCACGTCCACCATTCCCCCGTCCCAACTCCTCTGTGACTCGCTCAATGAGTTTTTTATAGATAAAGTCAAAAAGATTAAACATAACATTCCCCTACCCTCCCCCACTTTCATGGACCCTTCTCCCCCCCCCCCCTCTGCTAAATTGTCCAATTTCCCACTCCTTACCATTGATACCCTCGTTCCCCTGCTTCAACGGGTCAAATCAGGCTCGCCTCAGGATTTTGCCCCCGCCAACATACTCAGGGAAATCTATTCAGTCTGCCTCACCCCTCCCCTGACCCTCCTCAATGACTCCCTTATTTATGGTCACGTTCCCATCTCACATAAATCTGCGGTTGTCATCCCTATCTTGAAAAAGTTGGACGCTGATCCCCTCTCTGCTTCCAATTACCGCCCTATTTCACTCCTCCCCTACCTTGCTAAGGTACTCGAAACCCACATCACTTCCACGCTGAGTACTCATATTGAGACAAATCATTGCCTCTCCCCCTGTCAAGCTGGCTTCCGCCCCCTGCACTCTACCGAAAAGGTGGTCATTTCAGTTATGGACAAGCTGCGTGACGGAATCGACATCAACCGTCCGCAAGCTCTGATTCTCCTTGACCTATCCGCCGCTTTTGACACGGTGAACCACACCATTCTTCTTAACCGTGTCAGGGCGGCGGGGGTTGAGGGCCTAGCCTTTCGTTGGCTACAGTCCTTTCTGGCTGAGAGAACACAGAGTGTCCATCTGGCTGATTTTGCAGCAGCCACCCGCAAGGTAGAGTGCGGGGTCCCCCAAGGCTCATCACTTTCCCTCTTTTGTTTAACCTTTATATTTTCCCCCTCATTTTTATGTTACAGCAACTGGAGGTCACCGTATTTAATTATGCGGATGATCTCCAGTTAATCTTCAATTTATCCCATTCACCTTCATCCGCTCTGAATGTTCAAACCACCATGACCCTTATTCAAGATTGGATGAACTGCAGCCACCTCAAACTCAATCCGGACAAGACCGAACTGGTCTTGACCGGAGGTGGCTGCAGTCCCTGGTCTCCCTCCTTTTGGCCCCCCTCCCTTGGTGTCCCTCCACTCCCGGTTCCTAAAGTGAAGACTTTGGGTATCTTTCTTAATCCCCAGCTTTCGGTTCTCCCACAAGTTAACTCTGTGGTCTCTTCATCTTTCTTTTCCCTCAGAGTGATTAGGAAGGTTTCCCGCTTCTTTTCCCCCCCTGCTCTAAAAATCATCATGATGGCCATGGTGTTATCTCGGATAGACTATGGCAACATAGTCTATAACGGAGCCCCTGCATATATGATCCACCGTCTGCAACTGGTGCAGAACCAGGCGGCCCGTCTGATCCATGGTCTTCCCAGATATCATCGGGTCACCCATTTACTCAAGACCCTGCATTGGCTCCCGATAAGAGAGCGTGCCCTGTTTAAGCTCGGCTGTCTTACTTACCAAGCCAGAGCGGGCACTGCTCCTAAATTCATCTGCTCTCTTATCAAACCATACTGCCCAGGCAGAGAACTCCGCTCGGCCCACTTGGCCCTTCTTACCATCCCCCACTTTAAAAAGCAGAGGGCGGGCGGAGTGAGATTCGCTGTCCTGGCCCCAACGTTTTGGAACTCCCTCCCAATCGCTCTACGCACCTCCCTCTCGTATCCCCTTTTCCTAAAAAATCTTAAAACTTTTCTGTTCACCCAAGCCTACCCCTAAATCCGTCGCTGCTGCCATCCACTGATCACCACTAGCGCCATGAAACCGTTGGGTATGCGTGCGCTGTACAAATGTTTTTAAATTCAAAAAAATTCAAAATTCAAATTAAGTGGGTGGCCCAATCAGTGCTGCAGGCCCACTAGTAGCATTTAATTTACAAGTCCTGGACACATGCAGCAATGTTTTTCTAGCAACACAGAAGCAAATTTAATATGCCAATTAGGTATAAAGCAATCTAACATGTTTTAAGGGGAGAGCAAAAGTACTTTAGCACTGTTTAGCAGTGGTAAAGTGCTCAGAGCCCTAAGGCCAATAAAAACGAATTCAGCAAAAATAGGAGGCGCGAAGGCAATATTTTTGGGGATGAACATGCCTAAAAGGCTTAGTCCAACAAAATATGCTTCCTAAGAAGTGGATGTTCATTAAAATATTGTTTTGCCTTTGGTTTAAAAAACAAACAAAAATGAAGCCAAGAAGTGGACTGCTATGTGAAGCCGTGATTGTAGCAATGTGTGGTGCGAACAGAGTAGTCAGCCTAAACACTGATGATAACCTGGTTGCATATCAGCATGACTTCAATAAGGACCTCATAAAAATCTTGCATATCCTCCCTCAGCAATTTCATAGAGAAGCACCGGAGGTGTTACAAGTCATTTTCGTGGCAGTACTTTAGTCCACAAATTTTCCTGCCAACTACGAATGTGCTTTTGATTTTGAACCATGGAAGAGGATGCTATTATTTTGCCACTGAAACATTCACGGAATCAGACTGAGAGTCTGTTCTATGGAAGAAAAGACCTTGATCTAGAGACTTATATTTTTTTCAAGGGTCTATCCAGGACTGCTCTTGTTGATGCTGGTGTTAAGATTAATTCTGTACTGTTCTCAAAGACCAAGTACCACACCTAGACACACTTACACAAACATTTAATAAACTCGGGTCTACGGGATTGGCTGTGTGGGCAGGACAATTCACTGCATATGACTTTAATGAGGATTCCATTGTAGGGGGATGTAGTGACAGGTCAGTAACTTTCCATAAGTAGTGCCTTCATTATGGTTCACCATATTTGTACAGATATACATCAGCAGCAGCATTTTTGGATAGTAACGTTTTTGGTTGAAATTAAGCCACAGACTATGCTGGTTTTAACCTTGCCTTGATCTTGCATCCATGCTCAGCAGGACTCTCGTTGCACCCATCAAACCTTTCCAAACAGATTAATGCAAAATAATGTTCCTTCCTATCTGATACACAGCATACAGTGCTGAACTGAGTGGAAGGTGGACAGCTGCTCTTTCCTTCTGTGCCAGTCTCTGAAAGTCATCTCTTTTGTATTTTGTTGCAATGTGCCAACACTAGAACATGTGTAGTGGGGACCACACATAGGGGTCGATTAGGATCGCGGTTTTTCCGCATCCTCGGGGACGGCGGAAGGCACCGCCGGCCCAGAGGATGCGGAAAACCGCAGCGGACTGACCAAAGACCCACCGCCACATTAGGATGGCTGGTGGGTCCTGGTTTCCGTCCGCAGCTTTTCCACCGCGGCTGGCTTACAACCGCGGCGGAAAAGCTCTAATATGGTGATGGTGTCTGTCAGACACCGTCCACCATATTAGGATGGCCTGTAAAGTATGCCTTTCCGCGGCGGGTTTTCCGCCGTGGAAAAACATACGGAACTTCACTGCGGGGGCCCGTTGCGGGCCCCCTAGGTGAAGGGGGGGTGGGGGGTGCACATGGGGGGTACCTATGGTACCCCCCTGCATTTGCATGCAAATGCAATGCGTGCATTTTTAACATTGCGGCGGGTGCAGCTTGAAGCTCCACCCGCCGCAATGTTAAAAATAGAGGATGTGACCGCAACCCTTGCGGTCACATCCTAATTGCACAGGAGGGAACTCCGCATGCCATGCGGAGGTTCCCTCCTGCTCTGGGGTCGCAGACGGACGCACGTCCATCCGCGATCCTAATGACCCCCATAGCTTGTGATTCACTGAGAGAATAAGAAAGGGGCTCTTTTACAGCTGGACATCCTGCTCTGCATAGATAATGCACATCATGGACAATATAAAGCCATCTGTCCAAGTTGTGTCCCGGGTGGGAACAATAATAGGTTAAAAATAGCACAACTAGAACATCACACTTGTACCAGATGCTACTAAATATAATGTCTTAGAGAACTGGGTAATTTATTGTGTTTTCTGTGGCAGAAACAGAGGTGGGAGGAGGGCAGTCATTAACATACATGGATTATTATGTCTGGCTTGACAGTGAAACTGTCACCTGACCGTTTAATCGTAACCAATATTGCTACACTTCTTTTCTTTCAAACAAATGCATATCCATTGCTATGCTATCTACTTGCAAAGCTCATATTACCATGAAATATGCTTGTAAAGCCGGACCAATTGGCATTGCCAATGCTGGTTTACTTTTTCCGGCTCTGTCCGAGTACTTTATGTACACCTATGCATGCTGGTTAGAAGGACTAGGCATGTCCCTTGATGTGTATGCAGAGTCCCCATGAAACAGTGGTTTGGGCAAACTGAAGTGAGGTTGACAACTCAATCATACATGTCCCTGGACGAGAATAGTCCCTGGCCACTGCTCTCCATGGTCAAATTTGGAATCACCATTTTGCAGGGGAAAAGCTGGGATTCTGGGACTCCACACTCTTCTAAACAGTAATACAATAATAATACAATCACTCACCGTCTTGTTGGAAAGCTCTGCCTCTGGCCTCCTAAGCAGGACACTTTTATCCACGGCTCGCAGTGCGCACAGGGAATTCGGTGCAGCCTTTAGACTAACAGTCACATCTGAGCCTGGCAGGTTCTCATGCTCTGAAAAGCGCAACTCCACCTGTCAATGCACTATGTATCAATATATGACCAAACAAGGAGGAGGTAAAAAGAAAGAAGAGAACAATAGGGTAGAAGAAAAGAGGAATGAAGAGGAAGAAGGGGGGGATTACCAGAAGAAATAAGGGTAAAAAAGGGGAGAGACTGAGAGTATCATAGAGAGAGACACGAAAAAGTGAATGACGGCAGGTTTAACTGAGAACAAGGATAAAATGAGGGAACTTAAAGACGTAGACACAGTAACTAAAAGGACATAACTAGATACAAATCAAATGAGATGGAAGAGGATACTATAAGAACATACTCTAACAAGGAAAATAAAAGAAAGAGAAATAAATAAGAAATGGGTTAGAGAAAACATAAACAGAGAAAGAGGTGAAGTTCACAAAATAAACAATTACAACGAGATATTAAGACAAACAGAAGCAAATGTTACAATGGGAGAAAATTAATCAAAATAATTGAATGAATGCGAAAAAATGATAGAAAAAGAAAGAACGAAAGAAGCAATAATCGTAATAAAAAAAGGAAAAAAAAACAAAAAGAAAGAAAAAATCAAAAGAAGGAACGAGGAAAGAATGAGGATGAGTGAGAGAAAAAATAAAGCTCAACAAGGAAAGGAGGAAGCTAAATAAAAGATTATGGGAATGAAAAAGTAAAAAGTAAAGATAAAAAAAAGAAGAAGTAGTGTCCATTCCCTCTCTGACCTTGTTCCTGAAGCACCCGGACACATCTATCACAGCACTGTCAGCAGTGATCCCTTTGTTGGGAAAGAGGGCAAAGACCAGCAGCCGGACAAATGGAGCGTACAAGCGGTTGAATTCCACATTGATGGAGAAAGAGCCTTGAAGCGCTAGAGAATAAGAATAAGATGGATGTTGAGTTGTAAATGTGGCAAACATGCCTACTTCAGTCTAATCTTTAGATGAGTCTATTAGCTCTCTACCACAAAAACACTAACTAACTCCAACTCTAACCACAAAACTAGTTTCTAACCAAGGAAAACGACTATCCAACTTTATCTTGACTCCAAAGATCTCTAAAGATCTTGAGCTCTAAACTCTTTGGGCAATATGTATCAAAAAAGAGTTTTGCAGTTCTCAAATTGCGATTTTTAGCAAATCGCAATTAGAGAATCGCAAAATGCAATGTATGTAGGATTTGTGAAAAATTTTAAAAATCCTGCATATTCCTTATTTGGGAATCGCAAATTGAGATTTGTATTTAAGAAATACCTTCCCATACGATCCTATGGGCTAGGAGGCCCAGAGGAATGAATGGGAAGACAGTCCCAATTTGCGATTACCAATTACAGAATCGCAAATTGAGAATGCAATTTCAAGGTTGCAAGGGTGCCAAAAGGCCACCCTGCGCACCCCTGAAATATGCATGTGTGCACATTGTGTGCACATACATGCCCATGATTGTGCAACATATGGCACTTTAAAAAAATGTAAAATGTGCTTTTTTAAAGAAAATCGCAAATTACCACCAACTTGAAGTTGGTGGTAATCTGCAATTCTTTATGGCCAAATAGCAAATTTCTGGTGCTTCCAGAATTGCATTTAAGGAATCGCAATTTGCAATTACTTAATTGTATTCGCAAAATAGAGAATCGCAAATTTTGCAATTCTCTATTTTGCAATGGCCTTTTGAAATGATACATCCCAAAAGGTTTTTATACATATGGCCTTTTTTTTATGCAGGTAGGTATCAATGCTCTCTATCTTCAAATCCTCATAGCCTCATAACTTCATGTCTCATACTCTTGATCCTAATAGTCTCTAGGACACCTCAACATTCTCTGTCTCTAATCTTAGCATCATCTCCACTTTCACTCTCTTGCAAGGATGACTCAACACACTAATGGGTCCCTATTGTTCAGATAACTTTTCATTCTCCCGGCTTCGTATTTTGTTATTCTGGTTTTCCTCTCTCCTTTTCTACAGGAGCCCTCAGAAGTATCTCCTCCCTCGTCCACCTACTCCGCATGTGTTACCACTAAAGACTTGCACCATTCCTCTTCTCCTGCTTTTCTGCAGGTAATGATTTTTATGGAAGCTCCACCTTTTTAGTGTGCCGACCCCCCTTTTAGCAGTTGCTCCTTCCTTGAAGTGGTAGTTTCTTCCTTTTCAGGTTGGCTTTTAAACAAATTTTTCCCTCCGCAGAATATGTCTCTAAAGACAGACTTGTAACAATATATTCAATGTGGTAGTTTCATCTCAGTGGACCATCCACACAAGTCTTACTAGTCTTGTTTGTGTACTTTTCAACTAGGTATCTCATGTCCTTTTTATAAGGAAAACTAACAGAGAGAACAAAGACCGAGACTCCTGTCCAGGCTCAAAATGGATCCAGGACTGCTGGAAACTCTCAACTTCAGGACAGGGCCTCCTTCGCTTATTTAGGTATTAGAGATTTGGCACCCGACGTGGGATCTGTTTCACCAGCGTCTTTTGGAACTAGTATGAGGTTAAATCCCTTGGTGCACTGTTGGAAAAACACACAATCAAAGCACTCAAGTATCTAAGGAGCTGGATGATCATTACAAGTGGGATAAGATCATAGCAGCACTGTGGAGGAGTGTTCCTGCTGCTGAGTACCAACGAAAAGGTTTAGTTCACCCTGGGGTAGATGTGGCTCCTAGAACTAAATCCACCAGCCTGCCTCTTCTGTCTCATACTCATCCCTACCTTCATAGCTTGAGCCTTCTCTCTAAGGGTCTACGGGCCCGATGCACAGAACTAACTTAAGACAAAATCCTAAACTTACTACTTTTGTTATTCACAGAAGTTAGGATTTTGTCTTAAGACAAACTTAAAACAGACTTAAGACAGACTTAAGTTAGGATTGTGTCTTAAGTCGGTCTTAAGTCTGTCTTAAGTTTGTCTTAAGACAAACTTAAGATAAAATCCTAACTTCTGTGAATACCAAAAGTAGTAAGTTTAGGATTTTGTCTTAAGTTAGTTCTGTGAATCGGGCCCCTAGGGTCTCAGTACCAGTGTAACACACTGGGTTCAATGTGGATGCGTCGAAAAACTCAAAATCTCCCAAACCTCTTGCTAGGTGCCATTCGTTGTGGAAGACCCTTATTTGGGATGTCCTCTTGCTGTGACTCACAGTAAGCAGTAGAAGAAAAGGCACAGTTTTTATTTATTCGTACTGGCACACACTGTACCCTGGTTTTTTGTACTGCGCATTTATTCTAACCTATAAATGGCTATTGTTGAACCTCTTCAGTCAACTGTAGGTGATTTAGATAGAGTTGAAGGCTTCTCCTTTCTTTGTAATTCAACCAGGGAGGTTTGTTTCATTCAGGTTCAGCTAAGTATTCTTTCATACCTTCACCTATTATTCCTCCTTAGTCTTTCTTTCCTGGTCATCTTCATTGACTTTCCTGGCCTGTAAACTTTAAAGTGCACACAATTACCTTAATTGCTAGTGGTGGTTTTGTTCCAAGAAACTTGTCCTAAAGAATTATTCTTCCATTTGACTAAAGCCATTGAGTAGAATATGGCACCCTCTACCTCTGTGGCACTGAAAATTAACAATTCAGTACTAAAATCAAGCCTGTCTGAATCTTCTCTCAATGTTGGAGGGGAATAACTCAGCATAGGATACATACTCAGAAGCCAATCACATGCAACCAGGCAACCTCCCTTCAATACTCTGTTAATCTTCCATTTTCAAAGCTACATCAAGAGACTCAGGAGCTTCTGTGCACTATCACACAATCCAAATCTTGAGAAGAGCCTGATTTTATATTCCAGGTACTATCTGTTCTTGAAAGTACAAAGTTATTTCGACCAATGTAGGACAAGTAGCATCAGCATCAGTTCCTTCTGGTGGCCATGCTGCACTTAGAAATAATATTGCAAATTGTGATTGAGGATAAGCATTGCAAGTACAAATTTCTTCCACCGAGTCTCAATTCGTATCCAGGGGAATCTACAAAGATGATCTGTGTATTGACATCTCATGTGCACCTACAATAAATTCAATGTCATCCTTAATTTAATGATTGGCTAATTAGAGTTCAGTCAACAGAGGATGTCGCCAAAAATCTTCAAATAGTGTGCAACACCCAGTATTATTTGTGTTCTCCATCAATGTCGAAAAATGGTAGTTAGCTCCTTGGCAGAAACTTTAAGTCATTGGAGCACCATGCTTCCATATGAGAATGGAATTCCCTATTCTTGCAAGGATAGAATTATTTTTTTTATTTTTTGTGAAAGCGTCAGGTTGTGGTTTTAGAGACAGCTAGGCGTTACGGCTTCTTGCAATCTCACAGTTGGTCTTGATCATTAAAATATCATTAAAAGAAATAATCTGTCCAAACATTGAATCACTTTCATAAGTCACAATCCAAGACGATCATCATTTCAAAAGATAATGCAAAATCATGTGGTGTTGGCTTCTTGAGAGGAATCTACAGAGAGGTCAATCTTTTTTTCGCTACTGACAACTCAGTTAACTGTGACAGCTGACCACTCCTAGCACACCCGGCAAAAGTCCCTCTTGCCGGGGGGTTAGTTAAATACATATCTAGAGGACTGCAATCTCCTGTAAGATTTCCTGCTCATTCCATCAGATCTAAGGCAGAAGCTGAGCTTTTTCAGCGGTCCTGAACTATTGCTGACATCTGCAAAGCAGCCACTTGGGCATCACAGCCATTAGTCAAGGGACACATCTTCTCCACAACCTGTTTGCTTTTGGTTCGATCTAGAATATACTCTCTTGTCCTCTCAGCATTTTCAATCTTGTAACATCCGGTTGACATCATACACGATGAGGTGAGAGGCCCAACATAAGTGAGTAAAAATAATTACCTTCATGGAGAATTCAGAATTCTTAGCTCTGGTTCTTCCACCTTCACAATAAATTGCCAACTACTCCTTGATGAAGTATGTGCCATGCTGCAATCCAAGCTGGCGGATACAGCATGTGGGAATTGGGTGGGACACTGGTGGCAGGCAGCTGGCTGATCAGTGTGTAAGGAAAGGACTGCTTGCACTCAATAGCTCAAATGAAAATTTAAAGTGGCAGCTATCATTTAGGGAGTCTTTTGGTCCTGACTGTGGTGCAGACTTTTGAAAACCAGCTGGAAGAAGGTAAAGCAGCAAGTAAAGAGCCCCAAAATCACCATGAATAAAAATATGTCTGTTTTCATCAGATCACTCACTTTTTCTCTCCTAATATCTTTTTTGTCTTTTATTATCTCCTGTCATCTCTTTCCTTTACAGGTTCAGAGTCTCTCTCTCTCTTTCTGCTTTTTGCTCAATCTCTCCCTCACCCACTTTCACGCTCATAGACTTTGTCTCTTTCTCACTTTCCCCCTCTCACACTCAGACTTTCTCTCCCTCTCTCTTTCGCTCTGTTGCTATCAGTGTCTCCACTCTCTCCCATTCCCAGAATATACTTACGTTCCTTTTTCCCATTACAGTCCTCTTTGTTGATGGACTGGGATGTCATGCCGTCGAAAAGTACCCCCTTTCTCCCTGTGACCTAAAGCAGAAGAGCAGCAAAGTACAGTCATAGGTTAGCCAGATATGTCACTTTTGCAGGTCCTTGTCGCAAGTCCAGGTTCCTTTAAAGACTACTTGACCTCATATGAAATGATTATGATAATAATAATGTTTTGTATATTACTTTATTGAGTGTATTTCTATAGCACAGATCTGACTCCAGAGGAGAGAAGATCACTTTACGTTAAGAGTATGTCACCCGCGTACATGGTTAATGGGGAGGCGGAAGAGAAAGTACGTGTCAGGAAGAAGGCAAGATCTGTTTTGAGCACTTTCTTGTAGTGCATTAGTGAAGGTGAATTAGAATTAAAACACTTGTATTGCTAATCCATCAATCTTCAATGCAGCTAAAACATACAAAAATAGAATTTAATGACTCATCTCACAAGACCTCCAACATTGGAGAACATCCTAAAAGTCTTAGGGATTTGTCTCTCAAGAATGTAGTGAAGTTTGTTGAGTTGGTTTTATGAACACACAGTTCAGGGTGGTGAGTCAGGGACCTGCAGTGCAGTGCAGACTGAGGGAATATTATCCCCGGGATGCATTGTGGTAAATGAATGTCCTTAGGAGGCAGGCTGGTAGTATTCTAGGGTGTGTTGTTGTGTGACAGTTTCCCCTGATTGCAGTTTGGTGGGGTGGGCTACTGCACCCAAGGATCAGTGAAATGTAGAGGGGAGCCCCTTTAAAATGCTGTTGCCAGGCAATAGTCTGCTTTAGCCAATGACATACCCTCTCAGGATCCTTCTTTCTGGTAGAACTTACGTAATAATAGACGTTTATGCGTGTAGCACCAGCTCTCAGGTCCTTAGCATCCAGCTTGTAGTTCACCTGGATGTCCTTGGTCTGGCTGCAGGGCACAGTATCCTCCGGAGGGTGGATTTTCATCCAGCTCCTGACACTGGAGAAGAGGGGCACTACGTAGAGGTGGGCATCCTTGTAGTATAAACGGACGCCCCCTGGATCGTGGCCAGGAGGATCATGTTGAATTAATGCCTGTCAAGAAAGGAAGGAAATATAGAGTGAAAAAGGGGAAAGAGAGAACGAAGTGGGGCACTGTGGGGCGATGACCTGAGGAGGCAGGAAAAGAGAAAAAGATGACCTTGTACGAATGACTCAAGAAGTTGTTTTATAGAAATGTAATTGTCTATCTGTATAAGTACTAATCCACTGGCCCCTTTCACCCCTTTTCACCCACTTTGTAGGTACTTTTTCCCTGTGAGCCAGTGCTGTCTCCCCGTACCCTTTATGATGCTAAGGACTATCTTTAGGTGTGATGGAAACTCTCTTCTCTGAGTCAGCCTTGACTCAGTGTCCACACAAAGTTAGACTCACTCTTCCATTTTAGCCAGAACACTTACAAATAAAAAGAATACACACACATAAATGTGTTTAAAGTACAGCAACACTTGAATGTCTCAGTTTAATAAATATAACTTAAATATTGATACATTACCATCTTCATACATGTATACCTTCCATGTACCTATGTTACTTTTTCAAGGGGTCTTCACGCCGGCCGAGCTCTCCCTGCTCCACTGAGGAGTGTTATCTGTCTCCTGTTCAGCGCGACGGCCAGGTTCTGCTTTGCCGAGTATTCTGCCTTGGACTTCCTGACTGGCCGGGCTTGGCTCCGCCGGTCAGGACTACACCTACCAGCAGCCTCATGTGCAGGACGCCGCCCTCCTCATCACTCAGCGCCAGGAGGCGCATAAAGCACTGACCACTGCTGAGGATCGGGTGTTATTTTTTCAAGGGGTCTTCACGCCGGCCGAGCTCTCCCTGCTCTGCTGAGGCGTGTTATCTGTCTCCTGTTCAGCGCGACGGCCAGGTTCTGCTTTGCCGAGTATTCTACCTTGGACTTCCTGACTGGCCGGGCTTGGCTCCGCCGGTCAGGACTACACCTACCAGCAGCCTCGTGTGCAGGACGCCGCCCTCCTCATCACTCAGCGCCAGGAGGCGCATAAAGCATTGACCACTCCCTCGTCCCGCGCGGACACGCGCGGGACGCGCCGGGCGAAGCCCGGGCCAAGGGCGGGCCCGTTTAAGCCCGTTAAAGACCGGGTAAGACTGGACTGGGCCACCTTATTTATAGTTGTATTGCGATCTTCTTTTCGCAACGTAGCTTGGACATACTCTTTTTTCCATCTCCTCTATTGTTGGTGAATCTTTGTGTTTTGTCAGTAACACCATGACTACCAGGGGTAGTAGGAGCAAAACAGCACAGGGCGCAGCTCAGATTACTGGCCCAATTGATCAATATATCACCAGTGCAAACGAGGCAATCGACCAAGGCATCATCCTCTTAGAGCGCAGGGTATCACAAGACCTAGCCCTGGCCAAACGGTCATCGTTGGGTTTATTAGCCTCAGCCAGGACACCCATTCAATCACGGGTAACCGGCCCATTACTGGAAGTACAAGTAGAAACCCATACTGTGCCAAGCACGGTCGATTTGTCGGCATCCTTGGAGCTCTCGGACTCGCAATCGTCTATGATGTTACAAAAAAACCCTGTTCTCTTTGCGAGTCCGAGGCGGGAGGACCCCGACATAGAGCCAGACCGGGGACTGAGGGAGGGCGCCATACCTAAACATAAGAAACAAAAGAAATCGCTTAAAGTGAAGCAAACTAAGAATCATAACCATCATGAAGAATTACCCCCCACCCAGGTAGCAGAACAACATAGTTCAATCCAGAGAGAACTAACTACTATACCAACAGAAATAATAAATCTCTCTATGAACACAGCAAACCTTAGTGTTACTAGCAACACGGGAGGAGGGTGTAAAGTTTGTGCGCTAAACAATCAACTACTAACTAGATTAGGCGAACTTGTTAAAACTGATCTCCAACCCATTGAACTGAGCCTTAAAAAAATCGAAAAGCAGATAGCTGCCCTGCACGCAACTCCCAACAACGCAAAGGGGGTGGGGCTGGTGCAAATAGAGGGGCAGAAAGTGAGTACCAAAACCACGAAGGTAGGGGTGCAAGCCATAAAAGTCGCTACTGAAGCGACAACTGTCAAACCAAAGCCCCTTCCCGTACCGGCAAAGAAGGTCCCTCAGACAGCAAAAACTCCAGTCCCCTCCAATACCTTGAAGCCTGTCCCTGCTAAACCATCAGGGGCACTATATACTAACACCAGGAATAGGGGGAGGGGTGGGCACCCAATACACTTACCACCAGAAGCAAGCCCATATGTGGCAATCATGACTGAGGTCCCCGAGCTGAGTCCCAACGTGGAGGAACCAGGTTGGTCTTTAAAAAACAAGGTGCTGCATTGGTTATCCTCCAACAGACCGTTGCCACCGCACCTTGTTAGTAGAGTCTCAATGGTCCGAAGGGTCCCCTGGAGTGGTAAGGAGCCGAAAACAATCCCGGGAGACTGTGTTATAGTCAATTTCGATGAACCACATATAGCCAAGCACATTTGTTCATGGGGCATGTCGGCAACTAACGATGGGATAGACAAAAAAAGACTCTCCTTATTCTATCCTCCAACACCCTGCTATAACGAAGTCCCAGAATGGAACTTGACCCAAGGAGGTAACCGGGTTAGTAGAAGGCCAGCTGGGTTGACTGGTCTGGAACCGGAGGTAGCGACATTGCTTCTCTGGCAGGTTGGAGAGGCATACCAGTCGCAAACAGATTTAACTGTTTAGAAATGGTGGATTGACCATCATTGCGGACTGATCAGGATAGTTTGGGCCCAATATTTCTTAGGTCCAAATCCCAACAACCATTCCCTAGCTCCCTGAGTTCCTCCTCAAGTAGTGTAATCCCCGACAGGATGATGAAACGAAAAATAACAAACCCTTACCACCCCACAGTAATAACTGCTGACCTATTAGAGTCTTCAGCCGCTAAGAACGTGACACCTGGTAGCGAGGGGGAGGTGGCCATCTCCAGCCCACCCGAAGCAGGCTCGGTCCATGACAGATCTATAATTCCTGACGAACCCTCCAAATTACAATTAAACACTCCTGTCCCAGACTTGCACCCCTCGACTGGCTTAAAAGCTTCCATCGTCCCCCTTGAATTTAATGACTCACCAAACACCTTTTAAATTTGTCTGTCTTATTTTGTAACGTCGGCGGTCTTCGATCCAAAGTAAATCTTAACGCATGGTTGGATACAGTGTGTATACACCAGATAGCATGTTTCCAGGAAACCTGGGCCATTGACCCTATTCACCTTTTAGGCTACAAAACATATCATGTCCCAGCTAGCTCAGGAATTCTTGGTAGACCTAAGGGAGGCCTTGCAGTTTATATTGCAAACAACTTACCATCTGTTGACATAACTGTTCTTCTGTCTGGCGAGAATTATCAAATTCTAAGGGCTTCATTCAATAAATGCATGACTTATTTCCTGGTAAATTTTTATAACAATCTTCAGTCATCAGAATGTGTAAAAATTCTGATTGAAATTACATCTTTTTTAAATGAACAGCGGAACAAGCACTTTTCTTCTTCCTCCTATGTGATTGGGGGGGGGAGGGGTTTAATATTTCATTGTGCAATAATCATAAGAATGGTACCTGTGGTCTCCAGGAGGAAAATGGATGTTCACTGACACATTTTACACACACGAAATTAGGGTACTGCTTAAATGAGTGTCTATTTTCACTAGAGATGGAATTTGAAAATGACCTTGTAGATCCCCCTGTTGACTTTTTGCCAACGTTCCATGCCAGGGGTCTGTCAAGCGTCATCGATTATATTTTATGTTCCCAGATTATAAAGGGTCAACTGCTAACATCCAAAACAGGCACGGATATTAGCAGCGACCATTTTCCTAATAGTGTTACCCTGTCAATTAAAAATGTTTCATCACAACTAACTAGGCCAAGTTTACTGAACCAACATTCGCTGTCTATGGACAAAGTAAACGGCTTTTCTGTAAAATGGTCGAAAATTGACCCAGCAGTAATTACAAATGAAGTAGTTTCCAGAGCCCTTCCGTGGTTGTACAATTGCCTAGCACTGGACTCCTCACCCCAGTTGACTATAACCAGCTTTTTGGAAATTATTAGAATCATTCGTGAGGAGCTGTTCCGTAGTCAAAAGTCCAGAAAATCGGAAACCAAAGGCTGGTTTAACTCAAACTGCCGTAAAGCTCTAACCGATCTAAAAACAGCACTCCACGCCCCCGTTAGAGATCGAGTTGAAATTACTAAATTAAGAAAGATATATAATAAAGCACAGCTTAACTGTAGGAATGAAATTAAGAAGAACCTATATGTATGTATAGGCATTTATATAGCGCACTACTTACCCGTAGGGTCCCAAGGCGCTTCGACCGCTGCGAAACCCTTCCTGGCTTCCCTGAGAGATGGTCCCTTAATGGGTATCTCCAGGGTGAGACCAGGCATCCCCGGCGGTCTGGTGGGGCCGTTAGTGAAGATGAGGCAAGCTAATGCCCAGAGTTGCCGAGTGTGATCGCTGATCAGAGTGGGCACCGAGGCGAGAGAATTATCGAGTCCGCTGACCCTGGTCCAGAAACCTGCCGCGCCGGGAATCGAACCCTGGTCCCGGGCCGTCCTCTGCTCTCGGGTCTGCCGCCTCTAACCAGTGAGCCACACTACTTCACTATGGGCCCAACTAAATGAGAGCTGTAAATCCAAAGACAGTTCTTTGTTTTGGCGCATGATAAAATCACCCTTCCTGGCAGACGTTGCATCTTCACAACATCTTGATGTTGCAGTGAGGGCCGATGAGTGGGTAGCCCACTTTTCAAAGATATTTGGTGGACTCCCTGAGGTTGCTGACAACGAGGTCCACGTGGCTGGTGACTGCCCCGCGGACCAGATATTCCCCATCGACCTCCTCTTCGATCATAAGGAGGTCATCAACGCGTTGTCATCATCCAAAACCGGTAAGGCCGCCGGCCCGGACGGTGTTCCACTAGACATCTTTGCACACAGCCTGGAACTTTGGTCACCTCTTGTCACTCAGGTTATGGCAGCTGTTACAAAAGTAGGTCTAATAGACTCTTGGTCCACTTCAATTTTACTCCCAATTTTCAAGAAGGGCGAACGCAACAACCCAGCGTGTTACAGGCCCATGTCCCTCCTCGATTCCTTGGGGAAAGTTGCTGGTCGGCTGATCTTGGAACGCCTCCAGGATTGGGCGTCCACGAATAACATCATGACTGATCTCCAATATGGTTTCCAGGAGGGACTTGGCACTGTGGAGCAGGCTTTGAACCTAGCCCTCTTGATTGGTAAATACGTGGGGACCAAAAGTGGAAATCTGTATCTAGTGTATGTAGACCTCGGCGCGGCATTTGATTGTGTCATTCACTCAAAGCTGTGGTCCATTCTTGGAGAACTAGGGGTAGATCCACCTCTTATTCATTTCCTTCGCGAGCTTTATTCAAACGCGACTGCTTGCGTTAGATACGGGATCGGCGGTGAATTATCTCCATCATTTGCCGTTAACAAAGGGGTTAGACAGGGCTGTGTCCTGGCTCCCTTCTTATTTAATTTATATACTAATGGGCTGGAAGCGGCCATGCTTGAAGGGAGCCAGGATCTTCCTTCCATTAACCACCGCCCCATTACCGCGCTATTATATGCGGACGATTCCGTAATCCTAGCCAGAACCTAAACCAGCTACAAAAACAGCTAAATAAATACTGTCAATTTATGCTCTCTCTAGGTCTAAAAGTGAATAAAAACAAAACCTATGTTATGCACATTGGTCCCAGGGTAAGGAAACCTAACCCAGTTTTTATTGATAAAGTAAGATTGGAACGCACCAGGGAAAACCCCTATCTAGGAATCTTAGTGGACGACAGATTAAGTTGGAAACAAGCCATGATCAGTAAAAAGCTACTTTTTCAGAGAGCGACCTCAGCTCTAGTTTCCTTTTCGAGGAAACTGGGTAAGCCCGCTCCAGCAGAGTTGCAAAAAATCTTTCACGCTAAGTGTCATAGTGTGGCAACCTATGGTACAGGGGTCTGGGGTTACGCTCCCATTGATACCCTCCAAACGGTTGAGAATGGGTTTCTCAAATACTTATTGGCAGTTCCCCAAAGTGCTCCAACATACGGTTGCCACATCGAGTTGGGCATAGATTATCTGATAGACATTATTAGATGCCAACCGATTTTGCTATGGCACCGCATATGGACTAAAACACAATGCCATCTAACCCACTCACTGATAACTGATTGCTTGGCCCTGGCAAACTGGGGTAAAATCCCATGGCTCCTGTACGTGTCCAACCTCCTCAAGGACTTGGACTGTACATCTTATTTCGTAGAACCTTCCACGATGACAGACTTCTCTAGGAAAGACCTGAAAAAACTATGCCTATTCCATCTTAGGGAACTACGTCTTTCCAAAGAAATAAGCAAAACCTCGAACGTACAGACCCTGTCAGTCCAGACTGCTTTGGGTATTCAACCATACTTAACTTACTACCTAACTATATATGAAAAATATGTATTAACTAGGTTTCGTTTTAATTCCTTCTTTCGCCTTGTTACATTTCCAAAAGAGCAGGACTGGTCCCTCAAACTAATGAAATGCCCTTGCGATGGCATATCATCCCAGTCGACAATGCATGTAACATTGTTCTGCAGATACTATGAGCTCCCTCGCAAGCGCTGGATTATTCCCCAACTGCGAAAAATGGGCCTTTGTTCTTGTCGGCCAGCCTATGTCGGCCTTGTCGGCTCTGCAGTTTTTGGATTCCCAATATACTGCTAAGTGTGTTGCCTGTTTCTTAAAATTATGCTTAAAAATTCGCTGTAATTCCAATGTTTGCCACTGAATTATTGCTAGTAATGATTTTAATTGACTTCTGTTTTAAAATTTTATTTTGATACTGTGGCTCCTTATCTGTACTGTTTTATCTCTGTACTTTTTATGGTTTCGTCAAGATGTAACCGAATACAAGTTTTTATGATGATATGATGACATGTATACCTTCCATGTACCTATGTATCTCAATATATTTATTACTTTACTCCTACTGTAAAAAATAAACAAACATAAAGCACATTTGAGTCTCTCCAATGCACTGCTCTATGTTTCACCCCATACCTCTCTCAAAATATTGTCTACCTTCACTTTCTGACTCATCCCAAACCTCTATGATCTTCACAATAACCCTTTCTAGACTCATTACTTCCTCTATCCCTCCTTGCATCATCCCAGACCTCATTTTACTATTAAGATCTCCCAAACAACCCTTCCTGAATTCTTCCCTCATGCATTCCTCCTTAAACGCATCCAAAATCTCATGTTACCACTATGATCTCCCTAGTCCCTTTCTAGAGACTCCTCCTCCATCTCTTCTTTACCCAGTCCAAACCTCATCTTACAACTATAAACAGATTCACATGTCCACCATTCACATGAGTTCATATTTCCCTATACTAATTCACCACTCCTTTTTGGGTTCCGGTGTTGCTTGCTATTTGCAGAAAAGCATTTCAACGCCTCATCAGGGGTCGTAAGCACTATATGAATACAATTACAATCATTATCTTTGAGATGAAGCTCGCCCATCATTATTTTGTGAGGTAGAACTCCATCATTATTATCTTTTGAGCTGGAACTCACCCATCATTATCTTTTGAGATACAACTTGTGCATCATTATCTTTTGAGCCGGAACTCACCCATCATTATCTTTTGAGATACAACTCATACATCATTATCTTTTGAGCTGGAACTCACACATCATTATCTTTTGAGATACAACTCATACATCATTATCTTTTGAGCTGGAACTCACCCATCATTATCTTTTGAGATGCACTCGTACATCATTATCTTTTGAGCTGGAATTCACGCATCATTATCTTTCGAGATACGACTCGCACATCATTATCTTTTGTGCTGGAATTCGCCCATCATTATCTTTTGAGATATGACTCATATATCATTATCTTTTGAGCTGGAATTCACCCATCATTATCTTTTGAGATACGACTCGTACATCATTATCTTTTGAGCTGCAACTCACCGATCATTATCTTTTGAGATACAACTCGTACATCATTATGTTTTGAGATGGAACTCACCCATCATTATGTTAGGGGCACGTTTCTACCTTCTATAGCATCGATCCAATATCCAGGATCATGACACTTTCAATGTTTCTACACGCCCTTCAAATACCACCGAGATAGACATAATGCGAGATCAGCACTCCATTGGTCGGCTGGCTGCAAAGTCTTCGAGAAGCTTATACGAACCCCGGTATACTTTAATCGGATATCTCGAACCAAGGATATACCTGTAGATAGACTTCAGAGTTGCCCCATCTGGAATTGTCTAGGGAGAAAGAGATCAGCCCCTCGTTGTCAGTGGTGTGATGTTGTGATACACCATTTCCTTGAAGTGTGACACCTTGGTTTGGCAGGGCAGCTCCACTGGCATCCACCACCTTTACCTACAGATAGAGGAGGAGACACAGACGCATGTCAATGGTGTAGTGTGACCACTGCTGCTGATATGAGTGTTAAAAAGCATAAAAAGATCAATAATTAAAATAGGTTTCTTCTGATATGTTCCTTTGATTTCTGTAGAACTCATAAAAGCCTTGAATTCAGGTGTGAAACCTTATGCTAGAGTAAGCCATACTTATGTGTGATTTACTCCTGAATTTCTAAAAGCAAGTCAAACCCTCTCACAGAAAATCATTGGTGACTTATACTATAGGAGCAAATAACCTCTCAATTGCTATCAATAAAAGGAAAACAGGTTTTCAGCAGCAAAAATATCCCCCTAGCTTTAGGGATGGATTGTATATATTTTATATGCTAGTTTAACTTGCGTTAAATCGCCAGCAAGATAAACCTGAGAGAGGGACACACCCATGTACAAAATTCCCCTGAGCTAGCAGGGAGCACAGATTTAGGGTGCTCATGAGAAAAAGCTAAGCAGGGAATTGCTAACAAAATGTTTGCTGAATTAACCATTCCATCTACCAATTGGTTGGGAAAACTAAGAGTGTGGAAAAGCTAGAAACTCAACAAATTCAGGATAGACGAATAATTGAGCACTCAGCAAATCTATGCTTACATAACGAAAAAATCAGCACATCCTAGACTTTTAGTTTCTTTGGAATATGAACATTAGGGAGAACATAGTTTTTTGATAAATACCCTAGCTATGCTTGCTGACTTAAAGTTAAGTATATTTATTGTCAAGTTATAGGCCACAAATGCCCACTGTGAGAAGAATAGAAAAGGAAGTGTCACTCTCCTGGGCAGTGGTCCAATTGTATCACCAACTTATAAACTTTGAACCCATGGTCATACCACAACAACACAATTCCAGCAATGGGTAAGGCACACACACAAACCACAAGCCCACCGTCAGAAACACACAATCACAACAGAAAGCATTCACCCTCAAATATATGCAGCACAAAATACAACCGCACAACACACACACATCTGCACATATCACAATCCATCTTCTCACCAACACATATACATCCACACACCACCCAGACTGCGCCACACCTCCTGCTTAATAACAAAATATTGAAAATAAATACCACAAGAGTTTTCAAACTAAACAAAACCCTTGTAATGAGCTGATCTGAGGCTGATCCTACCACTGAACTCTTTGCCACCCAGAACTCCCTTCATACAATTGCCACTGCCTTTCTCAATCTCCACTCATGTTTGACACCCTACTGAGAGAGATTCCAGCATTTTCAACATTTCCAGCACAGGCAAAGCACTGTGTGACATTTTCAAGTTATAAATAAAGCAAGGCACCTTTCCAGAAGTCCCACACAGACAAGTTATCCACACTTAACATTAACAACTTTACACCCTTGCTTTCAATATAAGTGTTCTTACATTTCTCCTGAAACCTTTTAAACCATTCTCTCACGTTTCTGCTATCCACAATAACCCTCCTTGAATTATGTTTGCTTCCCAGACACATTCTGGTCTTAGACTTCCTGCAACACCTTGAGGAGATCCTTGCCAGTTGTGCAATGCAGTGATTGCCTTTGAGTTGCATTTAATTTCCCCATCTCAGATCCCTAGTGTTGCCCTAAAATTACTTCCAACCTCAAACATTACCTTATTACCCTGTTCAACTGTCCCATGATGCTCTTAGGATGAAACAATGATAACCTGCAGAACTAAATTTTGTTGTTCACCAAAAATCTCTATTTTGCTCGAGGTCAACTACACTCAGCAGCCGGATCGGCATAAACTGCACTTTCAACCAATTGGAGTGATATCCCACCAACAAATACCTTTTGGAACCACAACAATGTGACCCTGTTTGTCACGACACTGTAGATAGATTGCACTCTCTACAGTGCATGCATTTATAGTATCGTAGTATTTTCCTGAGCCTGCTCAAAGAGGGCACACTGATGAATGGTTAGTTACTCATGGGTTATGCATTGAAACCATTGATTACCAGAGTTTAACTGCGTCTACCACCAGAGTGAACTCTCCACTATGCATTCCACACCTGGCCACCACTAATCAAGGTGGTCAAGGCAAAACAGCTGGTTGCTCCTTGCAGCTAAATTCTGCTGATGTACAAGGCATATAATTCTTCATTATACACTGCCCAACAACAAAGAACAAATATTATGTTATTATATATCATACGATACGCTACTATACACTACGATCGGAAATGATGCAATATGATAAGATACAGTACAATACACTACGGTTCGATACGCTACAATATGATAAGATATGGTACAATACACTACGGTTCGATACAATATATGATATAATAGTGGCATGCCCCATCACCACACAGTAAGCCTCGGTATGAAGAAGACATAAGCATGAGTGAGTTTATGCCATTTTAACAAATTAGCAAAGTCACATGAGTGCAATCTGCGGCTGGATCCCTGAAGACCATACCCAAGTTATCAAGATAGTCCACATGTAAAAAGGAGACAAGGGGAGGCAGTGAAGCCACTCATTGCAATAATGAAGACAGTGGAAAATCCTTGGCAGGTAGGATGCCCACAACATTATGACTCCTCTTTCCCAGTGAAAAATCCTCGCCAAAACTCTCTTAAAGGTAAGATAAATTCTTGCCTAAGAAAATATCAAACACACGTAAAGGGAGTAATTTGTGACACACGTAAATGGAGTAATTTGTGAAGCGCTCCCCTGTTCTCCTTGCTGTCTGACAACTACCAGTGGTTTTCACAACAATAATCTATTGCAGGAAGATTCAGTCGTTCTTCACCACAGCAGTCTCACAGAGGTGACAGACACCAGGGAAATGCGACACATAAACACACACATGCACACACACGTGCACACACGCACACATTCACAAACACACACACGCATGCACACACACAAACACTAACATCACTCGGAGAGTCACAGATATCCAGAGTAATTTCATTCAGGAGGAAAACTAAGTTCTCCACCAATGCCTGATCATGCTGTGAACTAGATGGGATATGGCTATCGCAAAGCACAAAAATCACGCCCATTGGTGTGGTCCACATGTTAGACTGTCATGTTGAGATCTAAGTGCACTGGAAGCCAGCATTTCAATATGCTATTTTAGTACCTTTAACAGACCTTTTATCTTCACTGGCCCATAAATGTAGACATTAATGGCTCACCAACCCTCCATGACTCCTCCCATCTGTCCTCAGGCATTTCTCAGCCTCAAGCCTCACCTGCCCCGTAAAGGGGACTCCGGGGATGTAGTGATTCTCCACAGCTTGAAAGGTCGCTGTCGCAGCCACGAAGGATACCTGGTAATTCCGTTCTCCATCTTCCATGATGCCTGGTGGGTGAACCAGCAACAAAAGATTAGAAAACACCCCCAGGTGATAAAGGATAAAAAATAACATTTCTGCAGAACCCCTCATCTGTGCAGTTTGCAAACTACACTCAAAGTTTCATCCTCAAGTTTTCCCTCTCTTAAAAATAGGTTCAATGGTCAAGAGGGGCTTCATTAAAGGTGTGTGAACCACCCACCAGAGTCTCCTACTTCAAGTACCCCATTTTCTGTTTTATTCTCCCAGGGTAGATATGTGGAACACTTCCAGGGTCCAGGGTCTCCAGGGAGGTCAAGAGTGGATGGCTAAATGACCTCACCATTTAAATTCCATTTCACTGTTTTTTGTCAAGATCTCAAGTTTCCATCAAAGAGCATTCGAGGAGGTAGTTAACAATGGAAGACGTCAGTCCGTCATCAGATGTGCGTCAGCCGCTACAGCAGTCGGTCGGAGCATAAACCAAAAAAAGATCAGAAGAGGTTTCCAAAAGTGCAGTCTTAAAACGCCTTCAATGGTGGAAAAGCCTTAGAGGTAAAGGTCTGTGCATTACATGGCAGTCTTAGCTGGGTGACTCATAGAGTGTAAAAGTACCTGAAGAAGGGTCAGGCAGGAGGCAGGGCATTAAAAGTAGGGTCAGGCAGGAGGCAGGGCATTAAGAGTAGGCCTGAGCATAACTTGCAGAATTCAGTGTAGCGTACTCACACCAAATTAGTGAGAATTTAGTGGAATTGAACATAATTACGGGATAAGAGTTATTCTGCGTTTGCAGCTATTTCTTAGCATGAAAATTCACCCTAATTCCAAAATGGACGCAAGGTTGTATATTGCATTAAGAAATAGCTCTAAATGGAGTATTACACAGATAGCTCATGTGTGCGGCCTCCTGCGCTCACTAAATATCCTCTAGCTGAAGGATTTTGCCCTCCAAGTCATGCAAGGAGGAGTAATTGCATAATTATCAGAAATTCCGTATCAAAGAAGTAACGCGGAATTACTCTGATTAGTCTAGCGTAATTGAAATTAGGCCATGGCCTAATTAACTGCGGCTAAAACCTGCGGATTAAGGGCAGCTCATAAAACAGAAAAGGTGGATATTTTCCTTGTCTGAATGTTCAAATCTTTTAAGCTTTGGGGGTTGCCCCACTAGGTGTTTGACAGAAAATCATCATAGTGGGGCTGTAAGGCTGAAAGAGCCTCTTTGGGGGAACTAAAGATACTGTGATTTAACTCTAATACAAGGGATAATAAGGCCAAGGTCATAAGAAAAGCCCCTGCAGACCCTGTGGTGCAGGAGGGACCCAGCCTGGGGAGATCAGGCCCCAAGATGTCCTAGGGTCACATTATGTGGAGGACACCAAACCAGAGGGCAAAACAGTGCACACGAGGCATGCAATCTGTTACCTGTGTGCAAAGTACCTTAATCTAGGGATGCTTTTGTGGATACTCAACTTTAAAAAGCTGCCAACGACATTACCAGCAAACTGGTACCTGAATGCCCTTTTAGCCGCAAATACATCTTCTGTACCAGGCAACAAAACCTTGCTTGAGCTAAGCCAGTTTTTATGCTTTGTGGCTTTTTACTTCTTCTGCTATTTGCCACTAACTTCCAGAGGGAAGCTGCTGGGGCAGGCATCTTGACTCCAGAAGCGGTGGCTCTTCTATATTGAAGATTAAGAAGCCCGCATTATGATAGACCATCTCTTGACAGTCACATAAAATGGGATTAGTGAGTCATGAGAATCTTGTAAACATGTTTTTTCAGCAGTAGGATGGATCAAGTATGCACCAAGTACTTCTTTATGCTACTTCAGCCAGAGGTTTTTGATTCATCAGTGAGATCCATGCAAATTATTTGACAAAACATTCAGCACTGCAAAAAAGTTCCCTTCTGAACCCAAAGGGAGAATTCATACTAATAAATTTCGCATCATGGGCATGCCTTTAGGTAGCTATGTGGTGAGCTCTGAAAATGGAGACAGCAAGTTCTAATCCTACCTTGTCCATTTCACCACACTTAGGGATCTAGGGTTAATTACTCTGTTTCTCTGTGTCCCAGTTTCCTTACCAGCAATGGTGTAGGGGCCTGTTGCTGTGCATTCCAGGTCTTAGTGTATTGGTCAGAATTGATCTGCTCTGTATTGTTTTGGTAATTTGGACACATGGACATTGTTTAGGACATTTAGGCCCAGATGATAAGTAAAGCAGATTCAGGTGCAGAAATATAAGGTGAGTGGACGATTCCAGGCGGTATTTCTCCATTTAAATCTAACCTATCACAAGCTAACCCCCATGGAATGGCGTGTAATTTTGCAGGCCCGATTTTTTATGGCCCTGAGTGGATATCTTGCAAGTGTTTTTTGTAATAAAATGTAACAAACATCATTCCAACATGGTTGATTGAGCATTCACTTGGACGTGCAGCCATTCTGGACGGATTTTTGTCTTACATAAATATCTCCAAATTGGCCACCCCTGAATATACAAGAGGACACATTGGCGGCCATCTTGGAATAGTCTAAGAAGTAATTTTCCAAGAAAGTGGTGGCTAGCAGAGTTTGATTGGGATGTGGCTACCACAACAGCTAGATAAGACTTGGTAGCACGGTTTGGTAAGCTAAAGCTAAAGCAGACCAATGGATGAAGAGGGATGTAATAGCTATATGTAAGTGCATGTATATAGACAGATTGTTTCCTGGATGGATGGCTGACTGTATGGATTGGTGTGTGTCCTACCAGCTCCACCCTTATGGTGTCACATAGAAAATAAGAACAGGGAGGACATGCAGTAAATGAACATTTGGTGTTTTTTTACCTACATTCAGTTGCTTCTGATCATATCAGAGCCCTTCCTTTTATTGGCATTCTGATGCTTGTCAAGTGTGCCTCTCTTGCGGCCTCAGGTCCTGCGCTTGGGCATTAGCAGTACATACCTGTACTATCCTCGGTCAGGATTGCCTTCGCTTCCAAGGGCTGGTAGCTCCAATAGTTGAAGTTGTAGATGGTTGTGTTCAATCTGGCGAAGAAGCACCCATCCCTGCCCGTCTACAAGGCAACAATAAAGCATCAATGAACAAATGGAGAAATGTCATTGGTCGGTGAGGCAGATCATGATAGGTCATCCTCGATACCCTCATTTTGGAATTGCCCTGGTGAAAATTGACCTTTCTTTGATCTTCTTTTCTGTGAAATCTGGCTGGAATAATTCTAAGAGCTCTTAAGCACCTTGGCATATTCATTGTGGACTGAAGCTGCAAGGAACTAGAAGCAGCTGTCTTGTCAGCCCATAATGTCTGCAGGTAGTACCAGGAATGGTATGAGGAACTTCAGGACCTCAAATAAAAGGTAATTCACCAAAGCCCTACCACTACCTCCCTGCAATCGGCCAATGTTTGGATGTCTAGACTGCAATCCTAAACCTCCTGCTGCCCTGCCTTAAAGGTACAAGAAAATAACACAAGAAGCTAACTGATGAAAGGCCCCAGTTAGTAAATTGTCAGTCAACCTTAAATAGGTTGTTTTGTTAACCCTTTCAGACAGGAAGTGATAGCTTTGAACACAAAAGTAGTTACTGGAACAAATTCTTCTGTTTCTTAAGGTAAAAATCCTTGTCTCAAACACAGTATAGAGAATATTAAAGTGAAAGCAACCCATGAAATGAAATTATATCTGATGTCTTGAACACTTTCCAATATTGAATGAAATACCCAACTGGTCTCTGTCTGGGTGGAATAGTGGGCAAAAAAAGATGCACTGGACTGCAGCCATGACCAATTGTTAGTAGTTGAGTTTAATTCAAGCTTTTCCTCCATCACTTTGTTGTTTGTTCCAGTAGATGCCTGTACAAATAGTATGATACTAGAAAAAGCAGCATGCAAAACAATAATAAGCATCAATAGTGAAATAAGCACTGGTAAAGCCAATAGGTGAGGCTTTTGTCTGCCAAGCTAATGTGTTTGCCAATTCTTGTTTCCTCTTCAGTGGTTTACAGTGAAGTATACGAAAAATATTCAAAGATGACAATCTATGTGTGTTCAGGCAAGCAGATGCATGGATGGCCCTCTAGTCATGGTTTTTGTTATTCTTTTTCAAAAATAAATTCAAAGATGGCCATTCACAGGTGCACTTGTTGCACATTCTAATGTTTTTTCCACAAGGAACAATGTTTTTCTTTTTTTCTTTTGGGGAAGTCCTTGTCCTAAACACCCATAAAATAGAGGGCCTTTGCTTCCCACCACGAAAAAAACCTATTCATGTCATTTGTAAAAGGAGTGCTACAGGCATTTTCTAGGGTGGAAACAAAGCAAAGTACTTGTAAACCCCCACGAACATTCCAGTGTATGGGTATTTCATGCTCCTTTAATGCCCACCTGTCCTGAAATGCCTGCTAGCCTACCTATACTCCTCAATTTACAATGTTAGGAAATGTGCCATAATAACATATGTTGTTCCACAGTGATTTAAATTTGCAGGCATAAATCAAGGTCTTCCAGTGTATGTTTGTAGAGTATACTTCCATTGAAAATATATTTTTCCACAAGAAAAGACTCCTGTATAGCCCTGGAGGTCTCCAGTGGATTTGCTCACCCGGCCTTCAAACGTCTGGCAGACTTCTTCATATGCGTCCATCGAAGGAGCTCGACGTAGGTAGTGATCATGAGGCTTCTGACACAAAGTTCCATTTACCTTCCCGTGCACTGGCTTGCCATATGGGTATCTGTTTCAGAGAGATGGTATTATGAATTACTCAGCTTTGCATGCCACACTATACCTTACGTTACATCTGAGAGGACCTCAACTCCAAGACAGTGACTGGTGAACGCGGAATACACGAGCAATAAATTCTAATATACTGCTGCAGGGCACGGTACAATGTCACTGCTCCGGGAGCTGCGAGGCTCCTCATCGCACCATCACTCCCCCCTCGCAAGAAGCACTCATTGCGGCACTGGTGTTACCTGTGACAGTGTAGACCGCAAGGACAGAACTGCTCCCTGTGCAAGAGCAAGGCCAGCATGTAGTGGTACTGTCTGGTACGAGCGCGTTAAGGACAGTGGTGGCTGGCATGTCCCAAGGGTGGTGAGGCGGATGGGACATTAAAAAAGAAAAAAAAATCAATTAAAAGCCCTTAATGCAAGTACAATCTTCTCTTCTCGAGGCAGGCAGGCTCAAAACTCCCAAGCCAATCTTGGTGCTGCTCTCACCAGCATGAGAGCAGCATCAGGATTGGTGGGAGCAGCCTCTATCAGCACTCAGAAGAGCACTGGAGGCTTTTGCTTTCTGTAAACCAGCTGTATTAAGACAGCTGGGTTAGAGAGGTTTAAAGTGTGCATGTGTGGCTGCCCGTCGCAAGATGACCGGCCAAAAAGACATGCGCACTTTAAACTGAAAGCGCCCTGCTCCCTCTGCTGCTGCCAGTCTGCAGCAGCGCCACCCCGTCCTGACGCTCCGCTCGAGACGGAGGGATGGAAAATAAAATGGTAATAATTAAACTTTGTTACCATTTTATTTTTTGTCTCTGGGGGCATTTCAGTGGGGCTACGCCCTCCACCCAAACAGAGGAGCCGCCCCTGGTAAAGGGCACCCCATTGCATGTCATGTTCTATGGTGTCTTGAAACACCCTCATCAGCAAGGAGTGCTACACAGCTGACATTAATGAACAAGCACAACTTTTGACAACTGTTTGTTTCCATTAAAAATCCATAAAAGATACATACAAAAAACAATATAATCATTGTTTAAAATATTAAAAACTCATTAAAAGAAATACAGTACAGAGTGATAATTGAGAGTAATATACTACTAGCAGTCAGACATGGATCTCATGAGGATCTAACACCAATAGACATATATTATAATGGTACACATTTTAATCAGTCTCATAGAGTACATTTTCTAGATAGCTATATCTCTTCCTTATTTTGATTGCCGAAGAAATAAATGAAGAGATTGCAAAACACAATGTCACTGTATCGAGTTTACATACATGGTTAAAAGCAGCTTTATAATGACAACGTTTATGTTCTTTAAATAACAGTTTTAACCCCTTCGTTGCGCCCGTCAGCCAACGGCCGTCGCGAGCACTACCTCCGTAGTGCTGTGCACGTCCGTTGGCCAACACGGCCCCGCCCACTCAATGGAACGCCCCGCACCAGCGTTAAAAAATGCTTCCTAACATCCAGAACAGGACAAAATGCTGCGTGGATTGTACAGAAAGGCCTTCGCAGGGACATTTGGGTACATTTCTTGCCAGGCACCCATGGTCAGAAAAGCTATTAAGAAATGTAGAGCACCTAGCCGTAGCCTTGTAAGATAAAATATGTCCTGTATGTTTGCTATAAGAGATAGATAATTGTGGATGCCAGGCTGTTATGGACAGCAACATATCTCTGGGCTGTCAATTTGATAGACTCACTATGTTCCTTCCTAGCTATTTTGTATGTCAAAAGAAGCATCTTCCATTCTGTTTTGCTGTAATATAAAATACTGGCTGGGTCATCCAGACATAGGTGCACATGCATCAAAATAGGCAATTGCGATTTGTAAGGAATCGCAATTACAGAATTGCGATTGCATATGCATTTAGGAATTGCAAAAAAATGTGATTCGTAATTAAGGAATTGCTATCCATTCATTCCTATGGGACTATGAGTGCACTGATGTGAATAATGTCCTCGATATGGGGGACCGCTAGTTCGTTATGGGCGATATAAGTAAAGGTGTATCGTGAAACTGCTAAGAGTCTACAAAGGAAATTATTCCCTGATACCTGTAGTGACTTGCTGTCTGCCACACCCCATACCCCATGTAGCACTATTGATACATTTACTTTTATATAGTTGAAGTATCTCTAACAGGCTTATTTCAATTTTAGCAACACACCTAAAGATTGCTTTCAAGGCTATCAGGAATTTTAATTTTTCATTTTTTAAATGCCAGTATTATGGAAATGTATGCCTAAGTAGGTACATTTTGGGGCTTCATTTAGGACCTCACCTTTAATGGTGTATGTCTTTTTCTTGATTTTTTCTGATCGACATGCCATTCCTAAAGTTTTTGCTAGGTTCAATTTCATGCCTTTGCCCTCCATATATGAAGCGAAACCTTTAATCAGTTGTTGCAGGCCGTTTGCGATTAGTGATATTAACACTGTGTCATCGGCAAACAAAAGAATGGAGGTTAGATGGGAGTCAACTTTAGGGGGATCCGCTGTCAATTGTTGCAGGTAATCGTCCAACCCATTTATATAAAGGGAAAACAGAAAGGGCGCGAGTGTGCACCCTTGGTAAATTCCATTATGACTCTGAACCTTAGGGTACATTCACTGTTAGTTCCATAACACACCGGGTGTTCAAGTGACTATACAACTGAGACAGGAAAGAAATAATATCTATGGGGGCACCTAACAGTTCCAAAGTCAAAGGCGCTGCTTAAATCAGCAAAGCAAAGGTGGATGTGGCCTTTTTTTGCTGTAGTGTACTTGGTTATAAGCAAGTTCTAATTAATGCATTGTTGCGGGGTACCAACTGCATTGTGAATTATTAACACATGGTTATCATTCACCCAGGTCTCTAATCCTTCAAGTATTATTCTACCAAGCAGCTTTAGTGAGAAGTCAAGAAGTGAGATCGGTCAGTATCAGGCAGGCTTTCCATTCCGGGCTTTCTGACATGGAAAGTCTGCCAGAGAGCGAGTACGGGGACCTAACTGGCCCCCTGGCCTCTGCTGCCTCCAGTTGGGGGCCAAGGGGGTACCAATGGTGCCCCCCTGTTCATCCCTGCACCATGTGGAAGGCACCCTGAGGTTCACCCCAGCAAAAAAATGCAGACAACCTGCAAAAAATGTAGCAACAAAGTCCAAATAAATCACTAAATCAAACAAAGTATCTGGCCCTAAATAATATCTGTTAAAGACTGGGCTCCCATGAGCTGGCTGTCTCTGATCATTGGACAATTATCAGATGAGCTAAAAGGTACTCCATCAGTCCCACAATCTCTACCAGAGAAGTTTCAAGCTAAGGAGAAGGTGCACTCTACTTCATTTAATTCCACAACAACAGAAAGAGTAGAGAACGGCCCTTCTGCCCAGATATCTAATACAAGCCAAGACACAGGACCTGCACATACACAGAGCAAAGAAAGCACAAGACAGCTGGACTCAGTTGATGATATATTACACTTACCCCTGGAGGCAACCCCATATATGATTGTTTTGAAAGCTGTTCTGTGATCTCTCATGATGCGGTTAACATGCAAGGTAGTAGAGATACATTTTGTGTGGTCCCAGGACTGGGTGCATTATGTAAAATTAGTTGTGGACCGATAGCCGTGTTGAGGGCTTATCAGTAGCTTCTGTTATTATGTCCCACTGAGCACTTTTAGTGGCCACCAATTAAGCTTTAACATTTACAGTTTAATTATTAATCAAGCGCATCGCGTTGGTAAGATAGTTGGTGATGACATTACTATCTTTTTAGGTTTCGTATTCTAGGCCCCAGAATCTTGGGGTAATTTGCACTTTCCTGTGTTATCAACTGCAACGGTCAACCATAGTATCACCACAATATAGTGAAAATAATAGTCTTATCAGGGATACCAGATGTGCCAGCCAAGAGAATGGGCCAGCCTGGCCTCGAACGGCTGCGGACGGACACAGATGGGCCTGTCCTTGGCCCGGGCTTCGCTCGTGCAAGGTCTGGGTGCGTCCCAGGCTCCGGGGCACACAAGCATGGGCTACTGCACTTTGTTTACTTTAGGCCCCCAGGTGGCCCAGGTCCTGGGTCAATAACAAAAAGGAATGCACGGGCGCGCGTGGCCCCCTGCGGCCCTGGGGACCGCCACCTCCCCCGGGCTACATTTACAATCATGAGTGGGGGGCTCCACCCCCCCCCCACACAGCACCAGGGACTGCCTCCTCCCGGGGATATATTTAAAAATAATGTGCCAGGGGGCTCCAGCCCCACCCACAGAGCCCCGGGGACCACCCATGTATATATATTCACTAAAAAAAAAACAAGGTTACAGGGCGGTTATAGTTAGGAAATTTTAAGATGTCATCAGTGATGTCATCAGTGATGTCACTGACCATGTCATGAGTAATGCAATATGTGAGGTCATGAGCAGTGCATTGCGGGCCGCGAGTTATAGTTAGCTCAGCTAACTATAAGTGTTGAATTTCCTGGTTTTGTAAGAGTGAAATATCAGCCTAACTATAACGTCCCTGTAACCTTTGGTTTTTTCAGGGAATATGTAAGGTTTTTTCAATCCTATTTCCTAATTTACCAGCTCTGTAACCTTTGTTTTTTTCTGGGAATTTCTAAGGTTTTTCAAATGCTAATTCCTAACTATAACTTACCCGTAACTTTTGATTTTTTCAGTGAATATATATGATAATAGTGAATAAATATATAAAATTCCATTGTGATACATCAGTCAATCACTTCTTCATGAATATTCTCCCTGTACACTATGAAAATGTTGTGATGAGGAACCTTGAGATACCTCTAGCTCTGTGTGGAGATTTGAGTCCATTCCAACTTTTTATTTTTTATTTTTTTGGGGAGACCTTTGAGGACCGCCATCTGATGTTCCCTTCCTCGGCATGCATGGAAGAGAACCCTGGGAATCTGCTTTGAATTCTCCTTTCTTTCTTTGCTGTAGTCCCCTCGTCAAATAAATTCTGCCTTTCTTGTCTTTCCTCCCACTGTTTTAAGGTAAGATTTGAAGAGTGTCTGCCGGTTACCGCAAGGGGTTCAAAGGTGGGCTCGTTTGAAGCCTGGTCTCTGGGGCAGGAGATGGGATACCTGCTGGTGAAACATTTGATGAAGTCTACGGTCAGGTTTTTCAGGATGTCATATTATGTTCTAAGAATTGACCCAGTTTTCTGTGGAGTTTATATATACGAATGAAATTGGTTGAAGGAATTTGTTTTTAATTGGTTACCCGCCAAACAATGATGGCTATACCGTCTGCCCTATTTGTGGTCTAAATAGGACCGATGGATCTTCTGCATCTATTCAACTGCCTTAATAATTTTACATTGTCAAAGAGCACCCCCCAAACCGTAAAAGTTTATTTCAGTTTCTTTTTTCTTGTTAGATTTTTGTCAGCTTCCCACCATAAACATTTTTTGAATTTTTGGTATGAATAAAGTCATACACAAAATACTTTTTACATTTAACTAGAAAACATGTTTGTAATGTCAGAGTGAGTTCATTATGTACCTACTTGGAATGGTGCACTGCACACCTCCGCCTCAAAATGCCAAATACCTTCTCTTTGCATCACAATGTTAATTAGTAGCGCCTTTTTGGAAAGTCCAGGTATCTGTCAACACTTTCCTGCACGCCACTTCTTAGTTCGCAAGAGCAAGTACTAAATCTTTTGCTAGTATGAGGCTTACACTTTAACAAAAACAGGCGTGTCTTGGAATTTCAAAAATTAACCCTTTGACTGACTCTTTCAGAGTTATTGAGAATGAATGTGGTGAGCTTTCCACCATTTTAAGGTGGCACTTGGACTTAGATTGACACCAATGAATTTTTTAAATTTTTTATGTGGTTAGTTGATTTGAAATGCACCAACATGCTCATACATGAAATATTGGTGAGCGATTAGACACATACACAAGATAGTCAGCTAAGGAAAAGGGGCTGTAATGGAGGGTGGGTCAGAGGGTTCAAATAAGTTCTTATGTTTTTTGTAGAGTTTTATGTTCAGTGCTTTTCAAAATGTACTAAGCTGGGCAGGGCTCTCAGAGTAGCGTCAAGAGCATTCAAAAATGCGCTGTCTCTTAGGGGTAGATTTGTAAACCTTTTGAGAGGGGTTAGTGTCACAAAAGTGACACTAGCCAGCACAAAATGTTTTTTACCAATTTGCTTTCCAAACTGTTTTGCATTGGAAAGTACCCTACAAGCAATGCAATCAGCACAAACATAGTTTTGCATTACTTACCGCCAAGGGGGCATTACTTGTGTGGTACATGGGTGTTCCCATGCAACCACCCATGCCTTTTGATGCAAATCCCTATCTACAAACAACTGTGGACATGGTTTAGCGCCAAAAGTTAACACCATATATAAGGAGGCGTTAAGAGGAGAAATGTTTTCATTTCTCTTTTTTTCTCCAAATTTCCAAGTTTGTTGCACTGTGCAGCACACATACAAAGTGGGAACATTGTTTGAATTTGTCTAGGCATAGTATTTTGTACAGGAAGGGTACTCTTCCTATACAATACCTATGCGAGACTCAAGCACGCATTTTAGCGCAATGGTGCACGGCAGCTAAAATCATTGCAGGCACTAGGGAGAGGGGAGGAGAGAGCCATACCTCTGTATATATGGCACTCTCCTGCTCCCTCTCTGTCTCACAACGCAGTGCAGCATTTTTGGCTGTAGCGCCAGGTTGCATGACTTCTTTGAAAATCTGCCCCTGATTGTTTTATCCCCTAAGCTTCCTTCTTCAGTATTTGATAGTGCTTAATTTGAGCGGTGGTTGAAGGTGGGGTCAACAAGCACTCCTCTTTGTGTACCAGCACTTATATTTCCCCATCAGACTTTGACGCAGAGCAAAAGAGAGAAAATCAAAGAGGTGGAAAAAAGAAGAAAGAGAAAGAAAGATTAACTGTGACATGAAGGAAGCAGGAATGTAAAAAATGTTTAAAGACTGAGACAAATGGTCAGGAAGTTTGTGGTGGTGAAGCATGAGGTGGAATCAAGACTACACAGCCGTGGCATTCAGCATCCCGATCTTCAATAGTCCCAGCCATGGGTTTCCAAGCAAAAGTTTGGACCACTGCACTTGTTCCTATACAGATTAAGCACCAGTATTTGTGTACATGATGATGATGATGATGATGATAATGACATTTATAAAGCGCTTGGTTACACTTTACTAGTGTGATCCTGCGCTGCGGCACAAAACACAGACAAACATCAATTCTTAGGTCACCCCCCGAACGGAGAGCAACATCAGAAGCTACTCATTTGGAAAAAGGAAAGTTTTCAGCTTTTTACGGAAGGTCACCTCTGATGTCTCCATCCTAAGCCCCCACGGGAGTTTATTCCACTGCTGAGCTGCCACAACCCTAAAGGAGCGCCCGCCCATCCTTCCCGTCCTGACTCAAGGGACAGTAACCTGTCCCATCCCAGTAGATCTTAGTTGGCGGGAGGGGATATACGGACTCAGAAGATTATATAGATATGCGGGCCCCTTCCTTTGCAAGATTCAGTGGCCCACACAGAGAGCTTTGAACCGGATTTAATCGGGAGCCAATGGAGAGCAACTAACGCATTCCTTGAAGATGCTCTCCTGGGCAGCATCAGAACCAGGCGGGCTGCAGCATTTTGTATATGCTGAAGCCTCTGTACACAGCTGACATTGGCCCCCAGGTAGGGCACATTCCCGTAGTCCAGCCTTGAAGTTACTAAGGCATGGACCATGGTCTTCCTAGCATCCTAGCAGGATGTCCAAGGTCTTGTGCAAACTCTGCAAGATACCAAAGTTCCTGCCACTCGCCTCGTCTGAAGCTCAAACGAGAGCTTGGGGTCCAACCACACCACACCCAGCCGCACCCCTTAGTTCTTATTTTATTTATTTATTTTATTTTATTTTATTATAGTGTTTTGTATAGCGCAAACAAGACCCATGGGTATCAGAGCGCTTCACATAAAAGAGAGCATGTTAATGATTAACATATAGAGTCATATAGATCACATCATATAGAACTGAGGTAGATAGTCACATCACGCACATATGAGGTAGATAGTTATAAGGCTTTGGGAGGAGCGTATAGATATATATCCCTCAGTAATAACATTATGCATTAGGAGGTCGGTTACGGTTAACTTACATCATATCTATTTACGCAAACCAGTATGAGGTAGAAGATTATATGGCTTTACGATGTGAGGTAATATATAAATTCACATTGACATGAGGTAGTGATGCCTGCCTCAGTAATGACGCCAGTCTCAAATCGTCGAATCCTACAACTTATTCCCGTTGAGGCTCCCCTTTACTGATGGCGGGAATGTTCTGAAAGTAGAGCTGCACTTGTTTGTAACCGTGATCAATAAACCTATGTAAGGTATTTACACATCATGAAGCTCTTCACTTCTCGCTTAAATGTTCCAATATTCTGAATCTTCCTGATGTTTGGAGGGAGTGAGTTCCAGATTCTGGGGGCGGCTCCTGAGAACGCTCTGTCATAAGTTTTTTTCTTTCTGAAAAAGGCTGGTCGCAGCAGCAACTCCTTGGCACTCCTCGTTGGTCTGTTACCTCCCGATAGCTTAATTTTATTGGCTAGGTATCTTGGCGTGTTGTAGTGGAGCGCTTTATGGGTGATACACACTATCTTTAGATGTATTCTGGCTTCAACGGGTAGCCAGTTTAAAGCTTTCAGGTGAGGGGATATATGGTCGAATTTTCTCGAACCCGTGATGAGTCTTGCAGCTGCGTTGAGGCAAGCTTTTAGAGGTGCTATGGACGTTTTTGGTAGGCCAGCTAGGGTGGTGCAGCCATATTCGATCCTAGAGATAACTAGGGATTGGATTGCAAGTTTAAGTTCCGCCTCTGAGAGGAATGGTTTCAATTTTCTTAAGTAATTCAGGTGGAAGCGGGCACTTTTAGCCATTGAATTAATGTGAGCTTTCATGTCAAGGTTTTCATCTAAAGTGATTCCTAGCGATTTAGCTGAATTGACTAGAGTTGGGGTGCAGTTCATCGCCGTCACCAGCTTGGTCCATTCCTTTATTTCTGCCTGTTGGTGAAATTAGTAGGAACTCTGTTTTGTGGACGTTTAGCTTCAGATGATTGGAAGTTAACCATTGCAATGCCGTTTTTAGAGTCTCATTCATTAGCTCAACGTCTTTAAGGGAGGCGATCTTTATGTATATCTGCGTGTCATCCACATACATGTGATAGGATATCTGTGATTTTCGGAAAATTTCTGTAAGATGTTCGACATACAAGTTAAACAAGTCAGGGGAAAGTGTCGATCCTTGTGGAACTCCAATTGAATTAGGGCATATGGATGAAATTGATTGGTTGACCAGAAATCGTTGAGTTCTGTTCCGTAAGAAAGACTCGAACCATTTCAGCACATTTCCCGCTAGTCCCATCCTGTCCTGCGGCCTGGTCAGTAAAGCTTAGTGATTTACTGTGTCAAATGCCGACGACAGGTCCAGGAGAATCAGTAAGCATGCTTGCTTTTGGTCTAGGGCCTGTAGCGCATCATCGACAATATGGAGGATCGCTGTTTCTGTGCTATGCCCAGATCTGAACCTGATTGGCATTCATCTAGTAGGGAGAACTTGGTGATGTGTTGGCTCAGTTGGCACTGCACGCATTTCTCAATTAGTTTGGCCAGTAAGGGATGTTGGTTACTGGGCGAAAGTTATTCGGATCTGTTGCATCCGCTGTAGGTTTTTTGATTATGGGAACAACTTGCCCTGTTTTTAGACAGTCGGGTAGGATCCCTTGTGACAGTGATGCGTTTATTATTTTGGTCCAGATTGGGACTACAATATGGCTGATTTCTCTTAAGCACTTTGCGGGAAGGGGGTCGTGATAGTGGTTGTTAGCCTTAATTTCGGAGAGAGTTCTGGCGACCTTGTCCTGGTCATATAATTCGAATGTGTCCCCGTATGCCTTGTCTTTTGTCTCGCTACACTCTGTTGTCGAGTCGGAATCATTCGTAGCCAATGATTGGATGGGAAGGTTAGCCGCTGCGCTAGTGAGCTCTACTTCCAACGATTTGGCCTTCTCCGTGAAAAATGTCGAGAATTCCTCGCAGCTTAGAGGAGTCTTCGAGTTCTCATGAGCGGTTTTGGCTAGTTTATTTGATTGTTGCTTTAGGATTTCAAAGAGTTTCCGTGGTCTGTTTTTGACACTGTCCAGTTCAGTTCTTAGAAAATTCCTTTTTGGAGTTGATGTCCTTTTTGTTATATTGGTTTCTGATGTTTCTGAGGGCTTTCAGCTCTGGTGATGCTGGGTGTTGTCTCCATTTTCTTTCGGCCATTCTCAATTTGCGCCTGTCTTCGTTCAGTGATCCATTAAACCATAGATTTTTTACCTTCTCCGTGACTTTTTTCAGTTTTAATGGCATGGTGTCATTCTTAACTTGCTCACTATGAGCCGGGCGGGAGCCAGGGTCATATGAGTGGAGAGGGATTAAAGATTGTGCTCTTCAGAATATTGGGGTATACTTTTGCTGGGAGAGAAGACACAATCGACTCCAAAGGACATAAACACAAAGGTACAAAGAAAATAAAAAAAATTCAACTGAAATTCAGTGCAGTGGTTTCAGTGGTTGAATAGTATCAATTTTTTTCATGGATGTAAACAGAATATTCCAGCTTGATTCTGGAAACTCTGAATTAATTAATTAATCGCAAAATGCGATGCAACGGTTACGGTGATTCTCCCAGATGAGGGGCCTCACGGCGTAGCGGTAGGACAAGGAATGAGTAGTGCATTCAGTAGTTAGGGAATGCTTTTAAAATGCTGATGATCGATGGCTGCCACCCGCTGGGCTGCTAAGAAAGGAGGGGGGAGTGCGATAGTGGCGCGGGGAACGCGCCTATGCCAATATGATAATTAAGGGAGCGGGTTATTGCCCGGTGGCGTTGAATAGAAGTTCTTGCAGATGAGGCCTGGTTGCGGAGATAATAGGCTTCTTCTGCATGCTGACGGGACACCGCTGACGAGATTTCAGTTCACGGGACTATGTAAGCGTGCTCTGGGTTTGTTGGGTGTAGAGACTGCTCATTTCACGTCACATTCATTCCGCATTGGGGCTGCCATGACAGCACCTAATTTGGGCCTCTCACCGGAAACAATCAAGAGGGTGGGCAGATGGAGTTCATCTTGCTTTGAGCAATAGCTTAGACCACAGCTAGTTTAAGCAGGGGTCAGGGGTCGGCGGCCTTGTAACTATACCCTTCTTTTCTTTCTTGGACTCTCATGCAGTGGTTACCAGGCGGTGGACGCAGGTATGCTGGTGTGGAGATTCGGTCATACACAGAGCAGGGCAATGGTTCTACAAATCCAGGGAAGAGAGAGTGCAAAGGGCCAAGTGAGTCAATCATCATTGAATAGGGATTGACAGGCAACGTTTGGAGGATCTCACAGCATATTTGCAGAGTGCGCTAGGTAGCGGCATGCCCATTCCAGACGTGCTGGTGATTCATTCTGGAGGTGAAAGATGTTTCCGGGGGGCAGGACAGGAGTGAAGGAGTCTCTGTTCTCTACATTCTCATGGGTAAGAAGGGACTTACCAGACACCACCATATTTTGGTCGGAGGTGCTAAAACGCAGAGTGTGGGGTGACAACACGCTAGCAGCCGATGTGAACATGTCAGTGAGAAAGCTGAATAGGGAGGTAGCAAAACTGTTGATAGGTTCTCCGATCCATTCAATTATGCATACCTTGCTCCAGGCATTTAACTTGGATTTGTATCGGGTAGATGGGGTGCATCTGTCCGGGACATGGTTACAAACCATATTGGGAGCCATAGCTTTACATCTGGAAGGTGAAGCAGCTTTTGGGGGAGGGCGAGAGTGCCAGTTGGCTCCTCGTCCTGTGGCCGGGTCCCTGGCAAGAGAAAAAGGGCAGGGACTCCTTTTGGCGGAGACTGGACTGTCTGACCCTGCAACAGGGAGGCAGTCATTGGGGCTCTGGGCTGGTGGGAGAGGGGGCCATCCTGCTGGTGGTCCTGGACTCTCCGGCCCTACCCAGTAGCCGGTGCTTGGAACAAGCAAGATGGGGAGAGCGGATGTGCCAGGAAGGCGCTAAGCAGTGCTATGATGGCCGTGTTTAAGGGGTAGACAACGGATAGTTACCTCAAATTGAAGTAGTGGAGAGGGGTTGGGTTGTGGCCTGCTGGTACAACACACCCCATGACTGGCTCTGGAGATGCCGAATTGTATATACATGGTAACTAAAGAACACTTTCTCTTTTTCTGTCCTGCATATAATGATCATCGGAAAAAATGGATCATCCCTTTATTTGCACTAACTAGGTATCTCTTGTATGCGTGGCGAAAACGTTTGAAGCTTTTATCAATTTAACCCTAGCACATGCAAAATAGTACTGATTGAAATTAATTGTTTTGATTTTTTTTTACTATTATATATCTAGCATTATAAATACTGTTTCCCTTTAAAATGTAGCACTAACTGTATGCGCAGTGTTAATAAATTTCGTTTAGCCATATTCCAGTGTTATTTGGGGGGGGGGGTATTCTATGATGCATGCAGCGTTTTTTGTAAATCGTGTATTCACCATGTTTGCATTTGGCACTTTTACTTTAATTTAACCTAATTGTAACAATTATTTTCCACTACACTTTCGTATAGCTAGGCAGGAGAAAGGACGGTCAACATATATATATATATATATATATTTTTTTTTTTATTGTGTACACAACATTTTCAATTTGCACTTGATCTGAGGTAACATTTTTGCAATTATTTATGTTTTACACCTGCCAGGTGCCAATGGAACGAATTATGCAGTGTTATGTGGCATATTTTGTGATAGTATTGCTTTATCGATTTTCCATTTTTGCATGTTCGCAGTGTTTGAATTAGGGTTTATGTTATTATTACTACTTTCACACAGAAACACATCCAAAAGCAATAGATCAGTTACCAGTGAACGTTTCAAAGGGCCGTCCGCTATGCGTCACCAGAATTAATTTTGTTTTTAGCAACATTTAATATATTTCTGCTTCAAACATATTTTTTAATGAAATCTGCAGTTTGTCCAGCAGTTGATGGATTATCTGGCAGATGCGGCAAGTTCATAAAAATGCTGAAGACGCCACAGCTGCAAAATTATATAATTTCAGTGGCTCCTACAAACACTAATGCAAGATTTTTGCATATAGCAATGAGCATGTGTAATAAACTCCGAAGGTGCTATATTTAACCTCATGCATGCTCGTGACAGAACCGCTCCGTCACGAGCCGCGGGTGGGCTGTGCTGTTGACGGAGCTGTTCCGTTACGGCCGGCCGCCGCGCCTGCGCGGCGCTGATTATGGGCCTGCGTGTCACGTTCTATTGAGCGGGCGGGGCCGTGTCGGAACCGATCCGTAACAAGCACAGCTCACCCGAGGCTCGTGACGGATCGGTTCCGTCACGATCATGCGAGCGCCGCGCGGCCGCCCCACCCCCTAGTGCTGCGGCGGAATTGCCGCCGCAGCGAAGGGGTTAAACAGATCTTATACATATATGTATATATTTATTTATATAGTATTTAAACACTACTCGCCCGATCCACCACTATACACCCAACCCTAAACAAACATTTTGATACATATTTAGAAAATGTGTTAACATGAAAATAAATAATTATTAATGATAGTAACTAATTAACATTTTAATCAACTAAGATTAATTTATAGTTTAAAAAAACACTACCCATCCAATCCCGCAAAAAACCCAAAGACAGTACTATAATATTATTATTAAATAATTAAAATGACATTTCGCTGCGACATAAATAACGAAATAAAAGCATAACGCAGCACATAAAAATTGTCACAATACTAAATGATATTTTAACCTCTATTATTATTATAAAAAAATGAAAATATGATAGCATATAAAGGTAAGCATATTGCAGTCTATCCAGAATTTATTATAGCAAGACCCCATTGGAGTATATTCAGTAGGTGGAGTTGAGATAGGCCAAAATATAGGGATGCTACAGGCCCCCTGGGAAGAGTGGACGCCTCACAGTATTGATTACATACATGCATAAACGCCGTAAGTCATGGTAGGACGCGACTTCTACAGTACACTACCTGCCGCAGACTTGAATACGGATGACGGTGTCGCGGATGGAGATGAAGGCGGGCTCCACAAAGGTGACTTCAAACCGCTGGTGAACTGGGGGAAAGAGAGAGATGAGAAGCTGAAAAGGCAGAATTAATAAAACAAGAAGCCACACAGTCCATTCCTAGCCTATCACTGAGCAGTGCCTCTAGAGGAGGGAGGCTTCTGCTCCATAATCTGTATATTGGGTAAGAAATATTAGGCAATATGAGTCTTAATTCATAAAGGATGAAATAACATACTGTAGGTGTCTGGTGGGGCAGGGGACCTTGAATCAAGTACTTTATATGACTGAGAGGCAGACAACCTAGGTACAATTTTAGGGGCCACTTGTTTGATTTTTACAATAAGGTCACTGGGGCACCAATTTCGTCAAGCAACCTGAAGGCAGAATAGCCCTCTTGCTCCATTCCAGAAGACTTTGACCCTCTTTTATATACATATTTGAGGATACAGACACATTGGGGTAGTTACAGCATATGCCCACGTGCAGGCACAGAAGTCAAGTATACATCATGCCAGAGACTTCCCTAAGCTCATCAGACAGCAACTAAAATGGCAGCTCACACTGACCAATTAGAATTCTTAACACATACCAATTTCAGGTGCTGTTCAGGAAATCAGACATGACACTTTTGACTCCCAGACCAGTTGTTTTCTTAACATTTTTACCTCAGGAGCAGAGTTGGCCACAAGTGTGAGAGATTTGGGGTGTTACACTTAGTTTCAGGGTGATTTAGGCATCAACATATAGATGGGAAGAGGTTGAAGAGCCAGGGCTGTTCCATCTAGTTAGGAAGGCATTAGTGCATTCAAGGGGGAGCCAATTGGCAACAACTAACAATATGAGAAATTCTGCCATGAGGTCGAAATGAACTTCTGAAGCAGGACCAGAGGCAGTGCTTAATTTGAGCCGCTGGTTGCCAGTGGTGGCCACTGGCACTGATTTTGGGGAACTGCACTTATTTTTCCGCATCTGATATTTAGGGAGCGCAAGAGTAGGAAAAACACACAGATCAGAAAGGAGGAGTTAGAGAAATACAGAAAAAGCGTCACAAAGGGAGAAAGCAGGAACCTGCAGGAGTGCAATAAAGGGGCAGGGAGTGTCTGGCAAAGCATTAAAAAGACCTGAAATGATTTAAGACTGGCAGCCTTGGTACTGGATGCGCTGACTTTTTATTCCACCGTCAGCAGGCTTCTGAAAAAGCGGCAGGAACCGGCACTCATTCTTTTACAAATTATGCACTGGTCAGAGGGCAGGTGGTGGCGGGGTTTGAATGTGGGTTGACGGGCTGTTCTCATCCAATCACTCATTAGCAGCTTCCTTTTTGGCATCAAATGCTGTCACCTCCCTCCTTATCACAGAAGGGGAACATTATCCCATGGGAAGGGTGAAAAGCAGAGATCTATTCTCTCTACGTACCCGTAAATTTCCATATACATAAGTTTAAGTACAAATACCTTTGTGCCATATTGATTGAAACAAATGTCCCAAAATAAATGCTGTAGATAAGAGAGTCTTTTTAGAAACCCAAGCAGTGCACTTTTAAGTTCTGGCTCCATCAAGAAAATAAGTGAGACGGGAGACAAGCAATGCTGGAATTAGAAAACATTTACCCCAGGAACCCTTAGACTGGTAGTCAAGTTTTGGCAGAGGAAAGGGGGTGGAGTCAAGAGGGGCGGAGCTTGAAATGCAGAGTCCTGACAGTCACCTTATAATTTTATTTGAAAAAGAATCTGCTGCAAGGAAATTGGCAACAAGGACAAATGTGACAGCATATCTGTTCTAGCTTACCTAATTGATCATAAAGAGGCTGCATTTGAAGATATATTATAGCCTTATAGCCTGCCGTAGCCGGCTATACCGGCTATTAAAGGCCCTCTCCAGCGTTAAAGGCCTGAGCCAAAGGTGAGGGCCTTTAACAAGGGAGAGGGACTTTAATAGCCGGTATAGCCCAGCTATCAAAGGGCTATAAGGCTATTAGAACATTCTGCCACTAGAGGGCAGAATGTTCTGACAAATTAAAGAAATCCTTCAGGGAGCGCGAGGGGATTGAAATCTCCTCAGGCTCCCTGAAGCCTTTGCTCATAGCCAGAGCGGTGAACAAAGAAACATACACACCGTACAGTCCGTACACCCCATGATCGTGGGGTACGGTGCGTACCCCTGTGATCATGGGATGTACCCACCGTACCCCTGCGATCGCAGGGTTTACGCACCGTACACCCTGCGAACATGGGGTACGGTCCATACACCCCATGATTGCGGGGTACAGTGTGTACACCCCATGATCGCCGGGGTATGCACCGTACCCCTGCGATCATGGGGGGTACGCACCGTACACGGGTGGGGGGCGTTCCGTACCTGTTTCGAGGCGAACTTTGCTTTTACGGCTGTTTGCAGCTCCCGTAGAAAAAGGGTGGTACGGTGCGTACCTGATACGAATCGTACTTTCTAAATCGGAAAAAACAGCCGCGAACCATACGGATGTCGCGTTCAGTGGGTTCCGAGGGAGAATCGTACACGGATTTCATTCGTACGGTCTCTGTACTATTCGTACGGAGTCCAGCTCCTGGTACGAATCGTACTTCATCGTACGTACGGGGGACATTGCAGGGTAAGATTCGTACGGGAAAAACGCTCCGAACAGCTATTCAGAGCGGTTTTTCCCGAATCGGAATCAACCCCTTTGTGTCGCCCTAAATTTTGGAAATATATTACTGATGTTGGGGTAACTTATTCCATGCAACGTCACTCCTTATTCACCAGTTGCATAGCTGGAGTATGACAATGAGGGTGTGTGTCTCCAGTATAGGACAGCTTTAGGTCTGAATCTGCCACATGCAAGTGAGCTCCATTTGCATTTGCCCCCAGTCAGCATTTATTGTGTGCTGCTTGCAGCTAATACAATGTTTAAACTGTTCCTAACTCTTGCACCTGGATCTTTGCCCTCAAGTGTACTAGCAGAATATTTTAGGGATTTCATTCAGAAGTATCTTGAATCCTTTTCTGTCACAGCTCCCTTAAGTAAGTAGCCTTTAAATGTTACTGTAAGTTTAAGTTTAAAATATTTGTATAGCGCAACATACACCTGTGCGGTTTCTTGGCGCTGAGATAGCAAACAACCTAATTGGCGGAGACAATCGCTGCGACATAAGCTGAGGGAAGGGACAAAAAGGTTTAAGACAAGAAGGCCTGGGTAAATAAAAAAGTTTTCAGGGATTTGCGAAAAATGGAATACTGGGTAAGGGACCTAAGATGGAAGGGGAGGGAATTCCAGAATACAGGGGCGAGAGTAGAAAATTTCGAGCCGCCCTGTTTTTTTTTCCTGTAGCGAGGGACAACCAAAAGATGTTGGGCTGAGGAACGAAGGTCTCTGCCGGGAACGTAAGGTTTGATGGCTGAAGATATGAAGATAGGGGCCAGGCCAGTCCTGGCCTGGAAAGCCATGCAGCCTAGTTTGAACAGGGCGCGTTCCCGGACGGGGAGCCAGTGAAGTGTCTTCAAGAGGGGGAGGTATGATGAAATTTGGGGAGACCGAAGGCAAGGCGGGCCGCCTGGTTCTGCACCAGTTGTAGTTTGCGCAAGCTGTACTGAGGGATGCCATTAAACAGGACATTCCCGGAGTCCAGGCGGGACAGGACCAGTGCGGACATGATCACTTTGAGTGCAGAAAAAGAAAAGAAACGAGAGATGGAGCGGATAGTGCGAAGAGTGAGAAAGCAGGAAGAAACCACTGAACCAATCTGGGAGTGAATAGTGAGTTTGTCATTTAATTTAATGCCTAGAGTCTTAACAGATGAGGCTGGGGTGGGGGGAGGACCGAAGGAAGGGGGCCAAAATAGAGAGCTCCAGGGACTGGAGCAACCACCCGTAACCACAAGTTCCGTCTTATCGGGATTGACCTTCAGGTGGTTGAAGTTCATCCAGTCCCTGATGAAAGATAGAGTAGATTGAAAATTAGAGATAGAATCAGATGAAGAGGACAGATTAAAGATGAGCTGGAGGTCATCGGCATAGTTATATACCGTGACCTCCAGCTGCTGGAGAGCGAAGATAAGAGGGGAAATGTAGAGGTTAAACAATGAAGGAGACAGAGAGGAACCCTGTGTACTGTGTTTTGGAATGTTACTGTTAAAATGTATCTACAATCGCATCTTTTGTTAACGCATTTCCGAACACAAATTTGAAATCAGCTCCTTACCCTGTAAAGTAGTATGTAAATCCTGGAATGGTTTGACCAATATCTCAGCCCTATGCTGTCTACAAATGCACCATTAGTCAGTCCATTGGCCCCCTTCTCCTTCAGGCTATGCTGGCAGGTAACAGGCTACCCCACCCCAAAGAGCAGAGGGATATTTTGCTTCCCAGCTACTGCCCTTCTTGAAATGCCCCTGTACTGAGTGGGTGGCAATAGATGACTCTGTTGTCTAGGTTCAACCAGGACGGACCGCAGGAGCCCACTCAGCAGCTTTGTAGGTCTCGCTTGCTGGGCAGCGCATGCGCTCTCTGCTGCGAGATGTTCTGTTAGCTTACAGTGGGCATAGAGCCCCGCCCATTGCAAATACGCAGATTGTTTCATTGTCGTTCTCATTTGCTTGCTTCTTGTTTGTTACAGTGTGCTGACTTTACCTCCTCTTTGTGCCTTTGTCCCTTCCCTGGAGCATAGATGCTTTAATTGTGGCCTCCCCCGCTCCCTTTTTAGAAAACACTTTTTAAATTTTGATCAAGCACTACAGGAAAGTACGTGTTTTCCAGCTATTTCCCCTGTGTACTTCCCCCTGCCAAGCTTTTGTTGCATTTCTCCATCCACTCCCTATGATGCATTCGCTCTTGGGTGCTTCTTCTCTTGTGTTGCTTTCTTACCCATGCGCACGCTTCTCAATACCAGCTCCACTCACGTTTCGCTCTCTCTGACCCATTTTCTTTCCCCTACTCTCCTCATGCCTCCCTACGTTCCTCTCTTTCCGTTTCCATTCCTACCACATCCGGTGACGCTTCCCCCCACCCATACTCCTGTGTTGTTTCCGTCCACCCCTGTGTTGCTTCCCCCCACCTTCCTGTAGCTTCCTCACCTCCTCCTTCTTTGATTCCAACCCTTCTCCACGTTGCTTCACCCTGCCGGTCTTGCTTCCCCACCAACTCCTGCTATTTTTTCTTTTTTTTTTGGATCCAACTCGGATCCGTATTTTGCTTGCAGTTCGTGCTTGGTGCCGGTGCGTACAAAACATTTTTTTTCTGTCTTTTTGTTTTAGCTATGCTGCTCAGCATCAGGAATGCTGTACAGCAGGGCTAAAATCATTTGCAAAGCCGATTGGTCTTAAAGGCGAGGCCTGTTGGCTGTGCCAACGCTTGATTATGGATTGCCATTTAGCACTCTAGCTGAAGGCCTTTTTAAGTGCAGTGGCATTTAAAATGGCATAGGGTACTACACCTGCCTATTTAAAGCAGTGGAATCCTCCTTTGTACACTGAAACAGAAAGGCCCCCTCAGGGCCCAGTCTGCAGATCAGAAGTTCTCACCAGGGAGCCTGTCAATCAGGCAGCAAAAGCCGACCTTAAGAGCACGAGTTTTTAAACACTTCTCAGAAACGCCTGTATATTCCCTCAGGGGCTCCATCTGATGTCAGTCTAGCGCACTAGAATTGTGGACTTGTGTGACCCTATGGGGACTCTCATCGCACTATCCCAAGTGCCAGATATAGCCCTGCCACATCGAGAGCAGCAATTCAAGTGTTTCGCGTGGAGAGGATTGAGGCAGAAGAGGGGAACCGAGCCTCAATAATCGGGTTTGAGAATCATAACTTGAAAAAGATTCTCTGTGGCTCACTTATTGGATTAAAGCGTCACTGGCTCTCTTCCTGGCTGTGAATCTCACATCTGGAAGCCTGTCTTGCTCGCGCCTTGAAGCACTGTCTCAATCACTGACTATGAACCCCACACTTTGAAGCACTGTCTCACTCACTGGCTGTGAACTCCACGCCCTGAAGCACTGCCTGCTTTGTTCATTATGGCAAACACCCACCTACCTTCTCCCCAAACCACAAATATCATCTTCATTGCATTCTTAGAACCACAACAGCTTCTCTTCATGCCCAATCATTCCTCCCATCTCTCCCATTCTCTTCAATCATCCACTAGTTACTTCCTGATGGTGCAGTGAGCAAGGGACTCATGTCTGAGCATACCCTGCCACTCCTATAGTGGCCAAAACGATTCAGAAAAGGGGGTGGTGATCAGGATTCAAGCAAGCCGGGCCGAAGACGGCTGTAATGCCAGAAACCGGTCCCCGGAAGCTTGTTTCCTTTCCAGTGAAGAATTGGCTTGGTAGTTTGGTCTGCCCTGTTCCCATGATGCACTGGGCCAGGGACAGACTAATTTGCATGTAGCCAGGTTCTGAACTGGGATGGTGCAGTGAGCTAAAAAACGGTGATGGATCAAGCCCTGATCTTTTGACTGGGTAGGAGTGTTCTGCTTAATTCAGATACTCTGTCCATCACCACCCCCCTTTTTGAATTGAAAATTCATTACAACATACCTGTGATACAACGGCTCTCGGTCTTTGACCGGCCGCCGCAATAAATGTTTGTTTTGTAGACTGTTGAAAACAGTGAAGCATGGATCGGCTGATCTCGTGGCATTAAAGAAGCTTTCTGGTCCTGAGGAGAACCCGTGATCTGGAGGGGTTTGAAATGTGTCGAACTTTTTCTAGCCAATTAAGTGAGCACATCGTTATCAAAAATTGAAATTCTTATAATTTGCAAAATGTTCCTGTTTGGCTTGTTGTTGTCTGTTATCAATCTTTGTTGGGTGAAATATTGATAGATGGGCAGGGTTTGTGTTTGCTGGAATGTGTGCTGAGTGTAACTAGTGGATGATTGACAGGAATGGGAGAGATGGGAGGAATGATTGGGTATGGAAGAGAACCTGTTGTGGTTCTAAGAATGCAATGAAGATGATATTTGTGGTTTGTCAATTTTTTTTAGACGGATTAAATTATCTTCATCTGATTCCTATGTGTAGTGTTTTTGAATACATTTTGATTAAATCTTACGGAAACAGAGGTTTTATGGTGACATTGTTTCAATTCAATGCACCTGTAGAAATGTGAAAATTGTGTATCAGTATTGGCATCCTGTAGTTTCTTGTTTGAATAGGGCTCAGCTGTACTGATTGGAGCCTAAACCCTTTCTTGTTTCTTGTTCATTATGGAGCGGCTTACCTCCTGCAGTCTGTCACTCACTGAGGATGACTCTTACATTTAGCATATGCAAAAGTTGACAAGCACAGAAATACACTCATTTTTACATGGCCCATTGGGCTATAATGAGGATCAATTTGAACTTGCGGCAATGACGCAGTGGACAGTGCACTACCAACTTTTATTCCAACAGATAAGTAAGAGGAGACCTCCCAAAGCCATGCCGTTTTGACCAGTAGCCTTTCCCAGCCTAATAGAGAAATAACATAACATAACATGGCCCACTGGAGCATAGATCAAAAGTACCTGGAGTCTACTACACTTGACAATAAAAGGCTGTGTCGGCATTGAGAGGATTGTAACACAGTTGGTTTTACAGTGTATTTCACATCTTCCCATGCCCACTCAGGCACTTGCCCCGTGTCAGTCATATCACACGTGCCCATTACTTACCATATTCCTCCACCGTGAAGGTAGAGCTGGTCATACCAGGTCCAACATCGATGGTGTAAGTGCCCAGAGCTGCTTCCAAGGACAAGGGGAAGGAGAGATCGGTGATGCCTTTATGGGGGGCCACGTTCACCCACTGCACGATCTTGTTACCTCTGGGATCCTGGGGAAGATGGGAAATGATACATGAGATTCATCCCAGGAGGCCTATGTAGCACGTGTGTCATACATACTCCCACCAGGTAAATTACATAGAACGTGTGTACCACATTTAAACCAGTGCTAGAAACCACATACACCACCATCCAGTGTACCATGCAAATGACTTTATCAACCAAGCAGTATAGAGTGTCAACAAGAAAGCATCTAGGGAACACAGATGGTCCAGTCAGAAAGAACTGCACAAGTCAGAGGTTGAGAAGAGGGAGCATCATTTCCTATGGCATTTGTAATAAGGCATACAGGATATACATCATGGTTTTAACAGAGTAATCCACCTGCAAAAGTCTAAGTCAGACCCCGAGATCTATTCCTATACTGTGTGTTCACCCTGAGTGGTTTTATGAACCTATCTAAGGCCCTGCGGAAACAAAAGTGCATTCTGTTAAATTGTTACTTTCCATGAGTTGAGTTGATAACAAATCAATGTATTGGGGATTGAAAGAGAGGTTGGTAAAGCGGGAGTAAGAGTCCAGACCAGGTTTGAGGTAGATCTTCACCTTGGCCTTCTTCAGCTGCTGTTGCTGAATGATGGACTATGTGACGTATCTTCAATGACCTGGTTGGTTTAAATCCATCATAGGTAGAGTCCTCACTATCATGGTGAACAGAATCTTTGGTTACCCACCCCCTTCAGGTCAGGTTTTTGATTTGCGTTATGCAATATTTTGACCCTTTGTCACCAGGTGGGTGGTGAGAAGTGGTGTATCTGTCGTTCATTGGGTTACACAAAAAAATATATCTGGCTATTCTAATTTATTTCTAAACATTTTGTGATTTCCTGAACTGAAGAAGTTTGGTTTCTCCATTCAATGACTGGCTGCAAGCGAGTGTCACTGAGTATCTTCTGTTAACCCCTTCCGTGCTCATGACGAGCTCGGCTCGTCATGAGGTATACCTCTAGGGTGCTCATGACGAGCTGAGCTCGTCATGACCACACCCATTTACAATGAGTCCCAGCTCAGGGGAAAAATCTGCCAAACAGCCAAGGCGTTAAACTCAACCCCATTTTGACTTTTTGGAGGTCTCTGGTTAGGGTGATGTGAGGCGCCCGCAGTTAGAGGTAGTGAGACCATTACTCGAGCAGTCCTCGAGCAATGGTGCAAAGGATCTTGAATGTGATTCCTGGACTCAGCTTCAAGCCTTTGGGGGTTTCTATGGCTGGTTTGATGCATTTCCATTTTGGAAGACTTAGGCTATGTCTAACAGCTTCTATCAGAACCCACTGTAGTCCACCCGGCCATCGCCCGGCTCTGGTGAGCTCTAAGTGATGCTTTTGCTCCAAAAGAGGTATGATTTTTTTCAGTAATGATAATTTGAGTCTTTTTTTAACAACAAGAAGGCGTATGCATCACTATTCATGGCACTTTGCACCACCTGTGGCAGAATGGCCTAACTATTCCCCATGTCCCGAATCAACCATGGCATACTGGTCCTGAAAGTGCAGATTTCAGAAACTCACAAACAGTTTTTTTGTACATAAGGTTCCAACAGGCCCAGTGTCTCCTGATTTTCAGAGGCTTTTGTGGACATCCCCAGGACACAAAGGCTGTTCTCCAGGTGTATGCAGTGAACTTTGATGTCCCAATGGTTTTATTTTTTTTCTGGTCTGGTGCTGGAGCCAGTGATTGAGGTAAATTGAAGGGATTGTCATCACTCTTCATGCCTCCTGTTGATGTTGATATGATTTCTGTTTTATCTCCATTTAGACAAAGATTTCCTCATCCGGAATACCTGGGTTAGGCATTCAGGGATGCTGGTATTGGTGTTGGATCAGCCTTCTGCCAGAGGGAGATAATATTAAGTGGTTGTTTACACTCAGTCGCATGAAAATTACACGTGCCACACTATAATTGTACAATAGCCCTGCCTAGGAATATAATCCGGCAGCATATAAAACTGTGTAGGACATAGCAGCGATAATATAGTGTTATCTTCCTACATCAATGCACTATCCTTAAGTTTTACTCCTGAAGTTTGGTAAAACTTAAAGAGCGAATAATCTCATTGATTGAGTAAACTAGCGGCAGCTGGTTTTAAAATTGGTCACCGTTTGGTGAAGTTGTCTCCTTCTCTGACTTTGTCTGAAAGTTATTTTTGAATACTGATTTATTCATTTGAGTGCAAACACATTAAGATGTATTGTCTGTATTGTATGCAGGATGTATGCTTTGTATTCACTTTTTTATTAGTAATGTCATGTATTATGTATATGTGTTGTATATTAGTGTAAATAGTATTGAATGTATATATGTTTCTTTTTTCATTCACAAATGCGATAAAAAGAGTTTATAAAAAGAATTGCAAAAGTTAAAAGGGTATAAATAAAGGTACCGGACAAACTAAAATGAACCTTTTGGTTTGGTTCTCAAGATAATTATTTGAAAACGAGTTTGGTGTGGGCATTTTTTTGTATTTTTCTTGGAAATTAAACAGCACAAGGAGAGAGACACTGCTCAGAGCACAGAAAGACCTCATGCACTTGGAAATCATACAGCACAAGGACAGAGACCCTACTCAGAACATGGAAAGAGAAGATCTTACCTCGGTGGAGGGAACATAGAGCCACATACCTGCACCAGGATCGCTTCATACTGCAAGGGGACAGAGAGCAGGAGTTAATGCAAGATCAGACCCGGGAATATAGACCCTCCAACAATGAGAATTGTACCTGTGGTTTTAGAGACGCACTAAGTGAAGTGCATTTACAGATTACATAAAAAATGGGTAAAGATAAACAAATTTGCAATCAGTACATTAGCAATACAAATGGTGTCTTGTCACTTGTTTGGCCAGTTTTCATTCTGCAAGTGACAAAAATATCAAGAATTTTCCGCTGAGCAATATATCCTCTCCTTGTAGACAGACTTTTACTGCATGTTGGCAGTAATGAATTCCATTTCTGAGGATGAGGTCTTTCAACAGTTCCCTTCACTCTGCCTTCAGTGCAGGGCATGTGCAAATAATGTGGCAAATGTCTTCCTTAGACGGTATGCGGTCACTGCGGTTTGTATCAGTCAAGCGGCGGAGTTGCATAGGTTTACATTATGGTATTTTTAATATATTTACATTAAGCTCTGGTGGTATATCATGTGATATATTATAATGGGCTATATTGGGATGGCCTCTGTTATGCTTTGTCACTTCATATCATGATATGTCATCTAAGTACATGTTAGGTACTGCACTGTCAGTTACAATGTCATGTTTTATGAAATATCAGGCATGTCTAAGTAGCACCAGACCCCTCTAGAAAATCAAGCACTTTAAACTCTTCTTCACCACTCCATGAAGCAAAAGACATCTGAGAAGTAGCCACGTGGGCCTCACCTTGTCGTTCTGAGGAATGAAGTCATCATTCAGCGTCACCACCCGGAAGTTCACTGCAGTTTGGAGAAAGAAGAAGAGAGTAGAGTTAGACCTTACAGGAGATATGTGCAATCTCCTTCTCTGTTGGTGGTGGGGTCAAGAGGAAGGGATAATTCCAAAGAGAGGACAAAGTATTGGACCAAAGGAAATCAAGTCCGGTCCATGCTGACACGTGTAAGTGTCAATCGATTCGATATTCTCGCGTGGAACTCTCGTTTCGGTGATGGCAAATTCAATCCAGATTGAATTTGCCATTGTCGAAACATTGTCCTCTGTTTGGGATTATCCCTTCCTCTTCACCCCGTATTGGCATTTGAGCCTCACACTACACTTTGAAGTCATAATTTTTACTTTCCATTTTACCTGCCGATGTGGATGCCGGTTTGCTATTTTCACCGCCATCCTGTTTTGGATACATGCCTGACGATTTATACTTGACCACCACTGAATTCTCTCTGAACCCAAAAGGGTTGGAATTATCACTGGTTTAGGGATTATAAATACCGTCCATCGTGACTTGAGCCCTGAAGAGTCGGAGATTATTGTTTCTCAGACGAAACACGTGTCGGCTGGCTGTTCTCTGTGCCAACACACATTAAAGGAACCAAGAAAACTACAGCGAATATTGTCTTGATGTAGTGAACACGAACATATATTGTTTAATATTGATTGTATGTGTGCATAGGACTATTGCAATTGTTGTATGTGGTTGGTTTTCCACCACAAAGTAAGGGGTTAGTAGGGTCACCCCTTTCCTGTCAGCACCATAACTAATAGAACTGTGTCCAACTGACCTCCGTAAACTTTGCAGAGCGCCACTAACTCCTCTACACCAAAACCCTAGCTCCTAGCACCATAATGTGCTTTTATGTTAACAGAATTTAAAAATCAATCTATAATATGGAATGGGATAAGTCTTTTGTTCCATTCATTATTACCCAAGCAGCTGTAGTGTCCTCCCCGGCCCGGTAGCATGCAAATAACCATGTCACACACAGAGCTTTGTAGTGCACTTATTTATTATTCAGAGTGCAACCGTTAACTGCCTGCACTGCGTCACAAACTTTATTAACCACGCCCAGACACACCCAACTGATGATGTCATTCTCCTATAGAGTCCATCAGGGACCAGAAGGGTCTGGCTATTCATATTCACAAGACACTACATCTCTCCCTTTGTTAAATAAAAAGAACAACTAATATTTATATATGGCTAAAAATATATTATAGTTAATAATGAGTCATCGAGGTGCTCAAACCACTCTTCCAGATATAATTGTGTGATGTTTATGAGGCCTAGGAGAGAGGCCTACCTCGGGTGCAGGTGATGCACAGGCAGGTGTAATGAGTTGAGCTTTCCAGACTCTCAGGTGGACACATCTCACTTGTAACCTCTGGAGCCAATGAACATCAAGGCAGGTGCTTCAAATGTGACGAGTCTCTTGTGATGGACTTTCAGGGACATTGAGCTGTCTCAATATGTCCTTTGCTCGTCACAACTCTCAGTGGGTCAGCATCAAACAGAGTCAGACTTGCATTTCTGTTTTTGTTTGACCAGAACCTAGTCTCCTTCCATGAAGACCGTGTCCCAAACACATCAGCGTTTGTCAGCATAGGTCTTCAATCTGGGCATGTGAAAGGAATCAGTTGCACAGATTTCATTAGCATCTATCAACATTTTAGTGGTCCATTGTGGCAATTTTGTTTCCATGGCTCTCCCAACCATTAAGGTGGCAGGGCTTTCACCTGTTGTGGTATGGGGAGTTGACCTGTAAGCACGAAGGGCAGAACATAAAGCTGACTTGAAGTAGCTACCATCTAGCACAGTGTGCTGAACTATTCTCTTTAGGTTGCCCAATAATCTTTCGACACAGCCATTTGCCTGTGGCCAGAGAGGCGTACTTTTCTGATGTTTAACACCTTCTGTGCTCATGACAAGCTCAGCTCGTCATGAGGCATGGTTGCGCTATGTCCATGAAGAGCTGAGCTTGTAATGACACGCGCAGCGCTCACACGGGGGGCTAATTCCCCCGCTGTGCTGAGCGTTCTGAAAAACGGGCCTGGTCATGACGAGCTCAGCTCGTCATGAGCACAGCGCCACCATGCAGCGTGACGAGCCAAGCTCGTCACAAGCACCGTGGCGCAGCGCGCCCCCCCTTCCCCAGGCGCCGCGGGGGGATTAGCCACGCAGCGAAGGAGGTAACTCTCATGTTAGTGAGAAAGTCCTTAAACTTCTGGCTATTTATAGGTGGGCCATTGTCAGACTTAAGAATGAAGGGAACGCCCTAAGTTGCCAAAATGTCATTTAATGTCCCAATGACTTTGTCATGTGTGCTTGATAATAGGTCTTTCATAAGGGGAAATCGTGAGTACTCATCAATGACTACCATGAGATGACGTTCATTGTTCAGAGGTCCAAAGAAATACACTGCAATCCACTGCCATACTTCAAAAAAGATCAGACATAACTAGTGTATGCTGTGTTGTTTTGGGAGTTAAGTAGTTCCACAAATGATAGTCCTTTAATTATCTTTCAACTCAATCATCAAGGCGAGCAAACCGCACTCAATCTCGGAGAGCTCTTTTAGTGGCAACAATGCCACAATGACCCTCAAGTGCTAACTCAATGACTTGTATTTTTAAAAAAAATTTCTTTATTTATTTTATTCTTCGGAAGATACAGACCATGTTCATATACAATACATTCCGCCCACATGACAAATGATACCATGAACATTCCAATTGTGAACTCAGGATTATATCCGTGTATGCTCCTCGAGAACTGTGTGCCACTTTAGACAAGGATTTGGTGTGTGGTAAACAAACTTTAACTAAACCCCCCGAACTTCACCCCATCACCCCCCAACCTCCTCCCCCTTGCCGGTTCTATACACCTCAGTCCGATTAGCTTAAGTCTAGGGTCTCCATCTAGCTCCCCTCCTGACTGTGGGTCTCTGGCCCAGTGGTGTGCGTCCCATCCTGCGATACCTGTGTGGTCTGCGAGGCCTGCCCCTCTATCTCCTGTATCATCATTCCTCACGCCATCAGTACCTCAGGTAGTTGGCCATCTCGTCTGGTGGCACGCATATGCCCCTCCTCCGCCAGTGCCCATTCTCTCAGGTCCGTTCTCCAGCTTGGGCCCTTTCTATCGCAAACATCTTTGAAAGCCTAAGGGTTGGGAATGCAGAGCCAATCCATTCCTCCAGAACCAGGTCCGCCGCCGGCCCCTCCCATTTTTCTGGAAAGCCCAAAAAGCGGAGGTTGTTCCTTCTTGATTGCCCTTTCGCATTGTCTGCCCTGTCTTCCAGCCGTGCTGTGTGTTCCTGGAGCGCAGAAACTGTCGCACGCAGTTGTTGGACTTTGGTCTGTAGCGTGCTCAGGCCCCCCTCCGTGGTGGTAACTCTGTCTGCCACTTTCCTTAAATCCAGGCGTAGATGGTTGATGTACATGGCCATCCCATCCATTTTTAACTCCAGCGCTGTTCGCGATTCCCTAATGGCCGCCAGAATGTCGGACGTGTCACAGGCCACTGAGACGTGATGAGGCGTCTGCTCCTGGTCAGGTCTATTGCGGTCAGCAGAGGTCGGGCCCGGTACTGTGTACTGCATGATTTTGTTGGACTGGGTGCCTCTAAGGGTTCTATCTCTCCCCATAGTTGGGGTGAAGGTTGTAGGGTTATCTCTGGGGTCGTCGTCCTCACTTGCCAAGCATGCCAGATGTGCACCCTGAACCCCAGGATTTTCGCACCCTCGTCCTGTGTCATCCCCGGGTTGGGACACTCCGTTTCGGAGGCTCCACCAGCTGCTTCCCCGGCACTCCCTCCGTTCTGGGCCTCCCACCAGATCTTCAGGCCGGCTCTTTAGGACCACGGCCAGTCAGTGCTTCCACCTCACCAGGAGGCGATTGTTGCCACCGCCGCCCACCTCCGTAGGGCGCGCAGCCCGCTGTTACAGCCAATGGCACCAAGCAGGTGGAAAGGGGGAAGACTCACCACCAGGACCGGGTTTCCCAGTCCCCCCAGCCAGTTGTCCGCCTGGCAGTACCATGTGCTCTTGATGTCTAGGGTAGGCGTCACCCGCAGGCCTTATCAGTCAAATGTGGCCCATATTGCACCGCTGCCAAGCTCCAGTCCTGCATTCCGGTGGGTGTCCTAGTCACATGTGGGATCTCTGGCTCCGTATTTGTCTCCCCCTCAGTCCTGCTCGGCCTCCAGGGAGCCTTTACAGGCCGGGGCCACCCCCCCGAAGCGCCACACCCCACTGGGACTCTGAGGGAGCAAGGCAATCACCACTGTGGTCCCGTTCCCAAAATGTCCTTGCCATAGCGTCAAGTTCCTGCCGCCCCAGCGCCAGGATCTACCATGCACCCCAGAGGGAAGAGAGGGACAGGTACACACCTGTGCAGCTCCGGGCTTGCATAGAGCCGACATCCAGGCCGCCGGCATCTCCTCAGCCCGGCAGTCCAACTCAGCCCTCAATCCGCCGGATCCATCTCTGCCTCCCTCCAGCTGGGCAGCGCAGGGCGAGGCTCCGGAGGTGTTTTGGGCCCAGGCCCTCCTCTCCGCACTCCAGCACAGTTTTCCGCGGCCTGCTGTCTCCTGGATTAGGCCGGGGTCGCCATATTGTCAAGCAGAACCCCGGGGGATATAGTTCGATTTCTCCGGCCGTGAGTCTGCTTCACTCACCCCAATCGGTATCCTCAGAGCCGGGGGGGCATTCCGATCTCCGATGCCACAAAAGGGGGGCAACATTCCACCAGGATTCTGAAGGATTCTGTCCAGTGGGGCAGGAGCTGCACCAACGCACGTCTAACCGGCCATGCTGTCAGGTCACGCCCCCTAGCTCAATGACTTGTTGTCTCAGATTCTTGGAAATGACAATTTTCGTACCTCGTAATGTAATGCCTTCTTGAGTAAAATTCCTTTCTCACATTTTTGAGCTTTTGATATTCAAAGTCATCTGTAAGAGGTTGAGTTGTCTCTACCAGAATTGCTGTGTAATAATGTCCTTGCGGGCTATCATCTTTTGAATGGTGTTCGTAGCAGCAAGAATGTGTTCCACAGATACAGCTGCAGGCATGCTTGGCTTGACTATGAAGTTAATACATGCCTCAGCCGCTGTAGATGTTGTGCTGTGACACTGCAATGCTACTCGTGAAAAATATTCAGTGGGATTTTGAACTTTCCCTGGACTATGCACAATAGTGTAATCATACTCTTGCAATCGCAACCCCCATTTCTCGATGCGAGGGGGCATCTTTGCTTTCGCCTGGTGATCAGTTACAAGGGTGAAGTGCTTTCTATACACATGGAAGAGTTTACAAGCCCACACTGCGGCTTTGTTTCACAGGTTGGGAGTAGGCACGTTCAGTCTGTGACAGACTCTTGCTTTCATGAGCCACAATGTGTCTCTCAGCATAGTTGTGCCCATTGTGCTGGGCAAGGATCGCACCCAGACCCATCAGGCTTTCATCTGCCACAATCTCAGTATGCAGTTTTGGAAAATAGGGCACTTCAGTCGTGCTCTCATTTGCATGTTTGATTTTCATAAAGCTATGATCACATGCATCTGATCACTGGAAAAGAGCATTACATTTTTGTGACATGTCTCAATGGCGCACTGACTGTGTCACCAATGTACCTGGAACAGTAAGTGGTCATGCTGAGGGAGGTCACAGCATGGTCGCATCTAGGGTGACCAACTGGCATTGGTGCAAATTCAGGACGGTGAGTGTAAAAATTCAGGACAAAGGGTCAAAATTCAGGACACAAATTCAGGACAGGAGGTCAAAATTCAGGACAAAAGTTCAGGACAATAGGTACGTTTTACAGACACATCAGAGGTCGCGCAATAGTATATGAGTAAGCCCAGCCATTTCTAAACATATTCAACCATTTGCAAACCTATCCATGTATCCTTCCATCTATCATTTCACTCATCCATCCCTTCATCCATCCCCTCATCCATCCTTTCACTCATCCTCCATTATCCATCCATCCATCCACCCTTTCACCCTATCCATCTGTACACTTATCCATCCACTCGTCATCCAATCCATCCATTCACTCATCCATTCAGCCATTTACCCTTTCACCAATCCAGCCATCCTTTCACTTACTTATCCTTCCACCCATCCACTCTTTTAGTCATCCATCCATCCTCCCTTTCTCTCTCCATCGACCCTTTCACTTAGCCATCCTTCCTTCCATCCATCCATCCACCCACCCATCCATCCATTTACTCATCCACTCATGAATCCATTCATTGACCCTATCACTCATCCATCATTTCACTCCTTCACACATTTATTCATCCTTTTGTCCATCTACCCTCCCTTTCACTCACTCATCCATCCTTACATCCACCCTTTCACTCATATGTCCAATCATTCACCCTTGCACTTATCAATCCATCAATCCATCCATCATTTCACTTATCCACCTACCCACTCATCATCCACCCAAACATCCACCCACCCACCATCCACCCCCCCACTCATCCATCCTTTCACCCACTCATCATCCATCCATCCTTTCACCCACCCACTCATCATCCATCCATCCTTTCACCCACCCACTCATCATCCATCCATCCATCCTTTCACCCACCCACTCTCCATCCATCCATCCTTTCACCCACCCATCATCCATCCATCCATCCATCCGTCCTTCCCCTCAGCATCCATCCATCCTTTCCCCTCATCATCCACCCATCCTTTTCCCTCATCATCCATCCATCCATCCTTCTACCCACCCACTCATCATCCATCCATCCTTCCCCTCATCATCCATCCATCTTTCCCCTCATCATCCATCCATCCTTTCACCCACCCCCTCATCATCCATCCATTCCCTCATGATCCATCCATCCATCCTTTCACCCACCCCCTCATCATCCATCCATCCACCCTTCCCCTCATCATCCATCCTTTCACCCACCCCCTCATCATCCATCCATCCATCCTTCCCCTCATCATCCATCCTTCCCCTCATCATCCATCCATCCATCCTTTCACCCACACATCCATCCATCCTTCCCCTCCATCCATCCCCTCATCCATTTATCCTTCCCCTCATCCATCCATCCTTCCCCTCCATCCATCCATCCATCCTTCTCCTCATCCATCATCCTTCCCCTCATCCATCATCCAGCTACCCTTCCACCCATACATCCAGCTATTTACATTTTCTCTCCATCCTTCCCCTCACTCATCAATCCATCCATCCTCTCTCATTATCCATTTATTCAATCTTTCATTCATCCATTCACCCTTTCACTAATTCATCCAGCCATTCACCCATCCCTTCACTTACTTACTCGCCCACCTTTCCATATTAATTTTGAGCTGAGCCCTTTTGAGAAGAGGCCCATCAAGAACTTCACCCTCGCTGCAGGGGCCGTTCCAGGACTGGGACAGAAGCCACCCAGGGCGGAGACAGGATCCACCACAGGGGGGGACAAGAGCCATCACAAGCAGGGGGGGGGCAGGAGCCACAACACGGGGGGACTGGAGCCATCACAGGCGGGGGGGGTGGACTGGAGCCACAACATGGGGGGGACAGGAGCCATCACAGGCGGGGGTGGACTGGAGCCACAACATGGGGGGACAGGAGCCATCACAGGCGGGGGTGGACTGGAGCCACAACATGGGGGGACAGGAGCCATCACAGCCGGGGGTGGACTGGAGCCACAACATGGGGGGACAGGACCCATCACTGAGGGGAGGGCAGGAGTCATCACAGGAGAGGGAACAGGATCCACCAGGGTGGGCACAGGGGTGGGCATGCAGTATTCTAGTATCATCTTGGGCTCCTCGCCCCCTCCTGCACAAGACAACGAGAAGACAGGCTCTCTGTCCAAAATGCCATCCCCCACTGTGATGTGCAGTACTTACAGGGGATACTCTAAGAGAACTGATTGAACTGATTGTCCTCCATACTTTGTTAATTTGTTTACAATTTAGTGACAGTAATTAAGCTCGGTGAAGAGAAGCACATGCTGCCTCGGTGTTATCAGGGGTGTAATCTGGCCGAGTCTAGGATGTTTGGGGCCCTGGGTAGAAATGGAATGTGTGAGCCCCCCTCTAAATAGCAGAGACATAATGCATTCAGGGCTGTTTGCATGTGAATAGATGTCGCTGCTCCTGAACCTGCAGCTCCTCCATCTCAGTCACCTTCGAAGCACCTCTTAACAGGTCATCAAGGGCTGAAGGTGTGAGGGTTGCCCCCCCCCCGCTGCGGCTGCGCCTCTCCAATGCTGCTGAGTATCTGATGAGCTTTGGTGTAGCATCGGAGTGAAGAAGGGAGGTGGGTGCAAGCTGTGCCGGCTTTAGTGTGAGGCAACCGGTGCCCTGTTAAAATGACGGACAAATGGCGTCCGTTAAAGAATCCTTCACGGACAACGGACAGACGGCCGAAATTACGGACTGTTCGTGAAATTTACGGATGGTTGGTCACCCTAGTCGCATCCTGTGTGGGACAAGTGGATATGGCCTGCCTTTAGCCGGATCTGATGACATCCCCTTTTCAGAGAAAATATGAACGAAGGATTTAAGTTTTGTTTTGTAAAACTCACACTTTTCAGCATTCAGACCTGCACAGCAAATAAATAGCATGCCTGTGATAGGGCTTTGTCATTTCCTTTTGAGTGGCCCAAAATACTAGTATATTATCACTGTAATTAACAGCACATGTGACAGTCTGTATTGCACGGTGAATAACATCCTGAAATGCTCTGCAGTTGACGACACCCCAAAAGTTAATCTTTTATATCTGAACAAACCAAGATGGGTCAAAAAGTTAGGTACCTGCAATCTTCTTGTACTTCGAGTTGATGCTACCACTTGTTCAGATCAAGGCGGGAAAATACCTTGGCGCCATTCAGCTCTGTAATCGTGTCTGCAGTGTGGAGATCTGGATGTCATTATCTCTCGATTGCCTTCTTAGCTTAGCCCATATCAGCACAAATGCACACTTCACCTCCACTGTCCTTTTTTGGCAGTACCACTATGAGCAAAACTCATGGCGTCTGACCAATAAAGAGTACAATTATATCATGCTTCAACAGCTTTTTGAGTTCTTCCTCAGCAGCTTCCTGTCGATGGAAAACAATTTGGCAATATCGTTGAGCAACAGAACAAATGTCTTTATTAATGGGAAGTTGCATTTTCATTGTCTTAAGCTTTCCTAGTCCATGAAAAAACAACTGGAACTGACTCACTATTTCAGCATGTGCATTCTGGTTATAATCTATCAAGATCAGCCCCATGTCAGCAGCAGTACTGAAACTGAGTAAACATGCACTTGATGAAGGACCTTGAAAAATGTGACTTGGCGCCTTTGCTTTAGTCTTCTTGCTTTGCAGGGTTGCTACAAATGATCCTTGACTTTGCAACAGCGTGGAGGCTGCCCCCTTGTATACCTTAGTCTTCGACAGTGTGAGATGGGGCACCGGAGACAGTTTGTTTTATTTTCCAACCAACATGATGTTTATTGATGCACCACCGTTGATGATAAAAGGTATGGAGCAACCATTCACCTTTAGTCCCAACTTGGAGCACTGTCCAAATGAATTTAGTTGCTTCAGGTGGTGATCTCTCTCTGACTTGTAGTGGTTAATGTTATCATCATGTGAAAATTAGAGTACGGAGTTCCTCAGTGGGTCATAGAACACAAAAGAAGGTAATGTATAGTGAAAGGTTGAAGAGAAATCCTACGTGGAGGGGAATTCCTCCTTTCGGAAATAGGGCCCTCACACACCCAGCAAGCTAGGTGTCATGCTCCATCATATAGGCCGCTCCTTGTTGGGTTGGCACTGCAATACCCAACGGGCTTCCATAGAGGGGCTCTTTTGGTGGAGATAGTTCTTCACACACGGTTCTGAGGCATTGCCACAGATCATTCGTGACTACCAGACGAGAAACATGTCGACCACCTAGGAGTAGAGCGCTTTTCCGACACATTGTAGCCAGATTGTCGCCTCTCCTATATTCTTTTTAATCAGGCTAGGATCCTCCCTGAATAAAGTCATTTAGAGGAATCTCACCCCTGTTTTAATCTGCACACTTCACTTTGACATCTACACATACTAGGCCCCTTACACCCACTGTACCTATACGGCAAGGAACAAAAGAGCCCCTCTATGGGAGCCCGTCGGGTATTGCAGTCCTGACCCGACGAGGAGCAGGCCCATATGATGCAGCATGACACCTAGCTTGCTGGGTATGTGAAATCTACTCCCCTGCAAATATCCCCTACATTTTTCACCAATTAAATGTTTCTGTTAAACAGCCTTTCTACTGGTGAAGAAGAACCAGAACAAAGATTTTTGTTTGAACTACAAAGTAGTTGCGTAAGCATTTAGTTTAGACCTGTATAATCTATCTGCCATTTTTCTGTGGTTTCAACAATTCTTTCTGGGACAGACAGTTACTATTAATCATAAGGCAAAGCAGTCTTATTGGTCCTGGTCAAGTTCAAAGTTTACTAATGCATAATTGGCTCTATCCACCAAATAAAGCTGGTGCTCATCACCTACAATCACCAGCACAAATTGAGCACTGGGCAGTAAAAAAGGGCACAACTACCATACACCACATATCATCTGATTACAAATAGCTAGGGGTGGGCGGAACTCGTAGAGTTTTACTCCGCAGAATTCTGCAGAGTTACCGAAAAATTCTGCAAGATTCTGCAGAGTTCCAGTCCATCACGCCACTCGCGCAGATTTTTAGCACCAGGAGCTTATCTCTTGCTGTAAAATCTACACGAACAGCACCACGCAGATTGCCAGAAAGCAAAGTTTCTTTTTGTTGCTCGAGTAAATTTTCTACTCTAGCTGCAGCTTTTGCAAAATGAGCGGCAACTTTCTTGCGAGCAGTAGTGACCTGCCGCGACGGCCCACATTGAGAAATGTCACCGGGAGTTAGTTTAGCACTAGTTTTTTTAGTTTTTGCAGCACTCCAAGCAGATAGTGGAATGAGCAAAACTCTGAGAGCTCTGCCGGCAGAACAGAGTTTACCACCCACCCCTACAAATAGCCCTATGAGGTTGCAAGAGGTACCCTTCATTTCAGATGGCCATGCCCTATGGATGAACTACTGTCCATCAGAGGCTAGTGCTCTGCTGTGGGAGGAAGCACAATAGGTTGAGAACCTATAGTGATCAAGAATTGGAAATGTTTCAGGAGAGCACCATTTTCCACACAGAATGAAGACTTTAGCACCTACAGCCTTATTGCTGCTGCAGAATGTGATTTTGGCTGCAATTAATTCTAGATTTCATGTAGAAATGTCATGAGTATTAATTGGCTTTCTGTGTTGAACAAGATGCATGGCTACCACATTTGCTGACTTTGAAAGTTATGGCCCTATTGTCAAAAGTAGGCAGGGCGAATATTACAAAAGTTGTAGCCCCCTCTTTGGGACACATTATGCGGGTCTCTTTATATCAATGGAGTGGGTGACAGCAGTTACTGGCCCCATGGCAACTATGAAATCTTTACTTACACTTGAAGACTTCTGAAAATAGCTGAAATCTATATGTAAAAGTGTGAGATACAATGAGGAATCAGACTGCGTTTATTAATTCCTAATTTTGTAGTGGCATGGTCCAACTTGTAATAGTAAATAGAAACACATTTGGTGGACTGAACTTCTAATTGTTGCAGGAAATAGGTAGGCTTTTGATCACTTTAAAGAAAGGGTAAAGGCTGTTATTCCTTAGCCCAGCAAGCCATCAGCTGCCATCAGCTGCCCCTGAATTGATACCCTTGGGGTTTGGCATCTTACAAATTGTTTAACCTGACTTTCACTACAATTATCTTCATAGGAACCAGAAGCTCTGATTGATGCTTGCCTCCCACAAAGTAGCAAAAGAGCTTAAAAGTATGGTAAAAGTCATGAAATGTTTCCACATAATATTCTGGAGCAGACTAGAGTTCTGATTATGTTCCATATTATTTGGGGGGGGAGTACTGTTTTTATACTAAGTGTGTGTGCATGTTGTGCATATACACAAGGCACAGGGAAGACAGGCATGAATGTGCAGTAGGACATCTAGAACACCAGTGTCACTGAAGGGGAGAAGTGGAGCAAATCTTCCCTGCACCTGCTCTGCCACATCCAGAGCTGTCAGAAGGATGGAGGCAGAGGGTTGGACCTTTCCCCATACTTTTCAGGGACTTTACATTTAATTATAGACTTCAAAGCAAGTTTGTCCTGTTTATTGATGAGGCAGTGTGCCAGATGCTGGTGTTGCTGCATTTTCGTTAGGGGTACATTTTTAAAAATAGAAACAGATGCAATATCCCAGTGTAAACTTTTTGAACAGAGCCCTACAAAACATCTAACATGCCTGATCACATCCACTGCCAGGACCACTCACCTGACTGTCCAGCATTGTAGACAGGTTTGTCAGTCTGCAAGAAAGTCCCTTTCTGCTTTTTTTGGATCAGAACAGTTTTACTCTCCTCAAAGGGTCGGATGCCCTGGCTGCCCCGAACCAGGACAGTGGCAACTTCTTCCGCACCCAAAGGATCTGGCACCTGGTCAAGGAAAGAGCGACAAGGGTGAACTCAATCAGGACACATGGTATGTAATTTGTGGGGAGCAATCATTGGAAACATCTATGAACCACTTACAACCAGGGCACAAATCCTAAAAAAAGAAGTCGGGGACGCTGACGTCACAACAGGAAGTGACGTTACGAAAGGTGGCTTGCACCATCAGGCTCATTGCCTCCCTTTGCTCACCCCTTAAATACGATTGCATCAGAGAAGCAAGCGCGTGAGCAGCGTTATGAATGAGCTCCGATCTCGCCCCTGAGAGGCCAGAGAGTGGTTGTGTGGCTCCATTTGCTCCAATTATCGAGCTCCTGGTAAAGTAAGTGGAGGGACGCCGTCCACCCACGTGGTACCCCGATTCGAGCCCTGCTTACAAGTAATGCAACCAGTGATTTAACAGAAATGCTGCAGAATTGTGTGTGTACACGTACCTATGTTGTGCATGGGTGTGTGTGTGAGTGAGCACCACACACTTGTGTGTGACCTGGAAATGGGTTCTAATTTCACCACAAGTGAAATATACCTCAACATCTCCTAATGTATTTTTTAACTTCTTTTTATTATTTTATGCTCAGCAAATAAACTTGGCAGAATACATTATACACATTCTAAAATTTGAAAATCTCCTAATGTTTACACCCTCAAAGCTTTCCCCGCTCTATGAGCCCTCAACATTACCCCCAACACTGTCACAACTGAAATATGCTTCTTTTCCACAGGGTTGGGTTAGTCTCCTACTTATCTGCAAAATCTATGCCTGTCGCACTTGCACAACACTACTGCCTACTAAAGCCGACTCTACTATATCTCTCTGCCAGACCCTCCCACGTGGCAAGATTGCCTCTTCCACACCCACAGCCCCTATTGAACTCAAACTATTATACAAGAACAGTCTTGTTCATTGTATATTCCATGCAGCCCCACACATGTAAGCAGCTTTGCTCACTCATCCAGAGTCCCTTCATCTGGGACCTTCCAGAAAACCCACCGCCTCCTCTCTCATTATGTTTAAAAAGTGCAATTGTGTCAACATAACTTGTCACTAACACCCCCCTCTACAGCTACCGCCCTGTCCCACTGAAAGATCTTACAGTAACATACCATTTCTCTGAATACAACCTCCTTATCTCTCTGAAGTCCACCTTCTGGTAGCTTGACTCCACTGAACCTGCCCTCATCCTTGTGGAGAACTTTACCACCTCTCCACACCACCCGTCCTCTGTCCTTGCTGCACCTAACCTCTCTGCAGCGTTCATCGCCACCGACCACCCCATCCTACTCACAACCTTTGACATAACTGGCTCTGAACTGGATCTCTTCCCTCTACCCCAATAGGTCATTCTCTGCCCCCTGGTGCTCCTCCCATTCACCACAGACCCCTCAGACTTCTGGTGCCCCCAAGTCTCGGTCCTGGGTCACCTCTACTTTTCCCTCTACCACACTCCCTTAGGTTCCATAATAAATGTAATAATAAATCATTTTACCTGGCTATTTCTCTCACCTCTGTGAGTGTCACCTCTGAAATGTTTTCCCAGTTCCATTTGGTCTGGCTCCTAGGACTACTCTCTGCCACCGGATGCCTCTTTCTTTGGTTATTTCATTCTTCTTCAAAAGCAAAATACTATGGGGCATATTATCAACAACTAGCGATATTTATCGCTAAATAAGCTTAGCGACATTTTTTATATCGCCGCGCATCGCCGGATTTTATCGCAGAGATAACGTGCTATTAGCAACATTTATCTCCAGAGCGATAAAAAATCCGGCGATAGCGGCAAAATGCGTGAATATCGCTGGAAATTCAGCGATATTCAGGCATAATAGGGACTTATTCTGAATATCCACCTCCCATTGGAAATACAGGCTAAGAAGTGGTCTGAGCAGGCGTTAGGATTTGGCGATATTCGCACTGAGCGCGAATATTTTAATCGCTACCTGCGTTGATAATAGGCGATAGCGATGTTAGCGACTGCTTTCAGTCGCTAACAGGTTGGGTACGCCCACTTTGCTTGTAATTAGCGATAAATATCGCTGACATGCAAAGCGGGCCCCAAACCGCTCGCTATCACCTAAAAGCTGTCGCTAACTGATGTTAGCGACAGCTTGCTAATAGGGCGATGACATTAGCGCCGCTTTGCGGCCGTCGATAATTTCATTTCGCCTGCCTTGGTAATATACCCCTATATGTGCCTGCTTCTAATAACCCCAGAACCCATTCCCTACCAGATTCAACCTTTAACCCCACTCCCTCTAGAAGAGTGCCTGTGTGCACCTTCCCGCCATCCTTCCTGTCCACTTCCGCCAGAGGGCGCCCGCCACACAGTCAAGGCCCTTATCTATGTGAAACAGAACCTTGCATAAAGGAACAGCTGTTCTAACCGCCCTGTTATTGTCTACTACAGAACGCATTCTTGGACAAAAGGTAGTTAACTGCACCACGTGCACTCTCATGAACCGCCACAGACACACACTTCAGGTTTTTAACACCTGGTTGGCTGGCTAGCTCCTAAAAATAGAATCCTGCTCTAACTGCCATTCTAAGAACGTATTCAAAGAATTTCCTCTACTCACAGGACACAAAGCACATCCTGCCTCACCCTATTGAGAAAATTGCAATGTCAAATTAAAGTACACTCTCCACCTTTACAAAGTATGGGGTGGGCGAGGTTAAAATGATTTTCACTTTGTCAGTTTCTCGTAAAAACTGTGATGTTTGCAATCCCTGATGTTGCACTTATCGTTAATTAACACTAATAAAATTGTTCCGTATAATACATGCTTTGCAGTTAGTTATTTTACTGTGCAAGCCATTGTTTATATAAACTTTATGCAAAAGATAAGCATGCAGAGAACAATTCTGCATCTATTTTCAAACTTGGTTGGTTCAAACATTTGGTTTGAACATCACAGCTGCTGATGGCCACACACACAACCCCCAATGCTATATGCCAAAGGTCCCAGAACCCCCTCTGCCCTACTTCTACCATAAGACACCAAGGGCCCGATGTAGGTGGCCCATTACCGGTCGGTAAACCGAAATTCGGTAAATTTCAGGCTTACCGACCGAGCCATTTCAGTTGTAGGGGATGATTCGGTAAATACCGAATCGGTATTTACCGATTCGGTATTTACCGAATTGGAAAATAGCATGTAGGAAGGACTTTTAAGAGTGCTTATGTGGTGTAAGGATTCGTTATTTACCACCATTAGTTGGTGGTAAATACCGAATACCTTTGAAAATGCAAATCTGTGCATTTTCAACAGTGCCATGTGGCAGACATACATGCCCTTAGGGCATGTATGTGTGCCACATGTGCAGACAAGCACTATCCAGGGGTGCAACAGGGTGTCAATGTGACACCCTGCCACCCTTGAATGTTTTCCTATGTTACCGAATCGGTATTTACCGATTCGGTAAATCACATTCATTCCTATGGGCCTCCAGGCCCATAGGAATGAATGGGAATTACCATAGGAATTAATGGGAATTACCGAATCGGTAAATACCAAAATTTTTTCTACATAGCATTTACCGTTTCTAAAATACCTAATCGGTAAAATTCGGCATTTTAGAATCGGTAAATTTGGATTACCTACATCTGGCCCCAAGTAACCTAATGAACTGTATGTACATATTCTAAGTTTGTATTTACATTGTCCTCTTCTCTAGCATTTCTATACCACTAAATCTGCCCACCTATTCGGACAGCGCCCTGAACTGTAATTGTGTGATAAGGGACAATATTCTGATTTCTAATGGATATAGCTTGTCGCGGATTCCCCAACTTATGTGCACCCCTTCTTGGCTGTAGACTGTTCCGAAATAACTTTTTTTCCAGCAATGATTCCCCAGGTTCACAAGGTGGTTCCACATGGCTTCAGCCACAACTCCTTTTCCGGATATGACATCATCAGGGTATGTTAGGGGCCAATCAGCATGCTGGCATTAGTTCCTTTTTTCTCTATGTCATTGATGCAATTTGGAGCTTTCTATTGGTATTTCGCAGACACATTGCTCAATATTCGGCAGTGCCAAGGTCAAATGCTTCCTCAAAGTACTTCAGGCTTCAAGTCTTGCAGACAGTGCTGCAAGAAAATAAATATCCAATTCTGATCCCCCAATGGCTGTATGTACTGTCTTGGGGTGGGACATGGTGCTGTGGGATGTGACTCTTGCACCTGAAGGAAGCAGGCGGCCATTTTATTTTTAGCTTTAGCCATAGAGAGATTCCCAAGCAGACTCCTGCTCCTAAAAGTGAGTCCTGTTCCTACTGATATTCAAAAGTATTCAAAGAATTTCGCCTACATACAGGACTGTTGGATAATGGTCCACTCGGCAGGGTCAACTCAGACTTTTTGCCTTCCTCCTCCACTTTTTCTGACCACGTTTTCTGTTGGCTTTAGGACTTTTTGCACTTTACCAGTGCTAAAGTGCATGTGCTCTCTCCTATAAACATGGTGATGTTGGCTCATACCCAATTAGCAATTTACTTATAAGTTCCTAGTAAAGTGCACTAGTAAAGTGCACTACGTTTGCCAGGGCTTGTAATGGGTGGGTAGTTTGGGCCGGACGGTTCCCATTGAAGCAGGGTCGAAACTGATTTGCATATAGCTGGGTCCAAATTGAAGTGGCATGGTGTGCAAAATAACGATGAACCACGATGCTTCCCTGAGTAGTTGCCAGTGGCTTAGAATAATTCAAGCATGTAGGACTTTGCTTTTTCCCTAGACTGTTTTCCTGACATAGAGTTGCCAATTTAGATGCTTTGGGTACTTTGCCACTGCTGATCAGTCTCAAAGTACAAGTTTTCCCTATGTAAAATGTAATGGTAATTGGTTGTCCATGGTTGGTATGTTTACCTTACTAGTAAAGTCCCTAGTGATGTGCACTGTGTGTGCCAGGGCTAGTAATGCAAAGGCTTGTTGTGAAGGGAACTCAGGCCTGCAGTGTGGGGCCTGCGCTCAGTGTGCTAAGTTATCATGTTGTCCTGGCAAGTGCAACCACTTGTCAGGCCTGACTTTCCCTTTTACATACACATTGGGCACCCCTTAGGTAGGTCCCGGTTAATCCCTGGGCAAGGTGCAGTGTAGGTAAAAGGTAGGACATATCCTAAGGTGTGTGTTATGTCCTGACAGTGAAAAACACTCCATTTTATTTTTCACTGCTTAAAAGGCCATCCTGCCCATAGGACAGAATGAAGGAGGCTGTGTGTTGTGTTTATTAGCCTAGTTTCCTATAAGTTTATAATGGAGAGGTGAGGTTTGGTATGTATGAACTCACAGTGTCATAACACATCTTTCTGTGAAGGTGGTTTTGTCAGAAACCACTTTTTTAGAAAGCGGCGGAGTTTTGTGCTTTAAGCATTTCTGTGTATCTCTGCTGAAATGTGGATTGACTGTCTGGATCTGAAAGGTGAGAGGAGCTGGAAGAGGTCTTGACCGAGGGAGGGGTTGAGATGGCACCAGGATGACCTGCATCTGGAGAGTAGGGGGAGGAGAAGCCTGGGAGGTGAAAAGGCCTGGGCTTGTGCTATAAACCAATTGACCCATCTCCTGCGGAGTGATTAAGGATTCAGACCCCCAGTATCAAAGGGAGGTAGGTGACACTGGGAGGGAGACATAAAAAATTGATTTAGGAAGGGGTCAAGGAACCCCTGAGCACAAACGAACTTCAAAGACATTAAGGGGTATAACTATGAGAGCTGAAACCCCTGAACCTTGGAATGAAACAGAAATGGATTGAGACTGAAAAGTCTTAGGCCTATTCAGTGGTCAAGAGGAACCTCTGCGTTTTGAGGTTCAAGCAGAGGCGTTGGTGAAAAGTGCTGGGTCATCCTGAGCACCAGAGAAGAGGAGAGTCTCGGACGCGCAGAGTGCGTGTCGAGGTGCAACCAGAGGTGCTGGTGAGGAGTGCCTGGGAAGTGTGTGCACCAAATTCAAAGTAATTCTCCACAGTGCTGAGGGTGGGTCTCGGTGTTCACTGAGACTGCTGGATGGAGGGCCAGGTCATTGGGCCCTCGGAGTGAAACAGCAGCGGTCTGGACCGGCAGCCCCGGAGGAGCTGAGCCGCCGGCCCGAGCTCGCCGTACCCACTGACGGAGTTCTGGATCAAGGCCCAAGTCGCTGAAGGAGGAGAGGAGAGTGCTGTCACGCCCCCCAGGTAATGTGGATCACCACATGGGGTGGGGTGCGGGCCCAGAGAGACACTCTCTCGGCCTCTCGCTTCTGTCAGCTGCTCAAGCCTGGAGCTTCGGCTCAGATCTAGGCCCATGCTGGCCCAAGGAGGGGCAGTACTGGGGCCGGAGTGAGAAGCATTACTTTTGTGTCATCATTGATCCATATTGGTGGCACTGTTAACGGAGCACCTAAACTGTCATATTACGCTTTGCATTATTGCTGCTAACGAACTGTCGAACTGTCATAGGACGCCTGACCTCATTTATACCTGACGAACTACATGCTTGATGCGCTACGCACTGCATTATTTTTCCCTTGCAGAGTATATGATTGTAACGTGGTGTATGGCAATATTTCTTCATCACACAGTACCTGATTATAACGTGGCACAGTGCATTATTTCTTCATTGCACAGAACATGATTGTAGCGTGACGCATTGCGTTGTTTCTTCCTGGTACAGGGCATGCTGGTAGTGATACGCATTGCATTATTCCTTCTTTTGCAAAGTACATGACTGTGGTGCCACATATGGCATTGTTTCTCTGTTGCACAGTACAAGAGAATATCGTTACGCATTGCAGTATTTCTTTTCTTTTGCAACGTGTCTGATTCTAGCAATACGACTTGCCTAACCAATTGGAAACAGTTAGAAGTGAGCTTAACTATTGGTTAGAAGCGGTGGTTGGGATTAAAACCTACCAACCACTGGAAGGAAACCTACCCATTCTTATATGTTGGTTTTGTATTGAGTGGTCATATCGTATAACTTCTTATATAAAGATTATACTCATTTTTAAAAACTCGTGTGGAGTCTATTTGTTGTGACATCATAGGGCTGCTGTGAGTGTGGTTGCACATATTGTACACTAATGCCTTGGAGATAAGCCTGGCTGCTCGTGCCAAGCTACTAAGGGGGTGAGCAGGGCTATCTCAGACAGTGCCCTTACTTAGCCTAACGTTGAAATGAGGGGTCGGGGACTACCGCCTCCAGCATTTGGCGGCGGCAGTGAGGGATAAGGAACCCCACTTCCAACAAAGCATTTCAACTAGGAACAAGGAAGGAGAAATACTTTTCTGACTTTGCATGCGTGCTGCACTGTGCAACACGATGCAAAGTGGGAAAATCTTTGCATCGTGCCTAGCAAAGTATTTTCCTGTACGAAACCTATGCTACACTCATGCGCATACCCTAGCGCTGCGGCGCTAAGAAGGGTGCATGGCGCACGGCAGCTGAAATCAGTGTCGGCCCAAGGGAAAGGGGAGGAGAGAGTCACATCTTTAAAAATATGGTGCTCTCCTGCTCCCTCCCTGTCGCGCAACGCAGTGCAGCCTTGCGGCTGGCTGTGCTGCGTTGCATGGACATTTTGTAAATCTCCCCGGATGTATCCTCCAGGAATATTGTTGCTGAAGGTAGGTAACTTTTTCTTCTGGAGGAAATGGTAAACCTAGAGCACAATCCACTGGTGAAATTTCCTCCAACCGCGGTTTATTATGGAGGAGGACCTTTGAAACTGGATTTGCCGCTAGATGTATCAGTTTGCCCAGAAACTTGGAGGATTTTCTTTTCCTACCCATCTCTAGATCAAGCCTTAAGCTCAGGGCCACTGAAATGATGCTGTTATGGAAGACCAAGTTACTCAGTAAATTTGACTAGGGGGGTCAGTGTAACTCGCGTAATTATGCGTAGCACAATTATACAGAATCAGCCAAATATTGAGAGAGATTACACGGAAATATGTGACAAGAGTAATTCTTTAGCACTATTTTCTTAGTGCAAAAATGCCCTCTCACATCCAAAATGGGCACAATTATGCATTTAGCGCTATTAAATATTGCCAAATGCAAGAAAACATGAATAGCAAGTGCACACAGTCGCTTGGGGCAGGATTTCTCTAAACGTACTCCTGGTAATTAGTACTATTTTCTTAGTGCAAAATGCACTTTTGCATCCAAAATGGATGCAAGGATGCATTTTGCACTAAGAAATAGTTCTAAATGCAACAGAACATGAATAGAAAGCATAAATATGCTCTTGCATTAGGATCTTTTCCCCAATATTACTCTCAATATCGCAAGCGGTTGGAGTCATGTTATTATCCATATTTACGCGCCATAGAGTAACGCAGAATTACTGAAAATTCTACAATTACTCCACCCTAATTGAAATTCTGTCTTTGTCTAAATTTCACTGAATTATTTAGCAAAAAAGGCAAATTATACTGCACAATGTGGCACATTTTGAGATAGTATTATTACATTCTTTTCTCATTTTAGCACATATTAATGATGTAGTGGCAATAATTTCACCTCATAAGAACCAGTCTAATATATGGTTTCAGCATTCAGCATCCAAAAGGTGACTAGTTAACCAGGACTGAAAACTTGTATGGAGCCACCGAAGGATACACAGTTTTGTCACTCATCACATGGTGACCCGCTGAACAGCCATTATCATACAGTTAGCTGTAAACCCTTATTCAAAATAGGTCTCCAATTAATGATTGAGCTCTACTTGATGTTGGCTCATCAAAATGTCAGAAGTAGCGGAAGTGACATCAAATATACTCTGACCTCAATGACATCATAGGAAATTATATTGTATGGCCTTTGACCCATGTAATAAGTTCACAATAAATATTCTACAATAGCAGCAAATAATACCAATACATATTTTTGGTACCACCAGTATTTTGATAGGGATCCTGACTAGATATGTCAAGGAAACATTATGCATTTCTTATCATTGCTAGTGGAGGATATGGCTCCACGAAACAAAGAATAATATTAGGAACTAAAATTATTTCTACAATAACCGGTCATGATTAGGGGTTGGTGGAATGTATCATTCAGGCTGCGGAATTGGCAGAATTTGGCAACTCCGCATTACTCTTGCAATGCGGAGCTCCAGCCAAATTCCGCAGATCATTGCTTGGTGGAATATTTCCCCACAAAGCTCCAAAAATGCAAGTAAGATTTGGTGACCCCTAGCACCATTTCCCGACAGAGGTGGTCGTGGGCGGCCATGGATGGCCGTGGTCAGAAGGCTGCTACTCGAGTAGATTTGGTGCATTTCGAGTAGATTTTCAACTTGAACGGCAGCAAAATTTACTTGAATGGCTGCGCGCTCTTGTACACGGCATGGTGCAGTTCATGCTAATTTTGCAGTGCTGCTCACATTACTGGCACTAAATTGCAGTGCCAGAAGCACAACGTGCATATTTCTACCCATTGGCGGAACTCCATGGAGTTTTTATGCAACCCTGCGGAATTCCTCTGAGCTCCGGCCAAATTCTGCAGATTGTTGCGTGGTGGAATTTTTCCCCACAAAGCTCCAGAAATGCAAGTAATATTTGGCGACTCCTAGTGCCATTTTCTGACACAGGTGGTCGTGGGCGGTCATGGGTGGCCCCGGTCAGACAGATGCTTCTCGAGTAGATTTGGTGTAGCTTGAGTAGATTTTCAACTTGAACAGCAGCAAAATTAACTTGAATGGCTGCGCACTTTTGAACACTGCATGGTGCAGTTCATACTGATTTTGCAGCGCTGCTCACATTACTGCCACTAAATTGCAGTGCCAGCAGCACAACATGCATAGTTCTACCTGTTGGCGGAACTCCATGGAGTTTTTATGCAACCCTGCGGAATTCTTCAGAGTGAAACTCTGTGAGTTCCATCCACCCCTAGTCATGATGAGAATGTGCACCTAGTGCACGCCAAATGTAATGTTGTGTCATGGGAAAGCACCATAAAAAGATAAAAGATAGACAATGTGCTTTGCCCATCGAATTGCACATGGGAAAGGCCCCCCCCTACTTAAAAAGACTCCTAACTATCTACCGTCCCAAACGCAATCTGAGGTCCTTGGGCAGTATGCTATTCACTGTCCCTCGTATCTTCAGAGCCAGAATGGGTGGCCGCTCATTCCGCTATCTGGCAGCCACCCACTGTAATAAACTCCCCCTGAATCTGCGGATGGAGCCATCCGAAAGTCGCTTTCGACTTAAACTCAAAACTCACCTCTTCCCCAGTCATTAGTAGAGGGCAGGGTGTGGCCGTATTGTGTTTTGCTGTTTTTATCTGGGCGTTCTCTATGGTACTCATCCACAGCGCGGGGACACACTATTTTAAGTGTAACCATGCGCTCTATAAATGATTTTATTATTATTATTATTATTGTCCTCCGCTCATAACTTATATGGGTTATTTATTTAATATCATCCGTGTTATTGGCAGAGGTGGTGTGAACCCTCTTTTGCGGCCACAGCTGTGTGAGGTTTTTATGGGCCACTTTTATGTGTAACTGGGCAGACAAAAGTTCATAATTAATGCTGTAAGGAAAAAAGATGGGGTGATAGAAAAGGGAAAGAAGGATAGACAAGTGGGTGAAAGGATGGATGGATGAGTGGGCGAAAGGATGGATGGGTGGGTAAAAGGAGGAACGATGAGTAGGTGAAAGGATGGTTGGGAAAAAGAATGCACTGATGAATGGGTGAGTGATAGGATGGCTGGGTGAAAGGATTGATGGATGGGTGGGTAGAAGAATTGGGTGGATGAGTGGGTGAAAGGATGAGTGGATGAGAGGTTGGGTGGATGAAAGAATGTGTGGATGAGAGGTTGAGTGGTTGAAAATATGACAGATTAATGGGAAATCTGAGAGGATAAATGAATGGATGGATTGATAAAAGGATGGCAGAGTAAATGGAAATCTGAGAGGATGGATGGATGGGTGGGTGAAGGGATGGCAGAGTAAATAGAAATCAAAGAGGATGGATGGATGGCATAGCAAATGAAAATCGGAGTGGATGGGCGGATGGAAAAGTAAATGAAAATGTGAGCGGATTGATTGATGGACAATAGGATCAATTGATGAATGAAAGGCTTTATTGATGGATGGAAAAGCCAAAAGTGGATGTATGTGAGGATGGATGTATGAATAGGTGTATGCATAGATGATGGATATGTGAACGTATGGGTGGACGAGTGGCCAATGGATTAATAGAATGATGAAAGATTAAATGACAGATGAAAGAATGAATGTATAACAGAATGTAAAAATTAAATGGTGTATACCAGCAGGCGGATGGAAGGGTTAAAGGATATATGTGTAGATGCTTGGATGGGAGTGACAGTGGAGCTCTTCTAGGGAGGTTCGGGCTTATTTTCTTTGCTTGCTTGGTGCCATCAGAGCTTTGGTTAAAAGTGGAAGGGATTTTAATTTTCTGGCTACTCTCTTTGTTTTGGGCATACAGTGTTCCTCAGCATTGTTAAAATGATTAGATTTATGATCACTGGAAAGGCACTGTCACTCTTGCTAAGCACAAAGGTGAAGAGATTGTTCAAACAGATAATTCTTCATGTATTCCCAATATTCAAAAATGATCAGATGCTGAATAATGTGCATTTTTATTTCACTATTTATTTGTCCAGAAGAGTATGCATTGCTCTGCTGAAATTATTTTCTAGAACACAGCAGCAGAAAGTAAACAGTGCTCATGGGACTGCTATTGCACTTCTGACGCCAGAAATCAGAGGCAGAGTCATGGGTCGCAAGGGGAAAGCCAGGGCTCGCAGCTGCAACCCCTGGCGACCTCTAAATGACCATTAAGGAACTCCAATTAAAACCTCCCCAGGACATGGGAGGCGGTTCCCTATGATTTCCTTCTTGCTTTGGAGAAAGATAGGTGTGATTGAGCAGTGGAGAGAATCAAAAGCCCACATTCAATGGCCCTCCCATCTCCAAGGCCTTGTCCTCTTCTTCCAGCACAATTGTTCTCAGTTTGCCCGGTCTCAGTCAACCTTTGCAAGGGTCTGAAGCTGAGAGCTCAAGAAGCACTTTCTTAAGTAACTTTCGATTCATTAAGAGCTAGAAATTTTTATTTTTTGTGGAATTCTATTAATTATATAGCACATCATCCATTATGTGACAAGTGAGGTAAACCCATATTTATGCGGAGAAGGGGCCTTGCATATGCTGTCTCTCAACACTTTATACAGGTGTGTGTTTCCAGTAGAAAAGCTAGAGAAGGCAGATTTACATGCACAATTAAAATTATGCCAGCTGACCGAGCAAACTCTAAATCTTGTTTTGAATATATGGTTCTCTAGCGCCAAAAATCCCAAATAATTCACTTTTCCTCCTTCGATCTCGCTGTCCACCACTCACCTTGAACCAGGTGCAGCCTAGCCAGGAGCCAGGTTTGACTTCAGCGTTCAGCAGCTGGTGGGTCCTGCGTTGTGTCTTGAGATGGACGGTCAACCTGATGGGCCACAGGACACCACTGAACTGCACACACACTGCCTGCGAGGAAGGGAAGTTGAGGGCTGCCGGGATGACCACAATGTAGGTCCTGTGGGGAGAGTGAGAGAGGGCGTGGATTTCTCTAAGGTGATTTAACACTGCATTAAAAGTGACAGGCATGATTGGATAAAATGAAGCAATGAGCATGAAGACATGAGGAAGGGAAACAAATTGGGGTTTGCAGGGCATTTGGAAGGAACTGAAGATATTTATAGAGAGGATTGAGAGAAAGTAACGAGATGTTCAGATACCATAGGTGCAGAAAATAACAACAATAACTAGAGACAGGGGGAATATAAACAGGTACAAAAGAGGGAAGGTAAAAGAACAGTCTTGGAAGAGAGTAAGAAAGCATAGACAGGAAGCAGAGAGGATGATAGATGGAGAGAGGGAGGACAGTGTGCACTCAGGGAGAAGGGACGGAAGATGCAGAATGAGTCATAGAGGAAAAAAAAGATTGAGAACAGAGTGAGAGATGAAAAGTAATAGAGACGAATGGAAGGGATAGAGCGAGGAAGCAAAGCTAGAGTGAGGGAGTGGATGTGGTGTGATGATAGGTGGTGGGAGGGCAGGAAGGAAGGAGTGAAGGAAAGTTATTTATAGTAGGGGAGCGAAAGAGAAGTAAAAGAGGGAGGGAGATAGAGTAGAGGGAGTGGAAGGGAGAAACAGCAGGGCACATCCACCATTGCCTTTCTAGAGAGGACAAATGGCCATGTTTTCACTGCTTCTAGAGTCTTCTTCAACGGACTTCTAGACGCCTCAGGCATACTGCTGTTCTCATTCCCTCTCAGACTCCAGGCAGCAGGTAAGGCCCCCTGTCCCTGGTTCAACCTCCCTGGGATATCACTCACCCACTTGCCTCTTTAGGTTCATGCGATTTTTTGGGGTGAACGTTAAAGCAGGAAATCATGCAACAGTCATCTATGCCATCAGATTCCTTGCACTGCTCAGCATGCATAACAAACAGTACAATTGCATGTCATGGGCATGGAGTACCAGCACACATACTGTCCCTATGTAGTGTTTATGCAAAGGCTCATGCAGTGATGTGATATAGCATAGCACACTGAAGCTAAAAGAGGAGCATAGCATGAAAGACCACAAAATAATGATACTTTTAGTGTACTTTATACTGCAACTAAAACTTTAGGTGCAGTAGGAATTCAGCAACAGGCTACATAGCATTTCATTGCAATGCATAACACATATGCAAAATGGCATTTATTTATAGTTTTGCATAGTTCATAAAATACAAACATCACATACAACACCACCAATTAACAATTAATTGTGTCCTTAAATGTTTAAAAAGAACAACATGCATTTAAATACCTGTTTGGTCGCAGTTTTATGGTGTCAGTATAAAGCGCATAATGAATGAAATACTGATCGATGTAGTAAGAGCGAGCTAGACAAAGAGCCGAGCAATGAAACACAGTCCCTTTATGGTTTCTTTTTCTGCAGCTTCTCTTGCTGCTAAGCATGGCCTACATGACCCAATAACTTCAAGAATGGGCAAGTGTCCAAACCTAATCCACACAGTATGTCGATCAGTCAGAATTAGGAATTAAAAATGACCCCAGTTACGACCAATTTGTTTTTAACCTGCCTAAGGTAACTCTAAGCATTAAACAGGAAACATAAAATAGAGATTACCGGGGGGCACTTTAACTTTTGGAAGGATCCCAGCAAATCCAATGCAAAAAACACACCATCAAAGTGATCCCTCCTAAAGTGGTGTGAGCCCGACCAGGATTTTATATCTACAGGCTGAGGATTCTGAGATGAAGCAAGCCACACAGAAATTATGCAGGTGAGAACCTTTTTGAAAAAGAGAAACATTTTTATCTTTTCTTTAATTTGGGAATAGGACTTTACAGATTTGGTACTGTCTGGTAGCTTTCGTCATTGTTATGTAATATTAAACACACCCAAGTCTTTTTCTACATTGACCTCAATGTGGCTGTAGTTGATAATTTTTCATTAGGCGAGCGTATTCCAAGGTTTGTATGGCTGGAGAGGGAAAGCTCTTCCCTGGATGGATTTGTGGGGGCAGTGGAAACGAAAAAATATAATCCCAAACCCTGGAGCCAATGTTAAACCACCAGATCTTAGGGCCAGATGTAGTTGGGCAAATACCAGTCAGTATCGGTGAAATTCGTTACATTTCACCGTTACCGACCGGTATTTAGCCATGTGGGATGTAGGGAAGGAATCGGTAATAAGGAAGCAGTAAATACCGATTCCTTAATACCGTTTCCTTATTGGCCTTGCATTTAAGGAATCGTAATACAAGGAATTGGTAATACCGATTCCTTAAATGCAATGTAGGTAGCACTTAAAAAAGTGCACATCAACCTTAAGGAATCGCTATTTACCACCAACTTCAAGTTAGTGGTAAGTAGCGATTTCCTTTCAAAAAACACTTTTTTGCTTTGTGAAATGTGCCATGTGGCACACATCCATGCCCTTAGGGCATGCATGTGTGCCACATGTGCACACATGTGCACACATGCACATTTCAGGGGTGCAACAGGGTGTCCACCCTGGCACCATTGAAATACCTCCCTGTATTCCCTGTATTACCGATTACGAATACCGAATGTCTTCACATTTATTCCTATGGGCCTCCAATCTCAATTACCGATTCGGTAATAGCGAATATTAAGAATTCAGTATTTTTTACCAAATTCTTACCTACATCTGAAATACCGATTTCTAAATACCGAATCGGTAAAATTCGGTATTTAGGAATCGGTATTTCCCTATTACCTACATCAGGCCCTTAGTCTTTTAAATGGAAACTATAATAATAATAGGTGAATATTATGAAATAGATGTAAAAAATCGGCATTTTTATTACAAATAATTAGTCCTACCATAGGCAAGGAGAAATCATACATTGGCATGAGTGAATGACCACAGAAACTGGGTAACTCTTATAATCTTATCGCCCAGATTATAAATGGGTCAGAATTCTGAAGTTAGTGGTGTTTACCATGAACGGTAATTGCCAGTTGTATTAAATACCTCACCCTTCATTACATTAGCAGATCAAATCCTCCAGAATTTAACAATGAAAACAGTACAATGTTTTTCTGTAGCATGTGGATTTTGATTGGTTGATCACCACATCTGCATGTTGTTCCTCAAAAACTCAGTATAGGTGCTGTTTATTGCGCATGATAAATTCCGAAACCCCACTGTGTGGGATTTTATCAGGTGCGATAATGAGCACCGACTCATCCGTCAAACTTTATATCAGGGTTCTTATATCTTTATCATATAGAGCGCTTGCGCCTCTCTTTGGCTAGGTCTTCCGTGGATTTCTTTATTTTATTTTATTTTAACTTTATTTAATGCGATTTTATATAGCGCAAACTTTACCCGAAAGTGTCAGAGCGCTTTACATAAGAAGCAGTTGCAAAACATAAGGACTATGGATTACATGCGTTACATAAAAGATACAAGCAGCAAAAATTGCAAATGTACAAGATGTAAAGTCACACAAAGAAGAGATATAAACAGAAAAGAAAAATTGCAAATGTACAAATAGTAAAGTCACTCAAGGAAGAGATACGAATGGATATACTCTATGAGTCACATAGGAATGGTAGAGAGTACAAAGGTCTACTGCATATACTAGTGATTAGAGTTATCTCCATATACATAGGGAAGGGATACGAATGGATAAACTCTAACACCCACATGCATCATTGTTCCATTTTGCGATTCCTTAATTGCGAAAATTAAGGAACCGCAATTAAGGAATTGCAAAATGCAATTCATTAAGAAATTCGCAAAAAAATTGCGATTTCTTAAAATTCCTTAATTGCGATTCTCTAATTGAGAATCGCAATTAAGGAATTTCTACCCATTCATTCCTATGGGCCTAGAGGCCCATAGGAATGAATGGGAGGGCATTCTCAATTTGCAATTCATCATTGTGAATTCGCAAATTGAGAATGCAATTTCAAGGGTGCAGTGTCCAAATGACACCCTGTTGCACCCCTGAAATTTGCTTTTGGATACATCTTACACACACACATGCCCCAAGGGCATGTGTGTGTGTAACATGTAACAAAGAAAAATGCATTTAAAAGCATTTTTCTAGATTTTCGCAAATTACCATGAAGGTCAACTTCATGTTAATTTGCATTTCTAATTTGCATATTCGCAATTTCTAAAAGTATGATGAATTGCATTTAAGGAATCTCAAATTGAGATTCCTTAAATGCATTCGCAATTTAAGAAATCGCAATTGTGCGATTTCTTAAATTGTGTAATTCTGAAAAAGGTTGGAGCATCCCAAATCAGGAAATTGCATTCGCAAACAGCCGAAAAATGCGATTCGCACCGTTTGCGAATGCAATTTACCTTGATGCATGTGGGCATAAGAGTCACATGGGAATGGTAGAGAATACAAAGGTCTACTGCATATACTAGTGATTAGAGTTATCTCTATATACATAGGGAAGGGATACGAATGGATATACTCTAAGAGTCACATAGGAATGGTAGAGAGTACACAGGTCTAATTCAAATACTAGTGATTAGAGTTATCCCTATATACATAGGGAAGGGATACGAATGGATATACTCTAAGAGTCAAATAGGAATGGTAGAGAGTACAAAGGTCTACTGCATATACTAGTGTTTAGAGTTATCCCTATATACATAGGGAAGGGATACAAATGGATAAACCCTAGACCTCTATTGTAGAATATCCCCATTGTATCCAGTCACTTCCTGTCTTTATTTCCTTCAGGAAATGGTCATTGGTCAATGAGGTGAAATGACCCCAAGTCACAGGTCCCTCTGCAGGGTCCTAGCTCCCACTCTACATGGTAATGTGCAAATTCTGAATTTAAATGTAACTCCTTAATTAATTTGTAATAAAGGGAGAAATGTACTGCATATATGACTTTTGGTAATGGAACAACTTCAGATATCTAGTCTGTGTTGTTTGCAGATGAGAATGAGTGACTGATTATTGTAAATGTAAGGGAGGGCTGAAGAGAATAAGCCCATCCATAAGGTACTCCCATATCGAGGCATGGTAAAGCAGAGGAGATTTTTCCTGAAGCAAAAGCCTTACATTGTTTTATATATTTTTTAGTTGAAAGTTTTATATAGCGCGAACAAGAACCTTGTGGGTATCAGAGCACTTTACAATGTTAAAAAAAGAGACATATAGCTTCAATATTATAACTGTCGAAAGACCGTACAGGGTATGGCAGATCCCTAATGAGGGCGGGCTTACCACGAAGATAAGATAGATAGATCAAAAACAATAGTATCATAAGCGGGCAGTAACAATGAGTTACGATGAGGATGCCTGACAAGCTCAGAGAGAAGACTTCCAAGGATCTAGGGCAAAATTTGTTCATGAGTAGTTGTATAACTTCCTGCCTGGCTATGAATAGCTCCTGTTTTCAGCTGACGGGGAAGACGCTGGCTCGCACGCTCCCCAACCCTCATAATCTTTTCGGATATGTCGAAGGGATAATCTCATGATTTGGACCAGAATACAATTAATACCCCGCCACGATGGTGGAGAGATTTACAAAATATTGAATCATCGAGTCCAACCATGCTTCAATGCAGAGATACGGTCAGCAACCTCTACAAATACGCTACAGCAATGGCAAGGACCACGTTTTCTCAGGCCGCCATTTGATTCCTCATCAGGAAACAGCCCCACCTTTCCTCCCCACCCTCCCTTCACGTCCTGACGAAGACCCGCGTAGTAAGGATCTACTGTCCTACATTCTCTGGGTCGAAACGTAGACTTTTTCTCTACTAACCTGAACTCCTAAGGATAGCCTGATGTATACAGCTGATTAGGAGCTTCTATCTGAAATTCATTCTGATGTTTGTACACTGCATTTGACCCCTCGTATGGGGATCTATGACTTTTGTGATTGTGATTTGCAGACTCACGCACATGAGAAACTTTGACTAGTGATGTTTAACTATCAAAAAATGTGTATTGTTTCCCCTGCACTCTCCCCTTTTCCCTGTGGGCGCATTGAATTTGTGTATATTGTGTTTATATTTACCTTTGACTTTTGAATCATTGAATGTTTATAACGGTGCGGTGAAAATAAAAACACCTTGCACCCTGATTCATTCTTTGGATTAATTCAACTCAAACACTGTGATGTTTGAAATCTGGTGTGTTTGGTCTGGGACCCCTTTCATATATACTGGCTATGAATAGTCAGCAACCATAGCCGAGTATTTAAACCTTCGCTTCATTAACTTTGACAAGTTGACTATAGTTTGGCGACCCACATATTTGGTATTGAGAGGATGTTGCGCATTAGCATTAAATACCCAATGAACTTTTAGCTTTCAACACTATGTCCCAGCACAGAGCCGTACAGAGGAGGGTCCTTCCCACGGTTCTTGGCTGTAAACATCTCCTATCTTCCAATGATCCCAAATGCTAGTGTTCATCAAATGTTCTAACCTGGCTCTTGTAATGAAGACTCCCAGTTGTACAGATAAATACCAAAGGAAAATGGTGTCTTTCTCTGTCTGTATTTATTTTTAAAAACGCACAATACAGAAAGCAGTTTTTGGGGTTATTCTGCATGCAGTTAATAACGACTGCAGGCCAATATATTGCGAATTGACAGAATGAGGAATTGAAAAAGGATCCGATTACCTTAAATAACTTCAGAAGTGTACTTATATTTATTCCATAATACTATAGAGTTCATATGAGTGTTTTATTGTAGCAGATACAGTGCTAATACCCGGCAGCAGTCCAAGTGTGGGTGCATATTTATCAGTTAAATAAACCTGTTGGAACTTGATTTTCAGACAACACTTAGACTTAGGCAAACCCATCGCCAAACAGCCCTTCACTATCCGCACTCTGGCTACCTTGTACTCTGCCCTGACCATCCACCTCCCTGTCCCCAAACCTACTCCCCTCTTTTCCCCTTGCCACCCTGGAGCATCATGGGAGCGCTCCCATTCTGTCGCTGCTCTGCTCTCGCCTCCTCTGACCTCACCATTCCTTTGCTGCCGGCCATGGAGGGGCATGGTAGCCTCTTCCTCCTATGGGATAGACTTTTATTTATGTATTTACTTTACTGGAGATGGCCACTACCACAATCACCAACACCACGGTGGCCAACATTACCACCACCACCATTATCACCATAGCCACCACTATTACCACTTCCAGCATTAATACTATTACCACCACTATCACTACCATTACCAACCACATTCCCATTAGTTTTATTTATTTATTTTGTGCTCACCAGAGTGCAAACTTGACCCGTTAGGGTATCAAAGCACTTCACAGTAATCATAGGATTGTACAAAAAGACTTATCGCAAAATTCGGTCGTTTGCGAATGCAAATCCATTTTTTGGGATGCATTAATCTTTTTGCTTTTTTCGCAATTTAAGAAATCGCAAACGGGAACATTGATGCATGTGGCCGTTAGAATCACAAGAGTAAAAAATCAATTAGGAGGTGGTGGGGTGCAGAATACATAAGAGAGAGGACAAGTATTTACAGATTACATTTACAATTAGTCAAGACAAGACCACAGGTTTCTTGTTGGGGTGACTAGGAAATCCGAAAGGAGGCAATAGCCAGACGTATATCAGGGTCATAGAGTTTGTTGAAGGCAAAATTTAAATGAGGAATTTATCCATAAGGAAGGTTTTGGTATCCTTTTTGAAACGAGACAGAGAAGGGAGTCTTCTGATGGCAGGTGGGAGAGAGTTCCATATTCTAGGAGCGGCCCCAGAAAAAGCACGATTGTACGTTTTTTTCTTTCTGGAAGCAAGCGATTAGTACAGTACCACCATCACTACCATTACCACCCTTCCTGTTATCACCACCATTACCCCACCATTACCAGTACCGCATTACCATTATTAATATTACCTCATTTATCACCATGATTACCATCCCTAACCTTGCCACAACCTTTACCTGCCACCACCACTTCCATCATCACCACTACCATTACCACTAAAGCTAAGAGATGTGCCTTAATTGGACTAACACATGCGAATACAGACATGAACAGGGCTTTGTACTAACCCATTAAAGTTAGACCTATTGGCTTTACCAGTGCTGGTATCGGAACAGCCGCCTTCCAGATTTCAGGATTTTTAATCCCAAAGGGGTCCATTAGGATGTCGGGCGGATTGCCTCCGCCAGGCTGGCAATCCGCCCGACATCCTTCCCTGCATTCCCCCCCACCATATTATGATGGCGGAGGGGACCGCAGCGGTGGGAAACACCGCCCGCCTGTTTTCCGCCCCGGTCACCTTGCGGCCGGGGCGGAATATGTTGAATATGGTGGCGGTGTCTATTAGGTGTCTAATATTCCAATGGCAAAAGTGCAATGCCTTTCCGTGGCGGCAATGCCGCCATGGAAAGGCAGGCAGTCTTGACTCTGGGGGCCCCCTGCGGGCCCCCAGAGTAAAGGTGAGTGGGGGGTGCACACGAGGGGTACCTGTGGTACCCCCCTTCATTTACATTTCCAAAGCGGCAGGCACCGCGCGGTGCCTGCCGCTTTGGAAATGTAAATGCTGTGATGTATTGTCAGCATTGTGGCGGGCGGTGCAGAGAGCACCGCCCGCCACAATGCTGAGAATACAGGATGTGCCCGCCACTGTGGCGGGCACATCCTAATGGCACCCCCGGGACCCCCTGCCCTTAAGGCGGGCGGTCCCGATAGGGTGCCAGCCCGCCATCCTAATGGACCCCTAAATCTTGATCACTACTCTTGAAAAGAGGAGGCAATAAAGCTGTTCACCAATGTCTGTCTGACTTCCAAAATTTACTGTAGCGGCCATCAGGTCTCAGTGCGTGAAACTCTTTGCATATCTTACGCAATAACAAAAAGTTAACAAAGGAATGACTGATTTCAGTGGAGCGCCGAAAACAAATGTTAGAAACTGAAACAGTTCTTGCTCTTTTCTGTAAAACCAATGATGTTGCTTGTGTGTCATTATCACTATGCAACACAACCATTTTCACACTTATTTTCCAACATGGTCTGCCTTAACTACTATTTCTAAAATACCAATATCCCTTTTATATTAGAATAAATTCCTTAAAGCCTTTTCTGTTTCTTTGTTGCTTCTAACCAAATTTTATCTATATAAGATCCTGCATCTTGAGCCTCCTTAAAAATTGCCTTAGCTTATTTTTATCTCTTTCTAACATCAGTATTTTTTTAAGTTCAGAAAAAGTTTATTAGGACAAAAGAATTACAACAATGTGCAGAATGTAAAAACAATGAAGGCAGTAGGTTCATATACAATGTAACACGTGGTTTTAGAAAATAAAGAGAGAATAAACATAACAAATAAGAAATGCAAATAAGTCAAAAATAATGATAACATAAGCAATATTGTACAAAAGAAGGTATAAATAGAAATATAAATTAACACAGAGGAAGTCATGGAGGTTTAGTAACTTCTTGCTGCAGAGGTCTAGGGGTAGTAGAGCATTTAGCATGAGCATCAATGAGTAAAATGACCGGAGCCCATAAATCAGAGCGCTTGGATGCCAAATGTGAGGGATATACAAATGTAGTGTCTAGCCGGTGGTTGTAACAGACCGCATACCACCATGCTTGATATGAGAGCTTAGTGAAATCCTTCCAGTTTCTCGTTATTTGCTGGAAGGCTACTGCTATTAGGAGGTCAATTATTTTGACATTAAAGTTAGAATGTTCCCAGATGGAGGATACGCTACCTAAAAAAATATGTAATGTAGAAAAGGGATGAGTGGATTGAAAAATCAAGTTTTTTTGATTCCACACCTTTTCCCAAAAAGGGCTAACAAACTTACAATTAAAGAGTAAATGGAATAAATCAGCATGTTGGGCCGAACAGGACCAGCATTTATGTGCGACATCAGCGTGGAATGAGTGGAGAGTAAGAGGGGAGAATAGAAGTCTATTATATATAAAGAAGAGCGTTTGCGTCGTGTTTGCAGCCCTGGAAGATTTCCTAAGTTTAAGCCAAATTTTATCCCAGACGTCGACATTCCAGGAGGTGTCAAAGTCCTTTTCCCACAATAATTCTGTCTGAGTTTTGTCTCTTGGTGTGGATGAGGTATGTAGAAAACTGTAAATGGTAGAAGCTTTAGAATGAGCAAGCAACAGAGAATGCAGTTTAACAGTATGAGTAGAATCAATAGAGCTGTTTAAAGGAGGTGGTCTAAAAGTCAGGGAGGCAGATTGGATAGCTTGTGTTAGGAGGGAATATTTAAAGCAAAAAGATGAGGGAAAATCAAAAACAATACGAGCCTGTGCAAAGGGTAGAATTAAATCCCGATTATATAGTTGATTGACCCAAATCAGTCCACGTTGTCTCCAGGTTTTCCAATAGAAAGGTTTATTGTTAATTAAGATGTGTGAATTATGCCATATGGGAGAATTAAGAAAAGATGAGGAAGGTGTAGATGGAATGAGTTTAGAAGTAAGTTTAAGTATAGGAGTGGAAACGGATTGTGGTTTGCGTGTAAAAGATAGGTATTCCTGAAAGGAGAAGGGAGAAATGAAAGATCGTTCTAATGTAGTCCAGAGAGGGCAAGGTTCAGAAGGGTCAGAGAGCCATCGTGACGATTGAGTCAGCATGAAAGATTTATGATAAAGAGAGAAGTCTGGGAAGTTCGTCCCACCTTCCGATTTAGGACGAATTAATTTAAGAATAGACATGCGGGACTTCTTATGTCCCCATAAAAAAGAGGATAAAATAGAGTTAATTTTCTTAATATGCTTAAGAGGGAGAGACAATGGGATATTTGAAATTGTATATAAGACTATGGGAGAGAGCATCATTTTCTAAACGACCCCACCAAGATAAGTATAGTGGGTGCCACTTTGACGTTAAAGAAGATAATCTTTGTGTACAATTATCCATGCAACGCGATACTGTCCCCGCCATGGTTGAGGTAAAGTGTAGACCTAAATATTTGATAAATTGAGGACTCCATGAAAAACCCGAAATAGCAAAATCAGCACTAAAAGTATATTTTGTCAAGGGCAGAATTTCACATTTGTCTTTATTCAGTTTGTAGCCAGAAACAGACGCAAAGGATTGCACCTCTTCTAAAAAGGCAGGAAGAGAGGATTGGGGCTGCGACAAAAATAAAAGCACATCGTCAGCATAAGCCGCCATTTTAATATTGGAATCATTAAAAGTAAAACCATGAATGTTATCATTTTGACGAATACGGAGTAGGAAAGGCTCCAGGGCAATATTAAAAAGAAAAGGAGACAGGGGACATCCCTGTCTAACACCTCTAGCAAGATCGAAGTAAGAGGAGACACTACCATTCGCTGTGACAGCTGCTCTAGGAGTGGAATATAGGATAGAAATAAGAGCCAAAATTTTGGGACCGAATCCAAACCACTGAAGTGTACGAAAAAGGTATGACCATTCAACTCTATCAAAAGCTTTTTCAGCATCCAGAGCGATGGCTGCTAGAGGATGAGACATATGTGAGGCTTTGGATAAAATATCAAAGAATAGACGTGTGTTGTCTGTAAGAAGCCTTCCTTCAACAAAACCAGATTGCTCAGTACCCAGCAAATCAGGCATGAGAGATTCTAACCGCAATGCTAGAGCTTTTGAAAAGATTTTATAATCAATGTTAACTAGGGATATGGGTCGATAATTCTTGCAATATTGGGGATCTTTACCGGCTTTAGGGATAAGGCAAATAATAGCGTCAGAAAAAGAACCAGCAGATGCACCAGACTGCACAAAAGAAAGTATAAGAGTATGCAATTTGGGGATCAGTAAGGACGCAAAATGAGAAAAGAATTCTACAGTGAGACCGTCTGGACCAGGAGCTTTATCCATTTTAAGAATTTTTAGGGCAGCGTGAAGTTCTTTTTGTGTAATATCAGATTCTAGACAAGAAAGATCTGGGCATGCTTCAGGTGGATAATGAATTTTGGATAAGAACTGGGATGTAGAGCGGTCAGAAGAAGGTGTTTCAGATGTGTATAGTGATTTATAAAATTGAAGGAATTCAGTTAATATCTCATCATCCTTAGACTTTAACGAGTTGTCAGTACCAAAAATGGACTCTATGTTAAGCTTGTTTTGTTTAACTTTTAAATAATTAGCTAACAATTTGCCAGCTTTATTTTGGCCACCGTAAAATTTCGCACTAGATTTAAGTAAGTAATTTGAAGCATTGTTAGTGGTGTCTTTATTGAATTGGAATTTAATCTTTAGGAGTTCGGATAAGCAGTCTTTAGATTTGGAAGAGTAATAGGAGTGTTCTAATTTTTTGATCTTGGCTAATAAAGCATTTGTGACCTGCTGAGCTTTCCTACGTTTGTTAGAAACAAAACGAATAATAAAGTCTCTAGCTGAGGCCTTGAAGGCATCCCAAATTACCTGAAAGGACATACCGTCTGTTTGATTAATGGCGAAATATTCATGGAAAAAAGAAGTAAAAGACGATGTGAATATGGGGTCCAGAAGTAGGGCATTATTGAAACGCCATTTGCGAGGTAGATTGGGCTTGTGCAAAATATCAAGGTATATGATTACAGGGGCATGGTCAGAGATCAATATAGAACCAATATCCGCCTTTATCAGTGACTGAGAAATATTGTGAGAGACAAAAATGTAATCTAAGCGGGATTGAGTATGATGTACAGGTGAGTAAAAGGAGTATTCTCGTAGGGTAGGGTTGCAGAGTCTCCAAGCATCTATAAGTTTGTGTTGTTTAATGGTATGTATGAATGATTGGTGAGATTTATGAGGTGTGAAAGGAGCTGGAGAGTTTCGATCTAAAAAAGGGTCCAGGATTTCATTACAGTCGCCAGCAAGAATAAAATTGTCATCATAACATTGTGTAATTTGCTGGGCTAATGAAGTCCAAAAAGAAGGGTCACAAATTGTGGGGGCATATATATTCAATAAGGAGACCGGGACATTATCAATTAGGAATTTAACAAAAACCCACCTGCCCGCCTGGTCAGTGGAGTGAGACAGGATCTTAATGGAAAGGGATTTGCGGAAAAGAATGATAACTCCATTACGTTTGCCATCACCTGGAGAAAAAAGAACATCCCCTACCCATGCCCTTTTGAGTTTCGCAGACTCATCGCTAGTCAAATGAGATTCTTGTAAGCAGGCAACATCTGCTCCCAGTTTAGCTAGATGTGTCAGTACCCTCTGACGCTTAATAGGTGAATGTAAACCTCTGACATTCCAAGAGATAAGTTTTAAAGGCATAAATTAAGGTTGTAGAAGTACAAAAAATTCCAATAAGAATGACATGTGAAATCAATAAAAATACAAGCAATATCAAACCAACTGCACAAAAAGTAAGAGATCTGAACTAGATATGAGAAGCAAGAAAGAAAGGAAGCAAAGCGAAAATGCAACATCTGTAAGAGAAAGGAAGATTGTAGGGTATAAAAAAGAAAAAGAAATGAAGAAGACCACAGAGATAAGAGAATATGCTAACATCAGTATTGAAACAGGGAAGGATAGCCATTTACAAGTAACTCAAAGGACTGGCAAAAATCTGCGACAGTTGTTTAAATATGTTGATTAAATATGTCCCCCACAATGTTAGACACATTCTCCCAATTATGCTTCACTAAAGCTAGCGGTGTTTGGATAGTTAAGAAAGACTCTGAGGGCCATATTAGCAAGGGTGATGTCCCCGCTTTAGCGGGACTTTTTCCCGCTAAAGCGGCGATATTTTTATCGCCCTATTAGCAAGCTGTCACTAACAGCAGTTAGCAACAGCTTATAGGCGATAGCTACAGGTTTGGGGCCCGCTTTGCATGTCAGCGATATTTATCGCTAATGACATGCAAAGTGGGCGTACCCAACCTGTTATCGACTGAAAGCAGTCGCTAACACAGCTATCGCCTATTAGCACGGCAGGCGAAGCAATAAAAAGATGTGCGCTAAGCGCGAATATCGCCAGAGCCTAACGCCTGCTCAGACCAAGACTCAACCTGTATATCCAATGAGAGGTGGATATTCAGGTTAAGTCCCCATTATCGTTAATACCTGAATATCGCTGGATTTCCAGTGATATTCACGCATTGAGCCACTATTGCCGGATATTTTATCGCTTTAGAGAAAAACGTTGCTAATAGCACGTTGTCTCTGCGATAATATCCGGCGATAAAAAAAATGCGCAAAGCGCATTTAGCGATAATTATCGCTATTTGTTGCTAATATGCCCCTGATTTATTAATAGATATCACTACTTTTTGATTGAAGAAAGGAGCATCTAATAGAAAAGAGTGGGGATAGTGAACACTCTCATCCCATGTATCCATAATAAATCATAAACATACTTAGAAAATCGATCAATTCAAATATGCAATCAACCAATCTAGATTAAGTGTATTTTGCAGGATTATCACAACCAGTCTATCAATATGGTGCCTATAATTGTTCTTTTCCAGTTAAATCAAGTAAATTGCACCTGTGTCAGTGGATGACTGGATTTGGAAAGAGTGTTAGCTGTATTCAATTCAGAATCCATTATTGGAAGTAATTTCGTGAATAGGGTTTGGATCGAAAACCTTTGTGTTGAAATCGACTAAATAAATTACTCTATATATACCAAAACCATCTTGCTCCCTGCGATCAAGAAGTTACATATTTGTGACTTTAGAGAAGCAAATAATGCACTCCTCAGATTGGATGAAGAGGTCAGCCTGAACTGTGTCACTTTGTTTCTGAAAGGTAGAGTACTAGCACGCTAGTCAATGTCTGCGCTAGAATTTTAGCTTGCTTTTTAGAGTTTTTATATGTGCATTTTAAATTGCTGACCTATATTTGATATGAACTTTTCAATTTTATTAACCTGATTTATGGCGACGGCAGCTCAGATTTTTAAACGAATCATATATATTGTGTTGTTTTTATCATGTACTTTTATGGTTTAAAATGTCTTTTTTTTAATTTATTTGTTTATTGTGATGGTTTAAAATGTTTTAACCAAATAAAGGATCAATTGAATTGAATTGAATTGACTAATTAAATGCACCATCATATGACCTTAAATCTTCTTCAGACAGGGCAATATGATTGTTAAATATTTCATCAAAAGATTTACTGGTGGGAAATGTGAAATTAGAAGAATTATTTGAGGTTGATTGTCAGATGGTGGCAATGAACCAAAGAAAGGGGTATTGTATGTTTTGCAGAGGGCAAGATTTGAATATAAGTATCTAAATCTAAGGTAAAGGAGGAGGCTGCCAGCCTACTACCAGGACTTCAGGTTCCAATAGCCATGATGAAAGATACAAAAAAATAGATCTGTAACAGAGCATGCTGCCTGCAAATCAAGGCAATCCTAAACTTTTGAAAGCCTGTGATATTCACCGTTGCGCCGAGGCTGCGGTGGAGTGATGGTGAACGCAGAGAAGGATAACCCAGAGACATCCTAAGGATTTTGGGGCCCTGTGCCAAATGTATTTTGGAAGTCCCCTGTTCGGAACAGCGTTGAATTTATGATTCAGTTTCAGCTCTTTCATGCTCTCTTTGGCCAGGTCACTGGGCAGTCGCCCAGGTTCTAAGGGGCTTATTTACAAGCCCCGTGCGCTGCCAGTGCGTCACTTTTAAAATGGGAAAGAGTGACGTACCAGCGGCGCAAGGGGCTTGTAAATCTATATATATAAAAATGAAGGTATGTCTGTCTGTCTGTCTGTCTGTCTGTTTGTCCTTTATGCATCACTACACTATTCATCCGATCGCCATGAAACTTTGGGAGGTTGTTGAGTACACTCCCGCGAAGGTTTCTGGCATAATTTGTTTTTAAATATCGGCCCCCCCAGGGCCCTCATAATCTTTCGAATACTGATGTATGCACCAGATAGAAAAACAACAAATCGTGTATCCACAAGCACTCGAATAAATAAATAGAATTAAAACACCATTCATCCGATCGCCATGAAACTTTGGGAAGTTGTTGAGTACACTCCCGCGAAGGTTTCTGGCATCATTATTTTTTTAATATCGGCCCCCCAGGGCCCTCATAATCTTTCGAATACTGATGTACACACAAGACGGAAAAACAAAAAAAACGTGTATCCACAAGCACTCGAATAAATAAATAGAATTAAAACAGCATTTATCCGATCGACAGGAAACTTTGGGAAGTTGTTGAGTACACTCCCGCGAAGGTTTCTGGCATAATTTTTTTTTAAATATCGGCCCCCGAGGGCCCTCATAATCTTTCGAATACTGATGTATGCACCAAACGGAAAAACAAAAAATTGTGTATCCACAAGCACTCGAATAAATAAATAGAATTAAAACGACACTTTGAAATGTTTTCCATATTAAAATGAATACGTTTCAATAAAAATGACACAATGTAAATTGAATGTTATCATAACGAGTTTCCTTGAATTTCCTTTCTTCGGAGATCGCAGCAACGCGTGACGGGTAAGCTAGTAAGTCTATAAATGTTTAGCATTTAATATTCAGGGCTAGTGACCTGTGTTTTCAATACAACAACACAGCAGCAGCTCACTAATATTACTGCAAGTAATCTCTGGGACGCCCTCCCATTTTTCATACCTGAGGTCCTAGTGTGATCTAAAAGAAACTGGGGCAGATTTACAAGCCCCTTGAGCCACTTTTGTGTCACTTTTAACATGGGAAAAGTGACGAAAAAGTGGCGCAAACGGCTTGTGAATCTGCCCCACTATTTTTTATGGATTTTGCATGAAACATAGACACATTTCTCTGCAAATTGTCTGTAATCGACTTTCACACATCATCCACATAAAAAAAATATTAAAGGAAAACGGCTGTATCGGGGCCCCCTGAAAGGCTGGGGCCCTGGGACAGAGCGCACTTTGTCCATGCCTTAAAACGTCACTGGGAGAACTCCTCAACATAGGTTACCCCCTTTACAACAGTACAGTTTTAGGTCAAATCAAATATAACTTTATTCGATTGTTAAAAGCAATCATAAAAGCATACATAGTTAAAAAGAAAAATAATTATTACATTACAATTCATTATGCAATATCACAGTGTCATGACAGAAAAGTAAAAAGAGCATATACACCATAATTCATTATTAACAAAATTCCCTTTGAGACATCCTTTCTTTAGTTAAAGGTCTTGCAGTGGACTTTTGTTTTGCAGAACCTGAAAAAAACTGCTTTATTCCCAATTTAAGAGTTTTTAAAATAATCGCTCTTACAGACTGAGAACTGTTTTGTGTTGGGCTATATGTCTATTTTGGGATGCGGGAGACCAGACAGAGGAAACCCGACCCCCAAAGCATAAATAGTACAGCACAACAGAGTGCACATACAGCAGCATAACATAGCACAATTTGGAATAATTTACACAATAACATAGCATAACACAGTATAGACTTCAGCACAAACGGACAGTGTGACAACACAGCACAGTATTACATAGAATAGGGTTCCATAGCAAAGCACAACAGAGTGCATCACATATTAGCATTATTTATCACAGAATACCACAAGATACCGAGCAAAACATCTCACAGCATAGTATAGCACACCTCAGCACCACGCGGATGCACACAGCATAACATAGCATAACACAGCATAAGATAACGTGCAAACCTAGGGCTGAATAACGCACACAGCCTATAACACCACGGTGCATCATAGCACAGTAAACATAGTATAGCGTCAGGGAGTGATGCGTCACGGGTCTTCTAGGCGCTATCCACTGTTGGGCGGCCAGGAGATGCAGTGGGGCGGACAACGACAGAAAAGGGCACAGCTAGAAACGTAACAGAGTCACAATGTTTACTTTTGGACACATCACAAGCCCGAGACAGGGACACAGAGCGCCCGGGCCCCTGGCTGCATGCACAGGCTGTAAAAAGGGGAGCGCCGGGGGTGGGAAACAATAAAATAGGGGTTCACTTACGGGCCGTCGTGCTGCGGCTCAGCCAGGACTGATGTCAAGCAGAGGAGGAGGAAAAGGCATCTCAGGGGCACCGGACACATGTCGCACAGAGCCCCCTCTTCTTCAGCACTGCGAGGTCCAGGTCTGAAAGTTTGCCCCTCAAAACAGCTTTCTTTCTTTCTTTCTTTCTTTCTTTTCTTTCTTTCTTCCTTCCTTTCTTTCTTCCTTTCTTTCCTTCTTCCTTTCTTTCTTTCTTTCTTTCTTTCTTTCTTTCTTTCTTTCTTTCTTTCTTTCTTTCTTTCTTTCTTTCTTTCTTTCCCTCTTTCTTTCTTTCTTTCTTCCTTTCCCTCTTTCTTCCCTTCTTCCCTGCTTCTTTCCACTCTCTTTTCCGTTCTTTAAATCGTTATCTTCTATGTCTTATTTCTTCCTCTCTCCCTGTCCCCCTTCTCTCTCGCCAGGTGTTTGTGTCACCCGGCCTCTGAAAGCACCTGCTTATGACCCAATTTATACCGGTTAGGTACAGGTTCTTTAAACTCTTCCTCCTGCCGCACCCCAGGCCGTGCCCAAATGCCTTCAGCAGACATTTTTGACTAGCCTCTGGCTTGGAAAACTATAAATAGTCACAAGGGCATTTCTGGTTGAACCAGAGCATCTTTCCTGGCCTGGAGGGATCTCGCTCAGTTGGCGCAGTCTTCGCCTGGATAGTCTCTGGCCAACAGCAACCACACTGGGGGAAATTAGCAGCCGCGGCCCGTGGAGGGAGTACCGGTGGGGCGGAAAGGCGGGGCGGGGGAGGGGCAGGGTGGGGGGTGCTAAAAACCGGAATATGGATAATTGGAGGAAAGTTAACAATTTAATTAATGAAACGAATTTCGTAGCGCCGTGCATCGCAAAATTGTTTACTTACCGGTACTCCCTCCACGGTCCGTGGCTGGAAATTAGATAGAGGTACCTATATCAGGCAGACATCTCATGGGTCCCTTCCCTCCTCGACAGCTTGTCGCCGGGCTGCAACTCACTCGCCTTGACGCCAACTTGGTATCTGCGGTACAAAAGGGGGTGGTGATGGACGAAGCATCTGAACCAATCAAAAACTCACACCCAGTCAAAAGATCTGGGTTTGATCCATCACCGTTCTTTAGCCCACTCTGCCACCCCAGTTCAGGCATGGCAATATGCAAATCAGTCTGACCCTGTGCCTCATGGGAACAGTCCAGCCCGAACTGCCAAGCCATGCCTTCCCTGGACCGGAAACAAGCTTCCGAGGACCGGTTTCTGGCATTACAGCCATCTTCAGCCCGGCATGCTTGCATCCAGTGGCAAAGTGAGCAAGGGACTCACGTCTGAGCACGCTTCTGCTATCAGGCTCACTTCAGCTTCCTGAATGACGGACGGGCTTGGCTCCGCCCCTAATTTTACCGGGCTCACTGCAGCAGCATTTGCTCCAGCTTCCTGATTCACGGCCGGGCTTGGCTCCGCCCCCAACTGTACGATCGACCGGCCGGGCTTGGCTCCGCCGGTCTGGTAAAAGACCACAGTACCCAGGATCCCTCCTTGCAAAATGCTGACGCCACCACCGAGCACGCCAGGAGGCGCTTAAAGCAGCGTCAGGTGCGGAGTCCCTGTTGCTCACCGCTTCTGCTATCAGGCTCACTTCAGCTTCCTGAATCACGGCCGGGCTTGGCTCCGCCCCTAATTTTACCGGGCTCACTGCAGCAGCATTTGCTCCAGCTTCCTGATTCACGGCCGGGCTTGGCTCCGCCCCCAACTGTACGATCGACCGGCCGGGCTTGGCTCCGCCGGTCTGGTAAAAGACCACAGTACCCAGGATCCCTCCTTGCAAACGCTGATGCCACCATCGAGCGCGCCAGGAGGCGCTTAAAGCAGCGTCAGGTCCCTCGTCCCGCGAGGACGCGCGCGGGACGTGCCGGACGAAGCCCGGACAAAGGGCGGACAGTCCGTGACTGGCCGTAACTGGGCTGGGCCAGGACCCCTGTCCGTTATTGTTGTGGCCCTACCTCGTTGCCCCTCAAGTAAGATTTATTCTCGACATCATATCTATGAAGACTCTGTTAATCCATTCAATTGGTGATCGCTTTTTGCTTACTTGGCTTTGGGGGTGATACTCCTAGTAGACTAATAACCAATCATATTAAATATGTTTAAACAAAGGTCTTTATCTGTTGCAAACACTATAGATAATTATCTGGTTCAGGTGGTGAGTAAAATAAACACCTCTAGACGGATATCACTGGGCTTGAGCTCACCCCCTGTCAACTCTCTACTTGATCCTACTATGTTAGAAGTTCCGATACAGGTACATAGTAGTGATATTTCAGTTACCGAGAAAAGCCCGAATCCTAATCTTGATTTGAATATGTCCTCTGCTGTTAACATAGTCAATGACCTAGGTGACCAGTCAAACGTAATAGAAGACGTAATAGAAGACAATCCCCCTTCCCCTGTGTTTGTGCCTGCGACTAGACCTATTAGAACATGTAGAAAGGGTCAGAGTAAACGGGGTGGGTTACGCTCCAGTAGGAAAAGAACAGTACCTTCACCGAAAGCCCCAGTTATAGCAGAGGTGATCGGGGAACAAGGAGAGAGGGAGATATTAGGTGAAGAATTGATTAATAAGCTAGTGAGTATGTTTGAATCCAAGATGAAATCTATAATCAAACCATTGGTAACAAAAATTGACCTATTATCAGCAGAAGTAGTTAGCTTAGGGGGACTGATAAACAAGACAGTTGAGGAGGTGGGTAATATTCTTACTTTAGTTAAAAATAGACTTGTATCATCGACAGACACATCTAGGGGTGGGATAGGGGGTAATGATGATGGGATTCCAGCGATGCCAGTTCCGCCGCCCACTCAGCAGCCAGTAGATAATGGTGCCCAGGTAATAGGCAGTAAAGATTTACCACCAAATTCTATAGGGGTCGATGTAAACCAAGGCCCGGTTCAACTTATTGTAGAGGCTTCTCCTCTTGTTCTGGTATTGGCCAATGTACCTCCCTTAAAACCTGGTCAAGCAGAGCCTACCTCTTCTTTGATTAGCAAAGCATACCACTGGCTATGTAATAATATGACGATAACTCCGAGTGGTAAACAACAGCTAGCAGGGGAAATCACCATGGCATGAAGGGTGGAGTGGATAGGGAACAGCGCGAAAAAACTAAAAGGAGATTGCGTAGTACTGCATTTTCTAAACTCTGAAGTTCTTCCCGAGCTCTTAAGATGTATATTTCCCCCGCAACGTAGGAGTGCCGAGATTGTTCCTCTAACCTTGGATTTTTTCTATAGAAGAGGGAGTACAGTGAATCCAAGTATTCTAAAGACAAAATGGAACTCTGTTAGAAATAACTGGGGTAGGGCGACACAACCTAGTGAATGGGGAATCAGCGTCGAAAATAGATATGCGGCACTGTCAGACCTAAATGAGTGTGACTGACTCGAGATGGCAGGCGGTGGTGAATCTAATGATCTGGCTGAGTTAAACATTGCATATACTACTGTTGCTGAGGTTTTTGGTTTTTCTAACACTACCTGTGTGTCCCGAAGAGGTTTAACAGGCAAGATAATTCCTCTAGCTAATAGTAAGAAGAATGAATCCCCTAAGCCCCCGTCTAATTCCATTGCAAAACCTGAGCTTGATGCACGTGTTGTTGTTCCCAAAGTGGGTTTTAGCATTGAGAATACTTCAGTAAGAATAGATGTTACTGATGCTACTAGCCAAGAAGGTATGCTGGCTGGAACTGAACGGGAATTACTTGAAGGAAATGCCGCAAATTCGTCAATGATGGTCTTGGATGGTAATGAGGACACTGTGGGGAAATTCCTCTCATGGAATATTGCAGGACTGGGTTCTAAGTTGGACTCTGGAGAGTGGCTTCAATTTATTAACTCCTTTGACCTATGCATATTCCAGGAGACCTGGTCATGTGAACCAACTTTTGCCGAGCGATATTTGAACTACTTTGTACCAGCTTTAAAAGGCATAAGGGGAAGACCAATGGGCGGTCTAACCATCTGGGTTCGACAGACATTAAAAGTGGATGTCAAAGTAAAAGAAACTAGCCATAGTGACATTCAACTAATCACATTAAAATCTGATATTTTGGGAACAATAGACATCTACAATGTATATGTGAGGGGTTCTAGGGGTGGGAGGCCTGAGGTTTTGGCGGCCTTGGGCTCCCTACTTGATACTTATTCCCAAGACAATCATATTGTCATTGCAGGTGACTTTAACAGATCATTTGAACCCTTAGCCGTAGATGATGATTTCTTGGGAGATGAAGAGGATAGGCACTGGGGAGTTCCAAAATTAGAGCTGAAAGCAGTTGTGCGCTGGACTGAGGATGTGATTAGTATGAATGTCTTATGTTTTGAGAAGGGTTTAAGAGCATTAAATGGAAGGACATCAAGTGACAAAAACAGGTCCATGACATTTGATAATGGGCGGCATAAGAGCAGAATAGATTATGTACTTTGTAGTGTGCAATTATGGCCGATGTTATGTGACATGGAGGTTGTGTGGAGGAGCGAGAGTGATCACAATCCTCTGTGTATAAAGCATAAATGGTGGTCACTATCTAATAGGACTAGCAGCTCTACTGCCCTTGCTCTACCCTTAACTGTCCCTACTAACGATATGCGTAGGCTGAGATGGATAAATGTTGTAAATAACCAACAAGCCATGGACAACATCAAAGTCGAAGCTGATAAAGCGATATTTGCCATGGAACATATTAAACCTTCCAGTACTGAGCAGAGTGGCGTGGCTGCAATCCACGATACTCTTTTCTCATTAATTAAAAACCATTTCTTAAAACCCGCAAATGGCAAGAGAGCTCCAAAGAATGCAAAATGGTATAATGCCCATTGTAGAGATGCACGTAATGCCCTAGGTTCTGCTCTAAAGGGTAGGGATTCAATGGCTATTCAATCTGCTAGAAAGGAATACAAAGCCAGTATAGCGAATGCTAAGAAAGCCTGGGACGAGTATCACTGGCCAGCATTAAAAAGAGCTAGTGATAAGAAGGACTCTAGACTGTTCTGGAGCATTGTCAAATGGGGTGGAGATGGGAATACTGAACCCCCAAATAACAATGTCCCGGAAGAAGAGTGGGTAAAAAAATGTTGAGCTCAGTTTGCTGAGACTAAACAGGTTAAAACCATAGTGGATATAAAATATACCTACTTTAAAGATAATCTTTTCAGTCCACAAGAAATCCTGGTGGCTTTGAATACTGTGAATAGCGGGCGGGCTCCAGGCATGGATGGGGTCCCTGCTGATGTCTTTATTAACGATAAAGTCCGATGGTGTAAATATATTTGCCTCCTCATCAATAATATTGCTGGAGGTGCAGAGATACCAATATCGTGGCAGGGAGCAATAATTATACCAGTATTTAAGAAAGGCGATCGATCCCAGCCCGCCAATTATAGGCCGATTAGCCTTATTGATACTATTCAAAAGATTATAGGGCGTGTAATTGTGAATAGGCTTCTTGACTGGGCTGAGGATAACAATGCGCTGTCACAGTTTCAAGCGGGATTCCGTAGGTCCACAAGTACTGTGGATCAGGTTTTCCGCTTCAACTTACTGCAATGAAAGACCTGGAAGACCATGGTGCTGGGCGGAGGTAGCCTATATGCGGCTTTTGTCGACTTGCGGGCTGCCTTCGACCTAGTGCCACAGTCGAAGTTGTGGTCTGTTCTTAAGAACCTGGGTGTTCCTGAAGATCTATTGTCCCTGATAATGCGGCTTCATGAAACAACATTTGCTAGAATTCAGTGGGGGGGCCAGGGCTTGGAGACAGCGGACTTCCCGGTAGAGCGGGGCGTTCGGCAAGGCTGCTCAATGGCCCCTACTCTATTTACATTGTTTATTAATGGTGTTGTACCTTGCATGATATCAGCAGAGTTGGATGCCCCTATGCTAGCTGGCACTAAAATTCCAATTTTAATGTTCGCGGACGATACGCTTATTTTATCAAAAACTCCAAGCGGTCTCCAGCGAGCATTGGCTATCTGTGACATGTTTTGTGGTGAGCATGGCCTGAAGGTCAATGTGACCAAAACGAAACTTATGATTTTTAATCCCCATCCTAGTTTTAAGTCAAAATTATTATGAATGGGCGGCCTTTAGAAATGGTGAACATTTTTACTTATCTTGGTATTCATATCTCAAATAAGAACGGCTGGACCAAGCATATAGATATAGCAACACTGAGGCATAGACAAATATCAGGTGCTATTAGTTCCGAGCATAGAAAGTCCCTGACGAAACCTATAAAACCTGCTTTGCAGGTATACGAGGCAAAGGCTCTTGGTTCTGCATTATATGGTGCTGAACTATGGGGTTTCGAGAAGGTGGCTGCTTTACAAATCTCGGAAAATAAGTTTTTACGCTCTATAACTGGTGTCCCGAAAAGTTCTCCCTTGTTGCCCCTCAGATACGACTTGGGTAGAAAAGCGGTTGCAGACTTGATCAGACTACGACCAATCCTGTACTGGAGAAGGCTCTGGACTACGCCTGAGCCTTCTCATTATGCTGAGGGTTTTTTAGATATCATCAAAGTGGATATATTCCACAAAAACAGGTGGCTTAATTCCCTGAAAGTAAGTTTGGATGAACTTGGAATGAGTTCACTTTGGTTAAATCCAGCTGGAACAACTTTCCCTACTGGAAGCGCTCTAAAAGAAATTTATTGGGAAAAGGTAGCCTCCCGGTGTTGGAGTAGCTCTAGTCTAGGATCTATGACTGAAGGATTCTTAGAGGCTAAGTTGTACCCTTCCCTGGAACCCTATTGGGATAGTATAACTAGGCCTGGTGATCGAAAACTTCTATTCCAATTGAGAGTAGGATCTCTACCTCTCAGATCTTTGACAGCCAAATGGGAAGGTGACCCGAATGTTAGCTGCTCTGTTTGTGGTTCCGCAAATGAAACCATGGGCCATTTGTTATTCGCTTGCATAGCCTACTTGGATCCAAGACGTGTATGGCTAAAACCGATGTGCAAGAATTTAGGGACTACCAGTAGCTCAGTTGCCTTGCGTATTATATGCACCAGTAGTGAGATATGGATATTAATAGCAACTGCCAAATATCTTGGATGGACATGGTCGATCAGACAGAGACTGCTAGCCATTTGACTATTCCCTGTCTGGGTATGTTGAATGGTTAATAGACAGAGACTGCTAGTCTTTTGACTATTCTCTGCCTAGTCCAACTGCCCACATAATTTATCCATGTTTTTCTTCTAGAAATTTGTTAGTAATGGGTGTTTTATAACTTTCTTAAATATATTTTTAATGTATATTTATTGATGTATGATATCTCTAAATCTAGACTTGTACATTGAGTCACAAATTGTAAACAATATGCTTTATCCTTTTATTGTAATTGTATTGATTGTATTTTTTAAACTATTCTTGCTTTTATGAGAGAAATCTCGAATAAAGCATATTTTGACTTGACTTGACTTACTGATTTTAGAAGCTTTTATCACTTTTGAACGCAACCACAAACAAGCATTGGTCAACAAAAAGTTTGTACGCTTTTCAAAAGTTTGAAAGAGTGCAAATACTCCGACCTGGGTTGGGTGTCTAAATCTGGCAGGAGAAAGGTCCAGGGGGCCAGAAAGGATACTTTGGCCTGGTACCTGGTCACCAGAGTGTTTCTGAAGTAACTTCCAAACTCTAGAGGACAACCGCCGTAGACTTGAATTGAGTAGTCCTGATGCTGAGGATACAGCCAAAAGATGCTCAAAGGATGCTCCGGTTGCGGTGTGGTTGACGGGGGTGTCTCTTTGGTGATTTTTCAGTCCACGGATGATGTGGGGTGACTTTGGCCAAGTACATCGGGGTCCCTCAAAGTCCTCTATGTTGCAGTAGTCAAACAGCCGATGTTGCACTACTGGTCTTTCTGCACTGCATTGAATGCAAATTCTTTGGTAGGGGCTGGTGTTCCTTGAGTGTGATGATCCCGACTCTGGTAGCACTCCTGGTTCTGGCAGACACAGGTGCATGTTTTCATTATCTCAGATTTTCCTATTGTCATGACCGGCAACAGGTAGCTGCAAAACATTTGCAGTGGCTAACAAATTGTTGGTTTGGGCTCTTTCATGTCTTTTAACCCTGAGTTTCAGGGGATCGGCCGACTGATGCTTGGAGTCACTTCTCTGGGTGAAGGTGTGAAATCAATTTTTCCTGTGTAAGGAGACGCAAGCACAGTCTGAGTCTCTCAAGCCCAAAAATGCAGAAGGTGCAGTCCTATCAGTGGTGCAGCCTTTCTTTGTGCGGGTGAAGGGCAGCAGGGCAGTCGTACTTCAGTCCTCTCTTCTCCTCCAATATGAACTGAGTGGCAGGGTGCCAGGGGTTCCATATTTATCCCAGGAACAAGCCCCGGGGAGACCACGCGATCACAAACCAATGTACTACTGGGTACCCTCCTACCTAGTTACGAAGTTCCTGTGATGTGTGGCATCTAGCTATCCCAGATTGCCCCATTCTTCTCCTTTTCAAAATGGCATTACTTCCTCGCATGTCAGGAGCAGGGTAGACCACACTAGAGGTGTGGCTACCAGTGGGCGACACGCCCACAGAAGAAATGGCTTGTGCACAGGTTTCCCTTCCTTGGCCAGGTATCCTAATTGTCTGTAGGAACAAAAGGCATCCTTCTCTAGGATGTAGTCACAAGCAGCCCTTCGTGGGCAGCTTTACCTTTGAAGCTCGCCTTTTGGGCTAACACCCTGAGCGGCCTTCCTGGGTGAGAAGGTAACACCTCGCTCTACGGCAACTGCCTTGGTTCCTGGGCCTGGGAGTTGTTCACACATCTCCCAGGTCAGAAATCTGTCTAAGTGTCAGGGCCGCTGTGAGGCCACTGTACTAGGTGGCTTGAAAAGAGGAGCAACTTTCTAAAAGTTGCTAACTTTAATAGTGAGATTAAATCTGGCATGGCATCAGGTCGGATTTAATGTCACAAATAATCTGATACTTCGATTAACCTTGGTAGGTAATCCCATTCAGAAGTTAGCTGGGTTGGGATGCCAGCCAGTAACACTGTGTTAGACAACGGGGTACCTAATCTATCCACAGGAATACAGCAATTTGGGAGTGTTGCTGCTAAGACATACTAAAAATCATATGTTCTACTTAGGAATATATAACTCCTTGCCATGGGGCTCCATAGGCCTTCCTTAGGGTAGACGTACATATATCTTTAAGGCCAGTGGTGGCTTTGCTATCAGGTTAATGGCAAAGTCGAACCAGCAGAGAAAAACACTCCCTTTTCAGTCTGCAGTGGCAAGCTGGGGTTAATTTTGTGTCTGTCACATGCAGGGTGGCACAAACAGTAGTGCAGCACTGGGTGAACACTCTGCCTTACATGCCCTGGGTGTCTGGCTGACCATATACTAGGCACTTATGAATAAGTCAGTTCTTGCCAATTTGGTGCATCTAATTTAGCATCTTTTGGTATAGGGTTAGAACACAGGCACTGAGGTTGGTTAGCAGGCCTCAGTGCCCTGTCAAAGTCGAAACATCAGCAGCATCAGTCTAAAAATGTTGGATGGGGACATGCAAAAAGAGGCATTTCTTTCCGGCTTCTGTCTCTTAAATGGCCCTAATGTTCAGTAAAACACTCTAGTCAATAGAAATGCCAAATGCAGGTGCAATGAGGGCCAAACACAGACATCTGACTCTTGCACATCAGACAGGATTTATACTCAGTGGCTTCAGTGGAAACATGCACCTATTCAATCAAGATGACTTTTGTAAAGAAAAAACCTGTGAACATATTAAAAAGGAAGGCATGGCTGTGGACCCTGCTTGTGGAAAACAGCCAGTGGTGTCACAGTTAATGGTTTTATGGACGCAGTATGTAATTTCTGATTAAGTCAAACAGATCTTCAGCTGGTGCTGCAACTACTCTACCCTGTATCAGATGAGAGCTGCTGCCTTTAGAAGGTTTTCTGGATGGGGCGTGGCTTGATACCGAGAGAAGGAAGCTGCTTGCTGATTTAGCTCCATGACAGCCAGGAATGAATTGATAATGACAACAGTGAATGTATTTTCTACATACCAAAACATGAAGATAACAAGGTGTGTCATCCCTTTCTTTAATTCCAGAACTGAAACGTGAAAGGTCTTTTGCATGAAGCATCAAGCTGTCTCTTCAAGTTGCACCTGCCATTCATGTTATTTATGGCATGGAGAGCTTGCCAAATATATTTCTAACTTAATTCTTTAAAGCATTTCTGTTTTTCACCTACTTTGTTTCCTTTAGACATACACATTAAAAGGTCACGCACTTCACATATTTGTTACTGTCCTTTTTTCGTTTTAAATTGCAATGTGGCAAATTATTTTTGCTTTTTGGCTAGCGACATGGCATTTTATTTGTGTCTACGCAACTAAAGTGTCCCAAAATGAAAGGTATATTTTTTAAGCATATTTTTTTTCCCTCTTATTTGCCTGTTGTTACAGCAAACCTTAGAGAATTACAAATGCTCGTTTTCATTTTCCTGCTATATCTTGTCATCCTTTGTATGAGCGATTATACTCTTTCATTTTTGTTTAATGACAAACACCTTTATTCATGTGGGTGGCACAGGCTCAGTGTGATCTGTTAATGCCTACAAGATTCTAAGCATTACTTTCAGATTACTTTAGTTTTAGCTGATATATTTTTATCATTCGCAGCCAGTGGTACCTCAAATTCTGTGATTTTTACCAGCATTTTGTTTGCCAGTTTTCTGCAAGGGCAAAATGAGAAAATTTAAATTAACTATCACTACTTGTTCTTCTCAATCTTCTGGAAATACTTTGAACTCAGACGATCTTCTCTTGAATATCTTTGAAGAACCTCATAATGTCAAGCAATATGTGAATGCCCCTTCTTATTTACCAAAATTGGCTCTAGCAGCAAACACTTTCATCTTACATATACATAAAGTGTCACTAAACCCTAGTGGCTCTACACATAAGCGGCCTAAAAATGATCCTGCTACACCAGTAAAAACACCTTTCTCCATATCAACGGAATACCTTCTAGAAGAGATCAGAGCTTAGTGACCATGTCTAATAAGAGATTGAAAAACACTAGATGACAAATGAACTCACCTGGAAAAAAAAGAATGACTGATTTTAAGCAACGGATAAGCAACCTAGCGGACTCTAATTCAAAGATCAACAAAATGCAGTCACACAGATCTCTTCTTCAATAACAAATGGAAGACTTGGAAAATCTCAGCAAGAGGAATAATCTTAGAATTTATGGCCTGACAGAATGATCAGAAGGGAGGGATCCTGTTCAGTTTTTTCAAACCATTATTCCTAAGGTGTTAGACTTGCCATCATCAGTTACTTTAAATATTCAAAGAGCGCATAGATTGGTGCATAAACCAAAGTTTACTTCTCCATCTAATAAACCTGAGGTGTTAGTATCCTTTTTCCAAATGTGCTGACTTAATTAAGGTCATTATGGCTGCAAAGGCAAAGATACCAAAACAAACAAGAGAGGGGTCCCACTCTACCAAAGGGACAGGACGCCACTTGACAAAGAAACACGTTTCTGGGTTTGGTCATAACTTATATTTCTCTCAAGACAGATAAAAGTCATTCTTAGCTAAACAACCAAAACTCAGAGCTCTTAATGTCAGATTTGGTCTTTTACATCTTTTACATATATGCCTTTTCAAAGTTACATATAAAAATAAGACAACAACATATGAAGATCCTAATAAAGGTAGAACATTTTTGGATGACTGTAACGGAGAAGACATGGATACTTCTAAAGTTTCTCACTGACTGAAAGCTTTTTACTGATAGTTGTATGAATTCTGTTCACATACATATTGATACAAATGTTTATTTTCTCCTTTATTCTTGCGGGTTATTTTAGTCTTAACCTTTATCCCTGTGTCTTTATGTTCTGTCGTACATGGTCACATCCTGATCCGTCTTGGAGTACAGGTGTGTCGTCTTCATCATGTGGCCTCACCACCCTCAACATTTTCTTTTGTTTATAGATATGTGCCTTTTCTTATTGCATCTACTGCTTCACTTTATCTTTCATTACGTTTTCTTTTCTATCTCCCTTTCCCATAGATTTTCCCAACCTCTCCTTTTCACCTCTAATCTATTCCTACTTTGCTTTCTTTATGGATATGTTTTTATGTTTATATTTGCTTTTTATCAATTCTTTTAAATGTAGCCTTATAGGTTTTACATTTTTTCATCTTGTTGAAAAAGAAATATTGAAGCTTAAAAAGTGTTGGATGGCAATATTTTTTCCTCTGAACTTGACAACTCTTGTAATCTCTTTCCTGTCTTGGTACGTTCCCTCCTACCCTGCACCTGGTTCCACAGTAGACTCTCCCTTGAGAGATTACCTTAGAATGTTGGGAGTTCACAGGGATGTTCGGAGAGTGGATGGCTAATAAAGAGTACCTGGAGACTCTACTTTGTTCCAGCTTGTTTTACTTTATAATACTGGTGACAAATTACTGCGTAGGTGGCAGTTTTAGCCATTTGCCCTTTGTGTAATCTCTCTTTGTTATTTTTTTTTTTTATTGTTATTATTGTTATTAAAGCTGTTGTAGGGAAAGAAGCCGTTCATCCCTGCAGACTTGGACTTACTCATCACATCAGAATTGATTTTTTTGGTCAGCTGTAAGCTAAATAGCGTGGTGGCGCATTGGTCTCCTGTTTTTACGAAAGGTCTGCTTGTATCCTGACTGCCTTTTCCTGTAAAAGGGCAGATAATTAACTACTGGAGTATTTTTGACGAATGCAACACAATGGAGGATGGTAAAGAGATAGCACAGAGAAAATAAAGATTGCAACAGTAATTAACGGAATCCAAACCGGCAGAGGCGCACATTTTGGTGTGTGTCTTCCCCTCAATACCCTTGCGGAAGGTTGTGCCCAATCAACGGAAATAGTACCACTAAGCTCCGGCGCTCCTACTGTTGCAGGGAGATCAATGGTATCGGGTTGCGCAAGAAAAATCAATCTCGCCCTTGTGTGAGGTGAAGCATTTTCTCTCAAGAAGTTGTGGTCGCATCGAAGGGCACTGCTTTCTCAGCACAAGTGCGCTTCAGGAGTCCACCGGTGGAATCAGTGTCTCACGAGAAGACAGACGCCTCTCACACGAGGAGGATCTCCTACATTATGCCCACTCTGTCCTCATTTATATTATGAAGAAGTTCCCAGGTTTCTCTGGAGCCTGTTATTAACTAATTGCATGCATCTCCACTGTTTTAAGATCTGCATACCAGCATAATTCTGCTACCTGGGTATTTTCTTCTCATATTCTGTATGCATACATAGTGTTGTGTTGAGAGTTTTTCACTTGTGACAATTCCACATCTCTCTTGCTCCTTGCACTCAGCTTTTCCCTTTTTTGGTGCACCATGATGGCTGCAGCAAGCATGAGTAGACCACCATTGTTTCTTAATGAGAATGGTGAACCTGAAATACATTGCTACTGGTGGTGAACGATTCTCTCCATTGCGCAAACAACACATTTCCAACATAATTCAGGGGTATATGGTCGGAAAATCTGCGAAACCCTGCCTGAACCAGAAAAAATGGAGAAGGAGAAGAGGGAGCAATGGACATTTTTGCGAGCACTATGGCCAAGTTATAAATCCATTTTGGAGACAAAATAAATGTGGTGTTGGAGCATCATAGGTTCTCCTGCAGGACACAAGGGAAAATGGAGTCTGTCAGCAACTAAATCGTGGCCTAAAGACGCCTGAGTCAATTATGTGACTTTGGGAACCTACCTGATTCCCTTATAAGGGACCAGCTGGTACGCTGCACCAATAACTTGGGCATTCAAGAAAAATCGCTGGAAAAAATTCTTCACTCAGGGAGGCAATTACCATTGCCCAATCTGTAGAACACATGGCCAAGTGCATCAAGGAAATTAAACCCCCTACTGAGTTGGTTGCCAATGTTAAGGAGTTTGTAGAAGAAACGTGAGTCTGTAAAGTCAAAGGGAATGAAAGTATACAGAACCAAATACAGCTTAATGAGAGGAAACTAAGATGTTACAGATGTGGCAGCAGCAACCATCAAGCTAATAATGTACAGTGCCCAGCTAGAAATGTTAACATGCAAATATTGCAATTGTAGGGGGCATTTTGCTAGAGTCTGTAGAGAAAGTGACCCTAACAACAGAGAGGGTGGGGGAAAAGAGGGTAGTTCTATAAAAGAAGCTAGTTATGTCTCACCTAGTGACAGAAAGTTTGTCTTTCAGGTAAAAGACACAGTGGGGAGTATAAATTTAAATTATCCTAAATGTGATGTGATGCTTAATAAGAAGGTTGTCACCATGTACGCTGATTCTTGCTCTCCATTCACTTTGTTGAACCATACTGATTTTGTAAACATGAGTGTTGATGGTGATATATTCCTAGATAAGTCTGATATTTCTCCCACAGATTATACCAAACAACCCATATGACTCATGGGTATGAGAAAAATGCAGATTGAATTCAAAGGATGGAATACGAAAGGCAAGGTTTACACTGTTGACACAGGATCTAATCTATTAGGATGGCAACCTCAGAAGGAATTGGGTATAATATTTGATCCCAATAACCACGAACAAGTACTTGTCCTGGATGAAACGCAAACTCAAGCGAGTATATGTGAGGAGTTCCCTAGGTTATTTTCCGAAAATCTTGGTCTTCTCCATGACTTCCAACATAAAATTAAACTTAAATCAAATACTAAACCAATTGTACACAAGCTTCGTCCAGTACCTCATTTAATGAAGGAACCTTTAGAAAAGGAGTTGGAGAGGTTGTGCAAAATGGGCGCCATACAACCCATTGACACATCTGAATGGTTGGCCCCTATTGTGATAGCCTCAAAGTCCAGTGGGGATGGTATCCATTTATGTGTGGACCTGCGCAGCCTAAATGAAAACATCTGGGTTGAGAGGCACCCGCTCTCCAACATAAATGAGCTGCTCAGCACCATGGAACCAGCCAAGTTCTTTAGTGTTATTGACCTCTCCTTGGCCTACCAGTAGGTAGATCTTCACCCCGACTCCAGACCACTCACAGCCTTCATCACTCCACAAGGAGCGTTCATGTGTCAAAGAATGCCTTTTGGGTCAGCTTCGGCAGTCTTCCAAAAGATAATGCAACAAGTCTTGAGAGATGTAAGCAACACCATGTGTTTCCAAGACAACATCCTTGTGTATGGACAGACCGCCGAGGCTCATGGCCAGACCATCAGAGATGTATTCAAAAGGCTGATGGATGCAGGTTTAACAGTACAGAAGTCTAAGTGCCAGATCAAAAAGGCATCAGTGGAGTACCACATAGGGCACTCGATTGCAGAAAAAGGTTTCAGACCTAAAAACAACTTGTTGAAATCCGTGAGAGAGGCCCCATATCCCAAGAGCAAGGAGGACCTGAAATCTCTCTCAGGGCTTCTAGAGTATATGGCTAAATACATTAAACACTTCTCAGAAAAATGTGAACATTTACGTGAACTCTTAAAGAAAAACAAGGAGTTTGAATGGCAAGAGAAACACAAGTGAACTGTAGACGCATTGAAAGAGGGAATCATCAATTCCCCGGCATTGGGCACGTTTCACCCAAGGAAAAAAACAATTCGAACCACAGACGCCTCTAACAAAGGGTTGGGGGCAACACTATCTCATAAAGAAGTAAATGAAGAATAAATCATTGCTTATGCCTAACCAAAGCAGAAAGCAACTACTCTGTTGTGGAGAAAGAGGCCTTAGCGTGTTACTGGGTGGTGAAACATTTTAAGTTCTTCTTGGGGGGGGAAGGGGGGGGGGGGGGAATTTCACTATCCGGTCAGACCACAAGCCACTTAGCATCATGTTCACAGTAAAAGGTATGGAACATGGCACAGCACGCATTTGTAAGTGGATTTTAGGATTTGAAAAATTCTGCTTTAGAGTGGAGTATGTTCCAGGGGAGAATAACAAAATTGCAGAGTTCTTGTCCCATTCTTTATTACAATATGAACCGTGTGAGGAAATGCTAGACAGTCCCATTCTAGCCTTATCCGATCCTGCATTAATAGAAGAAGAGTGGCGTTAAAGCATGGAGGAAGATAAAGGGCTGTGTAAATTAAAAGAAATGATCCATGAAGGGTGGCCCAGCAAATGCAGTGAGGTCGATGAGGGAATTAGAGACTTTTGGGACATCAGATTTGAATTTTGCACCATTGGAGGGAAGGTTTTTCGCAACAACAACAAAATTGTACCTCCAGAAGGGTTGAGAAAGAGAATCGTGGAACTGGCCCACAAAGGACACCTGGGACGGAGCATGACAAAGAACAGGGTTAGAGTCAATTTATGGTTTCCCAAGATGGAGTCCCTGGTTTAATAATTAGTAAAAGACAGTCATAGCTGTGCTAAGAGTGACAAATCTAGGACTACTCACAAAGACCCGCTGTCCCCAGTAGAGGTACTCCTCAAACCGTGGAGCAAACTGGCCATGGACATAATTGGACCTATGCACAATGTAGGGATGAACAGAGGGTCATGTGAGTACTTGTTGACTACACCTTACACTGGGTCTCACACAAGATCATCCATGGGGTCATCACAAATGCTGTAATGGATTTCCTCAAGGATGTACTCTCAAGGGAAGGTAATCCTTCTACTACACACAAAAGAAGGAGTAACGGTATGGACTCACCTACCTCGAACCCCCTTAATACACCAGAAGGGGTAGGGAGTAGTAAAAATGTATTACGTGGTGGCACGTGCAATATGTGCTAATACTGCCCTCACTCACACAGATGTGTGACATGCTTCATCATAAGGCTGCTTACAAAAACACCCCAGCGTAGCCACGCATGGGGTGGAGAAGACAGTACAACACAAAGAGACTCAAAATAATTATACAGCGACTGGGAACGACAGTAGTGAAAGTGCAGTGTAGTGTAGTTTAAAACTAGCTCGGAAGTGTTGAGAATTTAGCTGAGATAACCAATCTCATTATTTGGGTCTTGAAAAAGCCGAATATAAAGAGGGGTTTTTGATGAGACAATTTCTGTACACTCAAACAAACTCAGGTACCAACTTTATTTCATCATACTGCATCAGATTGCTTTGTGAAAATGGGCATCTCTGAAAGAGCAATTGGGGAAGTTATATTACACGATTAAGATGATGAAAAGAACATCTTATCTTTTATCTCATCTTTTGTCAGACTCTGTAGGGCTTATGCAGTACTTGAAGAAATCTCTTAACGATAAAGATGATTGAATGGAGACATCTGCTAAATGGGACTAAAGAACCATTTGAAATTTGATCTGATCATTGGAATTTACAGTGTTACAAAATATTCAAAGCATGACCAGTCATCAAGTTAGATGGGAATTTTCTCTGCTCCTTTTCATATTACTTTCACTTATATTGCTGGTTTAAAGAATATGTTAGTTTATGCTGCATCATGTTGTTATAGAGCTGATAGAACCTGAGGGCCTCATTTATGAGTTTTTGCCGTAGTGCAGCGCCGCAGGCCTTCCTGCTATACTGTTCTACAGCAAAAGAAAAGGGCTGGAATACACTTTTTCTATCAGATACGGGACATTCCTGTCCTTTTTCCTTGCGCTGGAGCACAATGGGCTGTTGTGCACCAACACAGGAACCTTTGCACAATAGTGCAAGGGTGCCTGCGTTGTGGCAATGATTACTTTTGTGCAGGAAGAGAAACCTTCCTGCACAAAAACAATCACAAGAGATTTCTCCTCATTGTGCCTCCCTTACGCCTCCCCCTGGAGAGGTGTACGTTTTTGAGGCGCTGCCTCAGAATAACGATTTCTCGTAAATCTCGGGCAGTGTCAAAAAGCCATGGATGTTGCTGGGAGCGCCCCAAGCCACTCCCATTGCATGCCCCTTTAGCGCAGAAAACCGGGAACGATATTTACAAGGCAGCATTAAGTCCAAAAAGTGGCTTAGTGCTGCCTGGTAAATATAGAGCAGGCTTGTGCGCCACAGGAGCATCATAAAAAATTACACACTGGAAGTGCAATGGGCTTATAAATAAGTCCCTGAGGAGTCAAAAGATCTTCATCAAAAGACCAACCTAGTATGACACATTTTCTTTAGAAGAAGTACACTTTAACACCAGCCAAGGGTCCAGAACATAGGGGGCACCACTTGGGCGTTATGACTTACTCCAAAAGTGGCCAGCAGCAGGGTCCAGGGCAGGTCCAGTTGATAATCGCAAGCTGGGCAGTTGCAGGTAAAGGCCTCTGAAAGCTTGTTGTACCCCTGTAACTCAAAGAGGAGGTCAGCTGACACTTGCAGTCACTTCTGGGATCCTGCATTCAAGGTGAGCAGGTCTAGTCTTCCTTCAGGATTCAGACATCAGGACAGTCGTTCCTCTGATCTTCAAAGGTCCAGGAGTGTTCTGATGAGAGGTTCTGGGGATGCCACTTTTCTGCCTGGTGCCAGCATGTATGTGGACAACCTTTTTTTTGCCCCCTCAAACTAGTTCTAGTCAGTTCCTCCCCTCCCACTGGGTTTGTGGCCAGGCTGGCTAAAGAGACAAAGGACAGACAGGCCCAGGTCTGCCAGTGACAGGGTGGGCATCTTTTGAAGTCAGGAAGAGGCTGAGTATCGCCCCAAGCTATCATTTGGACCTCAACAAGAAGTGGCTGGGTACAGTCCCCAGGTCATCCTGCTCAGGAGAGGAACATTCCGCTACACCCAAAGCCCTTTGTTCACACTCAGGCGGCAATACACATAAGACTCCTGTGGTGCCATCTCAGGTCAGGTACACACAGTCAGTAAAGCCTTTCAGGTTTAGGCAGGAAAATTACAACTATCTAAAAGTGTTGTTTGCAAAATAGTAATATACAATCCAACCTTGCCATGAAGTTGGAGTTTAAATTACTATTGAAATGAATTTTTGAAACAGTCCTCTAGCTGCTCCCAAATTGAATTTAGCCCTGATTAACCCCTTCGACGCTCATGACGAGCTCAGCTCGTCATGAGTTACGCCTGTCGTACGCTCATGACGAGCTGAGCTCGTCATGATACGCGGCTTTTTGCAAATGTTAGCGCACAGCGGGAAAACCCGCAGCGCGCATGTAGTTAAATATGATAGGGTAAACACATGCTGGTCTACAGGAGGCCAGTCTTGCCACAGTGAAAATCGACTACACTGCCAGGGCATGTAAATCATTAAATATTCTTGTCCTATTTTTTAAATAACATGCACCCTGCCCTGAAGGCTGTCAATGCTTGCTTTAGGAGTAACTCATAAGTATTCCAAAAGTTTAAGGCTGGCAAAAGGTGTATTATGTGAGGTCGATATGGCAGATTTAAACTGCACACGTAGGCGGCAATGGCAATGGTGTTTTACAGAGCTACTTTAGTGGGTGGCACAATGAGTGCTGGAGCCGACTGGCAACATTTAATTAACAGGCCCTGAATACATCTAGTGCCATATACTAGGAAAGTAAACTAAATGTGCCATTTATGTGTATGTTTATTTTACCATGCTGAAAAGGGAGTGCAGAAGCACTTTACCACTGGTTAGCAGGGGTAAAGTGCACATACTTCTAAGGCCAAAAAAAACAGGTTCAGCAAAAGAAGGCACAAGTCTGAGGGGACCTGACAGAAAGGGTAAATTTCCAACACCCATCCTTCAATTGTATTTTTATGAGTTCTTTCTGTTAAACCATCATGATTCACAGTTATAGTGGCCTAAATAATTAGCAATAGTTTCTTCAACCACCAAGGGAAACTTGAGATACAGAGCTACAATGGGCTAGCACCTGGGACAACATGATCTTAACCAGTTTGTCCAAAGTCTTTTCCTCATGCTGCTAAAGCAAGCTGCATTGGTGTGCGATCCCATTTTGACAATGTTGGCTGAGATCAATTGCACTCCATTATCTGTAACTGGAGGTTCAGGAAACCCTTCTGGTGTAAATATTTCCAAAACAAAGTCTAACACTACTCTTGGGTATCATGTTCAATGCACTTCAATTCCGGCCATTTGGAATGATAGTCATTTGGAACAAAAGTAAAGATCATTTGTGTCAGTAATACTGAGCTCCTGTGGATTTTAATTTTGTAAAATAATAAGTGCTGGTGCCCAAGGTGTGATATCTTAATTTCTATGCCATGCATTCTCCTTTTAGGGCCTGATTCTGATGCAGTCAGGAAGGCCTCCTAACGGCAATTTTCTCCATCCAAGTTGGATCAGGGGCTGATTCCGACCTCATTCGGAAAGCATTGAGACCGAAGCGTGTCTGGAATGCAAACTTGGGAGTCTGACCAAACATGTACGATGCGTTTGAATGCATCCGGATTCGATTCGGTCAGACTACCATTGACTTCAATGGTACCTTGTGTACCGAACGTGTACAAAGGCTCGCATTGTCAAAAGTGGTGTTTGGAGATAATTGTGCACCCTGTGGCTGGCACCCCATGGTGCCTGCCACACTGTGCATGGTTGAGAATAGGGGACCCATGGTTATCCCCACTGGCCCGATTCGGAGGGCCCCGGGTGAAGGGGGCCTGCTATGGGCCCCCAAAGACCGAATCCAGCAGCTTTTTCAATCTGGGCAAACCGACACGTGAAGGCTGCCTGAATCATTCATCGTGCTTGCTTGCTTGGAAAACCTAGTCCATAGAGCTGCACGATTCCGCTCTGGAACAGACCCGCTTCGGTCAGCGCTAAGGCTTTGAAGGCATCGTACTTGGTCGTTCGGAACTACACAGTGTGGCAGGCTCCCATTAAAATCAATGGGAGTCCAACCAAATCGTATCTGGAAGCATCCAGATGCATCGTATTTGGTCAATTGGACTCTCCCGATCTGATTCGGTCGGAAAAGATTCCCAAACCTATTCGGTCAGGAAGCTTTCCAAACCACATCAGAATTGTGCCCTTAGTGTTATGTCCCCTGCTGCTCAGCCAGATTGACTGTGTTTTGCTCAGAGGCCTGTGGCCGGCGCTGGCAAATGTCTGGGTGCAGGTTACAAGGCTGTACAGTATTGATTCCACCTCATGCCTCTTTAATCCACCACCAGACACCCAGACACTACCTGTCCCTTTAATTGACTCTTGCCAGGATCCTGCTTTCCCCCTTTGTCAAGTTTTTTATGCCTTTCACTTTCACTTTCTCCTTCTTTTTCTCTTCTATGTTTTATCTCCCCTGTTCTGTCTCAAATTCTGATGAGGAAAAAATAAGACTCAGTACCAAAAATAAGCAGCCCCCATCCCTCCCCTACAACCACCGGCTCAAAATAGGCACTAGTTCATGTTCAACATGGTAATACGACCACAACTGACCTTTCAGAGCCTTGGCAGGAGACCAACCTTCATTCACAATTCTTTTTCTTGACTTAAAGTATTATTAATAATAATTTTCTCTACAGCAGACCATTCATCTTTCATGAATGCTTTTGTTTATAATTTCATAAAACTGCAATAATATCACACCTGCCTGCTTCCAATTGTCCCCTGACCTCAGCAGGAAGCACTGGTAATCAACAGTCTGCAGCTTTATAGCTTCTTCCTGGAACAAACTTGACTTCAAAATTATGCTCTTGTAACTTTAATACATACACGCAATTTGGATAATGGCCGACACACCACCTCCAGATGATAACATATTAACCAAAGGTTTGTGATCTATTTTCAGGGTAAATGTGCTTCTCCATACATAAAGTTTAAAATGGTTGATTGCTCACATGCATGCCAATAGCTCTCTTTCAAGAATTGCATACTTGGTTCACATGACAAGCCAGTCATGATTTACAAGACATGATGCCAAAAAGTTCCTAAGCCATAGCACTTTCCTCAATTGTGACAATGCATGATTTTCATGCACAAAAATATTTCTTTTTGGGCGATAGCTGACTTAATGGGTTCAGAAGAAGCAGTCTCTAAACATTTGCTGTACTATTCACAAGGGGCTGCAGAAGATAAGCATTGTTCCCTGGTACCAGGGACTGGAGCCTTCACAATTGCTTCAATCAGGTTTCCTTAAGGACAATGCCTTCAGCTAAAATTGTGATACCCATGTAATAAACTTATTTAAAATCGATTGCAATAAGACACATTTTCAGCATACAAAACTAGACTTTTCATGTAAAACAACTTTATACCATTCCATATCACTAGTGAATATTACAACAGCATATTGCAAAAACGTGACACAGGAGCCCATGTCCCTGAGATGGGAAGCATTCTTATCTGGAACACAGAGGATGCTGATGCTAATCCAAAGGGTATCCTCTTAAAACAAAATAAAACAAATGGTGTATGGAAGGTCATCACAAACTTGAAACCCCATGTCAGTTTGACCTAGTGATCACCAAATGGCAAGTCTAGTTAGGGAAAAAGTCATAGATGGCTCATCCTTGCACTGAAAACATTTTTGTGCTGAATCAACTATGGAACAATTTGTTGTACTGTGGTACTATTGATGTTCTAGGTGTGTGATGTCACACTCTAGACAAAAGAATGTAACACCATCAGTTTATTTGCATTCCATGCTTAATATATATCTATATATTTGCACAATGGTTAAATATGACATGTATGCACAAAATATGTGCAAAGCTGCAACAGTGCTACCTATAATGAAATGTACAGGTGCCTACGGGAAACATCCTTTACAACGCAACTGTTACAACGCACTACCATTACGACGCAACCATTACAACGCAAGTCATTACAACGACTTGCGCTGGGGGGTGCTCTAGGATAGGGAATAGTTTTAATTTACTATCCAACACCTTCCCTACTATCCACGGGGACTGGAGTTGGAATAGTAAATTAAAACTATTCACTATCCAGCGCCCCCCAACGCAAGTCGTTGTAACGACTTGCGTTGTAAAACTTGCGTTGTAAAGGCATGCGTTGTAACGTCATACATCTGTGCCTACATACATGCAGGGATTCCGTAATTATTATTGTGTGTGTATTGCAGACTATAGAATTAACCACTTCGAGTTGGTATTCAGTTATGTGGTTGGTTGTGGTAGTGCCTTTAGGAAAGTACACTGTAGCAAAAGTAATTTAATTCTAAATTGATAATATATTTTGGATTGTGCAGTTATTGCAGGAACATCTCAATGCTAATGGTAATAGAGGAGATAATGATGTCGGTGGAAAAAGTGATGTGATAATGGTGAAATGAATGATGTTGGTAGTAATGGTAGTGGCAATCGTGGCGATGATAATGGTTGCAATGCCGGTGGCAGTGGTGGAGGTAGTAAACGTGGTATTGGTAATTGTTCCCACATGAATCCTAACAAATATAATATAAAAAGCATATTGCTGTAAAAACAACATATCGAATAAAATGATTATTTTATGATTGCTGTGCATGTATGAAATACAGAATTTAATGTCTATTAAGAGTATTTTTCAGGTGTAAAATAGACCATCATGTATGGAAATGCAAGCACCCTAAAGAATGCAGGATGATACACCGAACATCCACAAGTATGATGTAAGAGAGTAAGAATCCTCAGGGCAGAGCCAAAACCACCTCTTTGTACAATAGAAAAAATAAAGATGTCAGTAAAAAATATTACTGCTGTGTTTTTTGTGTCCATCATGAGGGCCTGAACGTCAACTATTAGTGTTTTTTTTGGTGTCATGTATGAAGTTCGGGATCTGCTCCAGACTTAAGAATGAAATACATGGCACAATCTGATGTGTTGGGCGATATGCAAATGGATTGTGAGAAGCGCAGCATATTCAACCTAAAGTGACTAAGGGCCATATGTATCATCAACCTGATTTACGATTCTCAAATAACGATTTTTAAGAAATCGCTATTTGAGAATTGCAAATAGGTATGTATGTACAAAATCAAATTTTTTTGCGATTTCTTAAAATTCCTTAATTGCGATTAGTGAATTCCGAATCGCAATTAAGGAATAACTTCCCATTCATTCCTATGGGCCAGGAGGCCCTTAGGAATGAATGGGAAGGCATTCTCAATTTGCGATTCGCAATTTGAGAATCGCAAATTGAGAATCATTTCAAGGGTGCAGGGGTGTCCAAAGGACACCCTGTTGCACCCCTGAAATATGCATGGGTGCACATGTGGCGCACGTCACATGGCACTTTGAAAAATGCAAAAATTTGCATTTTTCAAGGAATTCGCAACTTACCACCAACTAGAAGTTGGAGGTAATTTGCGATTCCTTAAGGACAATTTGCAATTTTTTTTTGCTTCATATATTGCATTTAAGGAATCGCAAAATTTGCGATTCCTTAAATGCAATTGCAAAATAAGGAATCGCAAATTTAGCGATTCCTTATTTTGCACCAGATTTTCCTTCATACATACCATTTAGCAAATTTGCATTTGCCTTGATACATATGGCCCTAATAGCCTAAGAGGAAGTTGGGCCTGGATTATGCTAACAGACAGGTATGTGTTCCTTTTTTGAATCCTAGATGGCTATTATAATCCTTATTTTCTTTGGGAGGGTGTTTCAGAACTTGAATGTCTATCGAGAGAAGGAAATTCCTCCATTTCTATTTTTGTTTTCAAGGGAATGATCAGGAGCAGATCAATTTTTTATTTCAGGTTTTTCTTTTGACGTTAGAGTGTGGTTTCGATTGTAAGAAGTTAGCTCCCACCCCATGGATTATTTGATGTGCTTCGAGGGCCAAGGTAACGTGGTTTGAACTGCTCAGGTGTAGGATTTGACTAGTTGCTGCATTCTGAATTTGCTGTAGCTTGTCTTTTCGTTTTCAGGAAATTAGATGTAGAGGCCATTCACCTAATCAAGACATGACAGTAACAAGTCCAAATTTAGAATATTTAGAGTTTGCTTGATATAGAACTGTGCCACTGGAGGGGTACCATGTCTACCAAACTGACAATCTGTGTTCTCTGTGTTGAGTAAAGTGAACAGTCTTGTCTCTGACAGTGGTGCCCCAACTGGCTCCACCATGGAAAGCCCTATGCCGATGGCACGACCGAGTTGGTAATTGGTGTAGTACATCAGACTATCCAGGCTGCTTGGAGGGGACAGTTTTTCAGTTCATAACCATCAGGGAAGCATTTGCAGTGTTGAACTGAAAGTGTTATGTGCCCGGGTTAGGCCTATGTAGCAAAGCAGCTCATTTCTTACATTGTCCTATTTTTCACAAAAGCGTTTCGGCTGTGACCTTTTGCACGTATTTGCATGCACAAAAATGTTGGATTAGTTTCTATGAAAATATTTTGTTTACACATCCAGCTTTGCACAACATTATCACTATGCCTCAAACATCATGTACAAGGCCCTTCTATGCACTATGTGCAATTGTCTTCCTATCTTCATCCACGGGGGGACAGGGCTATCTACATAGCCATAACATTGCTAATCTATACGCCCATCACAAGAATGCTTTCTATTATAAATAATGAGCATGCCAATAGCTTAGCAGAGTAGGTGCTACAGCTGACACGGAGGATCCCTGCATGCTGAGACTTCACCTCGCAGCAGTCTGACATCTGCGTGAGGGGTGTCCAGTTTGTGAACAAGACAAACTCCTACATTCTCTCCCACCAAGTAATGACTTTGGATCATTCCTGGGGGTACAGAGTAGGGTTTTGCATAGTAGGAGTACGCCTGATTACTTCCTTGTTTATGTGCCTGCATATATACACTGTTTTAGCATCATGGTAGAACTATATCTACTATTTACACTTTTGGTGCTTGTAATCACTTTCATTTGCTTCTGTCTACGGATTATCGCAGCACTTTCTATACAAAAATAATGTTGGTTCACTAAATATATAGAAAACGTCCCCCTGTGTATTCTGTATATTTCTCTGAGCACAATAAAACACGGGTGACTGAGCGAAAGCTTCTGGTCTGTTTCCACAATCCCTTAGGGGTTAGGGTTGTCATGTTCAGTGGTTGCCGGAAACGATTGGCTCCCCGTTTAGCTTTGAGGGGGCTCACGGTGGCACTGTGAGGTAGCTGGTCGCTAGGCCAACATATCTTGCAGGGGTGCCCGGATCAGTCTAGGCACCTCACCCAAAGTTAATGTTGTCCAACAAACGCGCAGATCCTAATAACCTTGAAATCATTGCTCAATTCAAAAAGTGGTGACAAATATACAATAAAGAAGAGAGTGGAGATTGCTGAGCCTTGTCAACCAATACCCTACAGGGGAATAGCAGCAAGCAGAATGGGAAGATTATGATAATTTGGGCTCTGTCTGTGAGATAGGATATATTCCAGTTGAGGACAATGACTTGAATTCCTGTGTCACACAGTCTTTGCGCCATATGTTTAATGATTTGCACCTGAATGCTGATGACAGGTCAAGAAGTAATAGTGCTAGAAAGCACTAGAGTGTTCTTGAGGTCATCCCAGAATGATATCAATACTAATTCCGACTTATGTCTACCTGTCTTAGAAGAATTTGTCTTGTTTTGTGATAATGGATATCTGAAAGATGCTATTAACTTACCTAGGAACAGTTGATTAAATTGGGCTGTAATTTGCCGGGTCCCTGCTTTTGAGTATGGATTTAATGGAAGAGATAGGTTGCTCTGGAACTCTCCCTTGGCAAGGGATGTAGTGATGATCAGCTGGTGTGACGAAGTACATTTCTTGGAGAACACTATTATTTCAGAAACCCAGCATTGTGGAGGATCCTGCCATGCTTACTGTTTTGTTTGTTATCTAGATTCTTTTATCATGTGATGGTTAAAGGTGAACAATGTAGGTTGTTTTGGGCTGTATTATGATCTAATGAGGTTTGCAGTTGGTGAATGTGTTCATTCCCATTTTCAGAAAAAGTTGTCTAGAATCTTATCCGCTTTTTAGGTTGAGCCTACTTGACAGCGCATGCACTCGCTGTTTTGAGGCACATTTTGGCTTACCAAGAAGATACATTTGGTTTCAGATTTGCGGACTTGCAATTGGCCAGCAAAGGCCCTTGCAGCTTGCCATGAGTTTACAGTCCCATGCCCAAAAAACTTGTGGCTGATTCGTGGTGCCCAGTGGTCTCAGAGTTGTCGGGGGCTGCATTGGTACTGCGAATCTGGCACTGAAGTCTGCAAATCCCACCACAAAATCAGCATTTTTTCAATATAAAATGCGGAGGGGGTCCTTTTGGTGCCTCCACATATGGCCCTTTAGGGAAGTCTGATAGTGATCATCCTGCCCCCTTATTTGCCCTTTCAATTTTAGTTTCTGGACGTGAGGACTAAGTCCCAGAATCTTGTAATGGCAGCTCAATGTTTTTCTTGAAATTGCAGCCAACTATTCATATTATTCAGGTATGACAGTTCTGTTGATGGTGATGGTGAGCTTGAGAAAAAAAATCTCTCTCAGCTAATTAGATTTGAGTATTTTTTAAATTGTTTGATCAGCGGATGCTTGGTGCATGCCGCTACAAAATAACACAGGCGGTCATGTCAGAGGCTTTTACTTTCTTTTTTGGTAACTTTAGCCATGCTACAAAGCATAAGGGATGCTGTGAAACATGGCTAAACACCTTTGACAAAACCAATAAGTCACAAAGGCTAGATCTCCTGTCTTTGCCAATGCTTGTTTGATGAAGTGATCTCCCAAATTGCCGTAGAGTGCCTGATTGTGTTCTACACGTGTTGATGTGCTTTCTGTGTTATGGAATTCAGAGAGTGTTCTCATGAGCTCTTCAGTGGGGCATGTAGCCTCTGAAACTAGTAATTGGCTCTCCCAGCACATTGATGGATGTTCTCATGTTCTGTACTATCTGTATTGTTTTGCAAGCCAGGTTTATCATTTTGAATGCATGTTTTCCACAGTATTTTTCAGTGTTTCTGGTTTCCTTTTTACATAGTTTCATGTCCATTTTGAATGATCCCGGATTCCCACCCTGTAGTGATTCGGTTTATGGCTTGTTGTTTTGAGGAAAAACATGTTGACAGCCATTTTCTGCTACAGCTTGTGTTACCTTGTGAACATTACTGGGGCTTGCTGTTGAGTAGCAGTGAGGTTTGTTTGGACAAAGTATTGTTCAAGTTTCTTTAAGGGTCTGGTCAAATAAACAAACATATAATAGGACACTTTGGTAGCCATGTTTTCCTTGAAGGCTATGGTAACCTCATGCTGAGAACAAAGGCATGACAACCAAAAGGACAACAAAACAGAATAAGTGGAACACATTTAAGAAAAGATAAAGGGTATAAGAGCAAGATGTAAAATGGCCAGGGAATGCAGACATTTTTGGAACACAGAAAGATACTTGCATAAGCAACAGCATTAGCAGTAAAACCCATAACATACACCAACATAACTGGACACAGTGTGTGCTGTGTTTCCCAGTACCTACTTAGTCATTCCTAAATTCTGTTGCGGCCTACCAAAAAAATGAAAAATCCACTCATGACATGTGCCCCATTTTTCTGTCCAAATGATTTATGTCTATATATTGCATGGCTCCTACAACAGATTTATACCTGTTCAAGTGTTGCCCTATCGTCAAAATCAACTCCAGTGACTGACTAAGTCAAAGCTTAGCACATAATGATCAGTGTCACCCCACTATACTATAGCAAAACCTCTACCTACCTAAATCCCTCTAACTTTCCCTGCAGTAGAGTAAGTATCCTTACTGCCAAGTGGAGGTATTTGTTAAAAATAATTTGTGTTGGAGGGAGAGACCAGGGAGTAAAGTGGGACAAAGTTCCTGATTTAGAGGTTGGCGAATGGGATACTCTGTGACGAATGCGGCAAATAAAATCTATATCCACTCCCTTTCCCTGTACTGCAGTGCATCATTTTTCCCACTGTCTACTTACGGCTGACAGGATATCTGCGTTTTATACATGATGTATTATTATTATTAGTCATCTGCCTCGTTGGAGGCATTACAATGCAGGAGGTCGAAAGTGAAACCAGCTGGACAATTGGCCAGTCGGATGTCTCACCGTAATACCTAAGGATGGCGGTTCTGTGGTCGGGATTATGACACCGTTTTCCAACTGGCTTTCCATGTTGTGCTTTCTGACATTGAAAGCCTGTCCGAAAGTGACTTTGGGGGCCCCTAGCATGGCCCCCTTCTCCCTGCACCCTCTAGTTGGGGGCCGAGGGGGCACCTACTGTGCCCCTCCTGTTAATCCCTGCATGGTGCCTGTCACATTGTGCAGGGATTAACAGATACTCCCATTTCTCTAAAGGAGCTAAACCGGCCACATCACAAGCTCCCGTAGAGAAATGGGAGTATGTAACCGCACCATGTGCGGTAGCATTGTAATCGCAGTGTCAGGACCGCCAACCAGAGGTCAGTTGGTCCCGAGACTGTAAAGGTACGTCTGCCCGACATCGTAATAAAGCCCAAAGTGTCTATTTTTTTTAAACAGGAAATCCTTCAAAAGAAAAAAATCACTGGTGGCATTCTGGTTTAATGCTTTGCAGCCAGTCAGTACTTTTATGTGAGGCATGTGTGGGTTAAAATCACGTGTGGGTGACTTATCACATCAAAAATTCTAATGGCCCTAGAGGAACCATAATGTACTGCTACTGTGTCACTATATAAACAAATGTTTGCCCAGAGCATTGTTTACAATTTGTCTTTTTTCTTTTTAACGCTACACCTGCTGGTCCATCACTACCATCTCGGCAGGCGATAGATGCCCAGCTGCGGTGGCACCAGATGAGGCTATCCAGACTAAATTTAGTTGGCTGGTGGTTCTGGAGGAGGAGGAGGTGGAGGCATCTGCCACTGCCCCGGGCCCTATTTCCTCCAGGCAGCCTCTAGGGCCTCCATCTCGGCCACAATATCGCCAGTGCCTCGGCAGCTGGCGTCCACCCAAACCACGACTGCTGCCCCCTTCTACCCAGCCTGAACAAGAGAAACTGAATTTGAGTATTTTGTGTAGACTTGTATATGTTAACTAAACTAACTTGTCTGGTTTCTGAAGAACCAGAAAAAGGAGCATGTAAATTTTGCTAAGTGTGAAAAGGCCAATCCCTCTAGGAAACATTATCATCTATCAGGCTCCACACATTGCAAATCATCGAAATCAAGTTTAAAAATTAGTTGAACACCCTCCTTCACTGTCTTCCACCACATAAATTATCAATCATCACTCACAATCACTCAATATTATATCACTCATTGGTGCAATAGTTACCTGTCCCAATCCAAGCACAGTGGGACACAATTGTATCTCTTCATTGATACAAGCAACACACTGAAAGTCTTCTAAATTAAATGATCTTTACAGGGGCAGCCTTGTGAGGGGATGAAAGAAAAGGATAGACATGGGACGGAAGCAGGCATTTTCTCCAATATCCCTGAAGGGAATGGAGAGGCTTCTTTACTGCACACTGGTACACATCCAATGTGGCCATATGTGTGCTTAAAAATGTTGGGGCTACATAAGTCAGACACAAACAAAATAAAATACGTTCCCCGAGCTATATACATTCTGTTTTTGTTGGCAAAGCACTGAGCAGTTTGACGATAAATCATAAAATTTCTATTTTGGTCTACTCAGTCAGGGAGGTAGAGTTCATCCTCAAACTCAGTGGTTCACCCAGAAATTGGTCAGCTAATACATTTGAGTCTGGCCAATTGCCCTAATCCTCCTCCTCCTCCTCCTTTGGTATTTCAGGAGCAGTGTAATTGTGTGGTATGAAGTGTTGGTTCATTTCGATCATGGTCAATCTATCAATCTTTTGAGGTGAGAGACTGCTCCTTCTCACTGTGCCAACTGTGCCAGCTGCACTGAACTCATGCTCAGCAGACACACTGCCTACCGAACAGCCAGAAAATGTATTGCAAGCTTGCTGAGCTCTGACCATTGGCACATCATCCCATAACAATAGACCAATGGGTTTTGATACATGTAGACCTCTTTGGAGTCATCCAGATAATCCTGGAACATCCTCTGAATGGTAATTGGTGCTGCCAATTGCTCAACCTCTATTTCCTTTGACTCTGCACTTGACTTAAGCTCTGCCGCATAAAAACCATACCAATACAGAGCTTGGGTCTGATTCTTCTGTTCCTGTAATTGTTGTTCCTGGCGTTCTTGTTTCTGGTGCTGGCTGCTCTGAGACAACATCACTGCCCTCTCGGAAGTTGAAGGCTGTACCCCAAAATTTCTGCCTGGAACTCAAATTTCCAGCCATTCTTTTCCAAGGTCTCTCACTTGATCTACAATCAACGTCTTGTATAGTGAATTTGTTTGTACCATGGATAAAGTATTGTGGCACTGATATACTTTTTGGACAATACAGTGTCTCTTAGCAGCCTTGGACTAACAGCCCAGCGAAGGATTAAGCTCTCAATAAAGTCATGCGCTTCTCTGTTACCATTCACACTTGCAAACCTTTAAGACACCTTTTTAAACTGGTTCTCTAGCAGATGCAATAACGGGATAACTTGGCTCATCGTACTGTCGTACTTGCTGATTTCCTGGGTGAAAATCTCAAAAGGAAGTAGCATCTTTGTCAAGCATAGGCTCCATTTGTCCATCTCCATGGTCATACTTTTCCCAGTTGCATCCCCTCCTCTTTAGATTAAATAGTCATTGATCGGTTTGTACTTCTCAAACAGATGTTGCAATATGCCAGAGATCAAGTTCCAACGTGTTGGCACCTCTTGTATGAGGGCTTTAACTAGTACTCTTTTAGCACACTGAGTGATCCATAACTGCTTCAGGGCTTTCAAAGAATGGCTGAAATGAGTTCAGATTCTTCTGTAGGTGGTCAATATGTTGCTGACTATGTCTTCTTTTTTGAGGAAGTCATGCACAATCAGGTTGATGGAATGTGCCACACACAGGACCCTGAAATAGCCACAGCTGCCATGGCTTTAATTATATTTTTGACATTATCTGAGGCAACAAATCCAATTCTTAGATCTTTGGATTGCAGCCATTCATGACTTTGCTGTTAAAGTCTTCCAAGATGTTTGTGGCCGTATGGAGTTCTTTGTGATGAACATGGTTACTGTTGCATGCCACCGACCATCCTTAAAAGTTTCTTGAGAGCTGTAACCTGTAGATAGTTATTGCCAAACCCCCACAAAAAGCATCGCAGTGTGCAGTGATACACATGTAATCAGTGGCTTGACAAATGGTCCCCATGTCTTTCATTAGGTGGATAGTGTGAACAACACTCTGCTGTAAAGCTTGTCCGACCAATTGCACCACATTGTGATGGAGCACTGGAACAGCAACTCTGGAAAATTAGGTCTGGCTGGTAACCTTGCACTTCGGGCACATGGCCACCTCAAATTCTAAAAATGACACTCCTTCCACTGGAAGGAGTCCAGCAGGACTCTAGTGCTAACATTTTAGCCAGCTTTCCATTGTACAAACGTGCCATTGGATGGTTGCCTTCGTAGGGCCCCTCGTGTCTAAACATGCCAGTAATAGTAGCCTGGATTTTCTTTCTTTAATGGTGACACTGTCTCAAGCAACTTCCGGGGAGAACTAGTAGGTGGTACACTCAATGTGTGTCTTGGGACAGTCACTGTATGCAGTGATGTCTCCATCTGATTCTTGTGCCATTTCGAAGTTGCTAAAGCGGGTGAAACCGGCGCACTGCTGGGGATGCGGCTGCTTTGTGCAAAGCTGTCACCCTGTTCTTCCTCATCACCTTCATCTCCTACCGTGATCAGAGCTGATTTCCTTCTCTCATCACAACAACAGGCAGCAATTCTTTTACGGTGCGTCTCCCACCGGATTGCATGATGTTTTTTTCATATGGGACATTTTGTCTCCAGTACCACAGTGTGAATAAAGCTTACCTCGACGAGCACTCGCTTGCCAAATGGAGCATATTACAATGTTATCCTCCTGCTTGCTAATCATAAAGAAGTCCCAAACTGGGGAGGAGAACTTGCTTATTGTGCCACTACAAATGCCTGAAGAGAAACTGGAGGTGGGTGGGTGTGTCGTTGATTGCCACTATGCAGTGCGCACTTCAACTTAAGGAGTGGCGGATGCAAGTCTCAGTGGGTGTTTTACAAATATGGAGAGCAGGTTTAATAGGAGGTTAATGTCGGTGTCCTCTGAGCCAGCTTCCATAACAGCGGCTGGCTTGTCATCCTAATCCCTTTCCATAATTGGAAGGCTTTCAGGAACTTTCCTCTTCCCTTGTCTCTCCCTGCATGTCTTGAACTCAGCCAGGGTTCAAACCATGTCCAGAGCATCAAAAGGGGGTCTTGGAGAAGATGGTGGTATACCCTTCAGTTTTTCTCACTGGAGATCTGAAAGCCTATGGGTCAGAAATAAGTACAACTTGCTCAACAGGATGCTCCACCTCCTGACTGCTCCTACTGCAGGAACATCTACTGTTCCTCACTGTGGCTCTTGTTGTCTACTTTGCTCAGTTTCCTGTGATGATCGGGTACTAGTTTGCAGCTGAGACAAATCCAATTCAGACTCACTACTCTTCACCATGATTGTGATAAAATAAATGAATATTGCAAATGTAACAAACATGGAGACAATGTACTGAACTATGCAACCTTTTTCCTTTGCAAAAGATGAAAAATAAAATACAAAAAAAAACCTAGGCCCATACGGAAACTCCGGGCCACTCACAACAATTTTTTTTTAAATCAAATAAAAGTACAATTAAATACTGGTACATGCCCTCTATCAAAGAAATAACACCCTTATACAATAGATTTTGAACTTACTTGTGATATCACAAAAACAAAGGGGCTGATTACGATGGCGAACAGACTTCAGCCCATCCACCATTGTTTTTTACATAGGACCGTCCACCTACAAGGAGTACAAATTACAATGCGACTCCCACTTAGGTGGTCTCATTGCCTATGTTTTGCTTTGTGGCGGGTGCTGCACTCTGCAGCACCTGCCGCAAAGCAAAAGAGGGACTCTTTACAAATCCCTGCACTACGTGGCAGGCACCATGCAGAGCCTGCCACATGGTTCAGGGATGTGTAGGGGGGCATCATAGGTGCCCCCAGGTCCCATGTCTGGAGCCAAGGGGTAGGGATGCCTGCAACAGGATCCCAAAGTCTCTTTCCCCCTGCTTGTACATGGAGGTTGAACAAGCAGGCAGAAAAGGACATCGTAATCCATATGGTGGTGCCTGGTAGGTACCCTAGTTTAACAAAGGAGGGAGGTAGAGTAGTAGAAGTAGGATTCATACTCCACAAACTTGTATGCATAAACAAAAGGAATCCTACCAGCAGAGAAGTGCTACCCAACAGAGGTATGGGAGCACTTAGTGTTTAGTAAAATACCTCTCACACACCAAAAGGCCCCTTGGTGTCATGCTTCATCATTGGGGTCTTCGCACCCCTCTAACGGGATGCGGCGTGCTGCGACCTACGACTACGCGGGAGCACTGATAACAAATGGCTATGTGTGGTGTGTGTGGTGCAAGTGATAAGGGTATTAATGTGAGTGGTGGTTTTTAGTGAAGGATTAAAAAGTACCTGGCTCGTCGGTATATTAGAAAAAACTTTTATTCATGACCTCGAGCTGGCACTGCTAAAAGAAGTGAAGTGCGAGGTAATTTCTGTCTTGATAATGGAAAGTACCTCATGTGTGCGTCGACATATTTCGGAGCATGAGCTCCTTCTTCAGGACGGGAGCACAACTTCCCCACCTTACTCACGTTTCACTAGTTTGTAACTAAAAATAGTTTGTAGTTAACAAAAAGTGAAAAATAATTTTAAGTGTTTAAAAGGCTATAATGTGCCTACAGCGGTTTTTGGCTCAGGATACATGCATTTGCATGACCTGAGAAAAGAAAAAGAAAAAGATGGTCACCCTGGTTATGGGTAGTTCAGAACAGGTGCAATCACCTGGAACAAACCATTAGCCCTATTGGCCCTGTAAAGAAAGGACTCACAGGACTTACAACATAGAAAACACACATGATTGTCTTAGAAAGAAATGTCAAGGAAATGTGGGTCATACTTAATAGAAACGAGTTGCTTGCTTCATGAGCGCTCAAGAGCGTGTGGGGGTGATTGCCACTTTGTGCAATCTAAATAGAAAATAAAAATAAGAATAAACGGATTCTTAATGGTCGTTTTTTGATCGTTTTTTACTCACTTGGTCAGAGGGAACAACCTCGGTTTTTCTAATGGTTTACTCACAAAAAGGGAACGAGTTATCCACCTTCTTACCCCACACGCTGCTCCGTTGGTATGGTTGTCAGAGCCTGCTGTGGGTGGTATATATACTAGGTGAACCTGATTGGTATGGCCGTTGTAGCTAGTTAATTGGATCTGGTGTTGCGCCCAAATACGGGCTGTCCGGATGTTCAATTACCGGTTGAGAGCTAATAAGGAGACCTTATATGGCACATCCGTTCGGGCCGTTCTGTGTAGTGGTCCCAAGTGCGTACGTGCGCTGCCGCCCATGAGTTGAAGTGCGCGCATGCCCTGTAAGCGTCTAGTGTAACGCGCATGCGTTTGGAAGGGAGGCTGAAACACGCGCATGCGTGTTGCGGTGAAAACTTCCCCCTGGGATGGAGGAGCGGTTCCAATGACTCGGGATCGTTATAGCCAATAGCGGTCAATCGCGTATTGAGCCAATAGTACAGTGATAACAATCCTGATTGAAGAAATACGATTTGGAATGTTTTATAGCAGTAAGTGTACACCTGGGCCAATAGTACAGTGATAACAATCCTGATTGAAGAAATACGATTTGGAATGTTTTATAGCAGTAAGTGTACACCTGGGCGTTCTTTGATCAGTGGGCCCGACTAGGGCATGTTGCACAGTGACATCAATCCTAATCAGTAGAAGAGTGGACGTTCTTTGTTCATTAGGTGGGCTAGTATTAGTATCCTTGTTAATTGGATAGTTGTGCCCACGGGACATCATCATTGAGTCCATGGGTGTGCGTGCCCAAGCGGAAGACCCATCTTTGTTCCTTTTCGAAAAGGCCTTCGGCTCAAGGAGCCCATCTGATGCGTGGCAGTCGGTGTTACCGACCACCATCACACCGCCCACCATCCTGTGGCAGGTGGAGAAGGTGGTTCTGATGGCGTGGAGACCACCACTGACAGGCTGTCGGTGGTGTATATGCAGCAGACAAAGAGAGTAATCTTTCCACATCGAAATCCAAATGAAAAAAGTGACCAGAAGATGTAAAAAGCACTTGGAGGAGCCTGCTGGACATGAACAGGAAGTTGGGGTCTCTGGGGCATCTTCTTCTTGTTGAAAAAAAGTAAGCAAAAATAAGGCTTCTGTCCATAAAAGACAACCTGGACGATCCGTTGTCGTGGAATTTTAACTCTATAACTTCTTTTCAAGTAGATTTTGCTGTTATTCGAGTAGGGAACTCGAGTAGGGGTGCTCACCAGCATGCCAAAAATGGTGGCGGAAGGTGCCGTATCGACTGGAAACCGCACTAACAGCTGTCAAATTCCGCACATGCTCGTGAGAAAAATAATTTCGCCAGGTGCAGGATTGCAGAGTTTAGAGGGAATTCAGCAGAAACAACGAGTTACACGCATAGCGCGGAATTCCCCCATTCTGCCAACTCAGCGAGTGGAATGTATTTTCCGCCCAGGCCTAGTGACAACTACAGTAGGGAGAACTTCTCTTGATAACCATCATAAGGAGTGTGCCTACATTCAGAGTACTTTTTGTACAGTTAAAAACACTGGACATTTATTGAGAATTATCTGGCACTTTGTGGAATTGTTTAGCTTGTCTTTAACCCTTTTACATGCTTTAATCTTTTGGTTTTATGCTTTTTAACTATGTTGCTGATATGCAATTCATGATACAAGAAAATGGTAGTAAGTCTGATATTCCCCTTAAACTTCAAGAATGTCTTTCTTCAGTTACAAGTTTGATCACCAATAACCCTTTTTCCATTTGAATCTGATTAAATAAGGAAGTATCGATTCTAAGTCATGATATATAAACCTCCATTAGGTAGTCACTGGCTCTTGGGCCACTCCCAGCTCCAGCTACTATGAGCAAAAATGTTGATGTTACTATCAATGTTTATCTCACCTTCTGCCCGCATGCCAACAATATTGCTGGAATTTATCACTCCCTTTTGAAGCATTAAAGGAAAATTCTTTCTTTGAGTAAGGGGGAGAAGATTGAGATCCATTTAGCTATCTCGTCTTGTGTGAATTTTAGCAATGCAGCCTTGCTTGGTTACCTAAATATCTTATCTGCTGACTTTTGTTTTGCCACATCTGTTACTTAATTTACCTGTGTATGCTTCTGTTAACTCCCAGTTGGACTTCCTCCACGTTACCAGTGAATAAATGTTTTTTGTTATAAGATACTTTGCATGGTGCACAAGGCTCTTCCTGGTACTTATCTATCCTGAGCTTCTCAGCCCTCAGTTTCACTCTTAGGTACCCTCCCTATGCTTTGTTCCTCTTTTCATGCATGCTTGGTTATACTCACATTCCACTGAACAAGAGCAGGCAGAATTTCATTCTTGGTTGTCCTTCCTGTTCCCAATAAACCAGAGTTCAAAAAAAGACTCTGCCCCTGGGAGTGTGGTGGGAATGTGAGAGTGCATAGCGCAGTGCATTAAACTCAGGGCTACTATAATCACCAAGGCTTGTTTGCTCGAGGGAGGAGAAATTCACTTTCCCCAGTGAGAACGAGAAACTCTGCTCACTCTTGCAGCTTCCAGAAAGGGGCCTCCATTACTGGAGGTGTGGGGGATAGCATGGGTAGGTAAGTGCATGCACTCAAAAGAAAGTGGCGTAGATAGGCTAGAGGTATAAAAGCCATCGGGATGCCAAGCTAGCCCTGTTTCATCTTTTGCAACATCCATCACCCACAAAGGCCTTCTTTATTCTGACACACTAGCTTCCCACAATCTAAATTGTTTTAGGTGTAGTTGGGAAGGTTTGAACACTAAGATGAAGATTAAAAAAATTCTAAATGATGATTGGTTTGGGGCTGGCCTGAGGTGTAGGTTGGTACAAGTCTTTACCTAAAAGCTCTGCTCAAGGATTGTTGACATCATGGTATCTTCTTTCACTGGGATGATGTTATCAGAGGTAGCTCTCCCATATATTTAGAATCTTATTAATTGTTGGATATTCCACAGTTGTGTAAAAGAATTGCATGCATATTGTATATAAACGTTGTCACTGTAATGCACACAACTCTTTTTGGTGGAAGTTAGGGTGGGGATTATGTTCTTTATGATGATACTGCAATGGTTATTCTGTCTTCATCTGTGCAGTGTGAAGTGCCCCTGTGAACAGACTGTGGGATTGGGTGCTTTAATGCTACATATCAACAGTTTACTTGTGCCATTTTTAGGTCTGTCTCTAGACCTTATGTGATCGATAGAACAAGAGCTTTAGGAAACACTACTGAGAGATGCTCTTTGGCTCTGCCTGCATGTTGATAGCTGGGGTTTGGCAGTGTGAAAATTCTTAAGCCTCTTGGAACTAAAACCAACTCATATCGACAACAAAAACTGACTTCAAGAAGAAATCTAAATTTTGCCCAATGATATATCCCGGAAATCGGATAGACACCTACCACGACTTGGTAACAGCGGAACTAGAAACCATGAGCAATGTATGCAACAACAAAGAGAATACAACCAAAGAGGAAAGAGCAGCACTAAAAGCCCTCCAATCTAACCCCAGAATTGAAGTAAAACCAGCTGACAAAGGGGGCAAAATAGTCATTCAAAATAAAACAGACTATGTAAAAGAGGCCAATAGACAACTCAATGACACAACTAATTATAAATTGCTACCTGATAATCCAACTGAAAGAATGATGCAAGAGCTACATGGAAAAATCAATGAATGGCACATGAAAGGAGTGATCAGCAAAGATGAAAAGGACTTTCTCACAATACTCCATCCAATCACACCGACAATTTATTTTTTGCCAAAAATTCACAAGACTTTAATTAATCCACCTGCCCGACCTATTATATCCAGTTGCGGTTCCTTATGTGAAACAGTAGCCTCATATGTAGATTATTTTCTGGCACCTATCGTCCCCTCGCTAAGTTCATATATCAAGGACTCAGGGGACTTCCTTAGAAACATCATGAACATTGAGTGGCATTCAGAGTACTGGCTAGCAACGATAGACGTGGTGTCTCTTTACACCTCGATACAACATGAAGTGGGATTAAATGCCATCAAATATTTCTTGAAACAAAGACCAATTTCAGAAATAAGACATTCTAACATGTTGATTGAAATGATAACTTTTTGTTTAAATAACAATGTATTCCTATTCAACCAAAAAATGTATGCTCAAATATGTGGTTGTGCCATGGGGGTGTCCTTTTCCCCGAGCTATGCCAATCTCACCATGGGGTGGTGGGAGAAAAACATAGCCTGGGGAGAAGAAAACGAAATGCACACCAAGAATGTGGTTCTTTGGCTCAGGTTTATTGATGACCTGTTCCTCTTATGGAAAGGTACCAAACAACAACTAACTGAATACATTGCGGTTCTGAATGAAAATCAAGTGGGTTTACAATTTACATCTAACATTCAGAAAAAGGAAATAGATTTTTTAGATACAAAAATCTATACAAAAAATAATAAATTGGAAACATCCGTATTCAGGAAAAAAACGTCGACAAACAGTATTCTATATGGTACTAGCTTTCATCCCACATCACTAATACAAAGCATACCATATGGAGAATTCCTACGTATGCGACGAAATTGCTCAGAGACAGAAGAAATGGAAACAAAATTTAAGGAAACTAAGGATCGCTTCAAAAACTGTGGATACAAACATTCTGATATCACCAAGGGGGAAATGCGAGCCAGGCAAAAAACAAGAGCAGAAACATTAATTGCCAAAGATTCTAAAACTAAAAGTGAAGATGACAAACCAAGAATGATTCTAACCTACTCAAAGGAGAGTTTTAAAATTCGAAACATATTAACAAAGTACTGGAGTGTTTTGAAAAAAGACACAGAAATCGGGACATTGATTGGAGAGAGACCACTGATAACATTTCGAAAGGCACAATCGATACAAGACACTATAGTCAACAGCCACTTTAAAATCAACAAACAAATTACTTGGTTGGAGAAAAGACAACATGGTTTCACCAGATGCCTAACATGCAAGGCATGCAAAATAGGGCAGAATCTAAAGACACTAAAAGATCCCAAAGGACGATCGTTTGAGATCAAAGAAAAAATTACATGTGAATCACAATTTGTGGTCTATCCGCTTCAATGTTTCTGTGGGATGAAATATATTGGCTCAACGTCTTGCCCCCTCAAGAAAAGAGTCTTGGAACATATTAGGTCCATCTCCAATTGTGATTACAGCTATGCAATTGCCAAACATCTTAAGACACATCCTGGAAAAACATGGATGGACATTAGATATTCAGGCATCGCAATGATAAAAGAAAACGAAAGAGGCGGTGATAGACTGACTAAGCTCAGACGTCTGGAATCAAAATTGATAATCAGATTCAAGACCAAGACCCCAATGGGTCTTAACGGGGATGAGGAAATGTATGTCCACCTATAAAGAACAACATCATATATATTCCTGAAGTCTCTTAAGCATCCAAACATGACAATGATGAAAGAATTGAAAAGATCTCAAATGATCATATATCGAAAAAAACTGATTGTTGAAATACTTGTAAAATGAATTGATAACGCACAAATGATACACTGATAAATATGAGATTGGATTTTAATTTGTCCCATTGTTGGGCAAGCTGATTAGCATAACACTAGCACAAAAGAAGGCACTCAGCCATGAAACTGAATTTATATAAATTCATATACATTTTCGAACTCTTCATAACTTATGAGAGTTCGATACACAATCTTCATAGTTTAAAATAAGAGAACTATGCCATATCAACGGATCCAACGCTGATATTTGTGTATATATTAAGAGCACTGAGCTCTCAATTCCAAATGTTAATGAATTGTGCATAGTGAGATGCATCAGCAACCCAACAAAGTGAATGATGCTAATAAAGTTAGCAACACGAAAAAAAGTAGTTTTGCCTACCGTACCCATAATGCATCATAATGTGCTACATGGCCAAAACAGTATAAATGTGCAAAACAAACAGAGGACTAATGTTTGACACCGTGAACAGGGACTCTTGCAGTCCGAAACGCGTAGGTGGGAGACCTACAAGAAATAAACAGTGGAATTTAAAGAGTGGTGTGCGGCGTGTTTCTTATACAAGAAATCTTGTTTTTGCAAATATTGCGAGTGTGTCCCAACTCTCGCCGCCAGCACCGGCTTCAAAGAGCTCCCCCCACTTGGGGCATTTGCTTGATAATATATATATATATATATATATATATATATATATATATATATATATATATATATATATATATATATCACCATTCCACACCTTTTCACGAAGATCCAGTGAAGAGACCAACAGCAGGGGAACCATGGAAAACAGCTTTTATCCACAGGCAAAGGCGAGTAACAGTCCCACAAACCCGCATTAGGGGAATGCATTTCGGCGTATTTTTCCGCCTTCTTCAGCGCCAGGGGTGTGTATAGTTCAGGGAGGGTCGTGCTTCCTAGATACAATATCTGCCCCCACCTGATAGGTTGCTCAGCGCATCACTCCTTAAAGGTATATACCATGCGCATACATCCTTAGTAGGGCGTTAATGGATCAAACGCCTACCAGTCCCAGCATGCATTGTCCATGTTTGTATCCGGAAGGTTGTTGCGTGGAGCGGTGTACTTATTAGCCGTGGGGCGTCCTCCTTTACCCATGCGTGTGGAACTCGCCGTCTCCATATGTCCCCAAAACCGCTTCACCCTGCTGTCACCGGGATTTGCCGTAGACGGGAGTAAGGCTGAAATCAACACCTTACCCTCTGTGAGGCTATTTGAAGCCCCTACACCGCCACATGTCCCGAACACACAGGGGGACTCTGATAATTCCGGTACCCCGGATGAAATCCTGTTTTCCAGTAGTACAGAGCCAACTTAAGAAAGCGGGGGTCCCTTGGCGCGTTACTGGAAAACATGCTGAAATATCACCATTCCACACCTTTTCACAAAGATCCAGTGAAGAGACCAACAGCTGGGGAACCATGGAAAACAGCTTTTATTCCACAGGCAAAGGCGAGTAACAGTCCCACAAACCCGCATTAGGCGAATGCATTTCGGCGTATTTTTCCGCCTTCTTCAGCGCCAGGGGTGTGTATAGTTCAGGGAGGGTCGTGCTTCCTAGATACAATATCTGCCCCCACCTGATAGGTTGCTCAGCGCACCACTCCTTAAATGTATATACCATGCGCATACATCCTTAGTAGGGCGTTAATGGATCAAACGCCTACCAGTCCCAGCATGCATTGTCCATGTTTGTATCCGGAAGGTTGTTGCGTGGAGCGGTGCACTTATTAGCCGTGGGGCGTCCTCCTTTACCCATACGTGTGGAACTCGCCGTCTCCATATGTCCCCAAAACCGCTTCACCCTGCTGTCACCGGGATTTGCCGTAGACGGGAGTAAGGCTGAAATCAACACCTTACCCTCTGTGAGGCTATTTGAAGCCCCTACACCGCCACATGTCCCGAACACACAGGGGGACTCTGATAATTCCGGTACCCCGGATGAAATCCTGTTTTCCAGTAGTACAGAGCCAACTTAAGAAAGCGGGGGTCCCTTGGCGCGTTACTGGAAAACGCGCTGAAATATCACCATTCCACACCTTTTCACGAAGATCCAGTGAAGAGACCAACAGCAGGGGAACCATGGAAAACAGCTTTTATTCCACAGGCAAAGGCGAGTAACAGTCCCACAAACCCGCATTGGGCGAATGCATTTCGGCGTATTTTCCGCCTTCTTCAGCGCCAGGGGTGTGTATAGTTCAGGGAGGGTCGTGCTTCCTAGATACAATATCTGCCCCCACCTGATAGGTTGCTCAGCGCACCACTCCTTAAAGGTATATACCATGCGCATACATCCTTAGTAGGGCGTTAATGGATCAAACGCCTACCAGTCCCAGCATGCATTGTCCATGTTTGTATCCGGAAGGTTGTTGCGTGGAGCGGTGCACTTATTAGCCGTGGGGCGTCCTCCTTTACCCATGCGTGTGGAACTCGCCGTCTCCATATGTCCCCAAAACCGCTTCACCCTGCTGTCACCGGGATTTGCCATAGACGGGAGAAAGGCTGAAATCAACACCTTACCTTCTGTGAGGCTATTTGAAGCCCCTACACCGCCACATGTCCCGAACACACAGGGGGACTCTGATAATTCCGGTACCCCGGATGAAATCCTGTTTTCCAGTAGTACAGAGCCAACTTAAGAAAGCGGGGGGTCCCTTGGCGCGTTACTGGAAAACGCGCTGAAATATCACCATTCCACACCTTTTCACGAAGATCCAGTGAAGAGACCAACAGCAGGGGAACCATGGAAAACAGCTTTTATTCCACAGGCAAAGGCGAGTAACAGTCCCACAAACCCGCATTAGGCGAATGCATTTCGGCGTATTTTTCCGCCTTCTTCAGCGCCAGGGGTGTGTATAGTTCAGGGAGGGTCGTGCATCCTAGATACAATATCTGCCCCCACCTGATAGGTTGCTCAGCGCACCACTCCTTAAAGGTATATACCATGTGCATACATCCTTAGTAGGGCGTTAATGGATCAAACGCCTACCAGTCCCAGCATGCATTGTCCATGTTTGTATCCGGAAGGTTGTTGCGTGGAGCGGTGCACTTATTAGCCGTGGGGCGTCCTCCTTTACCCATGCGTGTGGAACTCGCCGTCTCCATATGTCCCCAAAACCGCTTCACCCTGCTGTCACCGGGATTTGCCGTAGACGGGAGTAAGGCTGAAATCAACACCTTACCCCCTGTGAGGCTATTTGAAGCCCCTACACCGCCACATGTCCCGAACACACAGGGGGACTCTGATAATTCCGGTACCCCGGATGAAATCCTGTTTTCCAGTAGTACAGAGCCAACTTAAGAAAGCGGTGGTCCCTTGGCGCGTTACTGGAAAACGCGCTGAAATATCACCATTCCACACCTTTTCACGAAGATCCAGTGAAGAGACCAACAGCAGGGGAACCATGGAAAACAGCTTTTATTCCACAGGCAAAGGCGAGTAACAGTCCCACAAACCCGCATTAGGCGAATGCATTTCGGCGTATTTTTCCGCCTTCTTCAGCGCCAGGGGTGTGTATAGTTCAGGGAGGGTCGTGCTTCCTAGATACAATATCTGCCCCCACCTGATAGGTTGCTCAGCGCACCACTCCTTAAAGGTATATACCATGCGCATACATCCTTAGTAGGGCGTTAATGGATCAAACGCCTACCAGTCCCAGCATGCATTGTCCATGTTTGTACCCGGAAGGTTGTTGCGTGGAGCGGTGCACTTATTAGCCGTGGGGCGTCCTCCTTTACCCATGCGTGTGGAACTCGCCGTCTCCATATGTCCCCAAAACCGCTTCACCCTGCTGTCACCGGGATTTGCCGTAGACGGGAGTAAGGCTGAAATCAACACCCTACCCTCTGTGAGGCTATTTGAAGCCCCTACACCGCCACATGTCCCGAACACACAGGGGGACTCTGATAATTCCGGTACCCCGGATGAAATCCTGTTTTCCAGTAGTACAGAGCCAACTTAAGAAAGCGGGGGTCCCTTGGCGCGTTACTGGAAAACGCGCTGAAATATCACCATTCCACACCTTTTCACGAAGATCCAGTGAAGAGAACAACAGCAGGAGAACCATGGAAAACAGCTTTTATTCCACAGGCAAAGGCGAGTAACAGTCCCACAAACCCGCATTAGGCGAATGCATTTCGGCGTATTTTTCCGCCTTCTTCAGCGCCAGGGGTGTGTATACAGTGGAATTTAAAGAGTGGTGTGCGGCGTGTTTCTTATACAAGAAATCTTGTTTTTGCAAATATTGCGAGTGTGTCCCAACTCTCGCCGCCAGCACCGGCTTCAAAGAGCTCCCCCCACTTGGGGCATTTGCTTGATAATATATATATATATATATATATATATATATATATATATATATATATATATATATATATATATCCAAAGTATTCTCCAGAAGAAGAAGAGACCACAAGCGGGGACGTTTGGAGGCATTTATTCGGAACACAAAAACGGCAAATGCATTTCGGCATACATCACAGCCTTCTTCAGTGCCTTGAGGTGTTCACAGGATGCGCGACAACTATCGCGGTTTCAAATACCCAGCTGCACCCTGTTGCCTGAGTGATAGCTCCGCCTCCATAATGAGTCAAATTTGTGGCAAGCTCAATATCGCCTACATGTCCCAGAATGCCAAATTCAGAAGAACTGAAAATGTCGGGGAAGGGGACGGCATCACATATTCACCATCCTCAATGTTGATGTGCCTCCCAAAGTTCATACCTCCTCGGGTCCCCATTACCGCATAAACCTCCAATCCTCCGGGCCAAATGGAGGCAGGGGCATCGGGAATGAATTCCACATAGCCCACCGCCCAGCTCCTCCCGAGATTGATGGTGGGTTGCAGCGTAAATCCAGTACCCTGGAAACCAGCAGTCCGTCGAAACAGAAGCCAACAACACCGCAGCCACTTTGCAATGCGGGGGTCTCTGATGCGTGAATGTTGGCGTTCACGCTGAAATATCCAAAGTATTCTCCAGAAGAAGAAGAGACCACAAGCGGGGACGTTTGGAGGCATTTATTCGGAACACAAAAACGGCAAATGCATTTCAGCATACATCACAGCCTTCTTCAGTGCCTTGAGGTGTTCACAGGATGCGCGACAACTATCGCGGTTTCAAATACCCAGCTGCACCCTGTTGCCTGAGTGATAGCTCCGCCTCCATAATGAGTCAAATTTGTGGCAAGCTCAATATCGCCTACATGTCCCAGAATGCCAAATTCAGAAGAACTGAAAATGTCGGGGAAGGGGACGGCATCACATATTCACCATCCTCAATGTTGATGTGACTCCTAAAGTTCATACCTCCTCGGGTCCCCATTACCGCATAAACCTCCAATCCTCCGGGCCAAATGGAGGCAGGGGCATCGGGAATGAATTCCACATAGCCCACCGCCCAGCTCCTCCCGAGATTGATGGTGGGTTGCAGCGCAAATCCAGTACCCTGGAAACCAGCAGTCTGTCGAAACAGAAGCCAACAACACCGCAGCCACTTTGCAATGCGGGGATCTCTGATGCGTGAATGTTGGCGTTCACGCTGAAATATCCAAAGTATTCTCCAGAAGAAGAAGAGACCACAAGCGGGGACGTTTGGAGGCATTTATTCGGAACACAAAAACGGCAAATGCATTTCGGCATACATCACAGCCTTCTTCAGTGCCTTGAGGTGTTCACAGGATGCGCGACAACTATCGCGGTTTCAAATACCCAGCTGCACCCTGTTGCCTGAGTGATAGCTCCGCCTCCATAATGAGTCAAATTTGTGGCAAGCTCAATATCGCCTACATGTCCCAGAATGCCAAATTCAGAAGAACTGAAAATGTCGGGGAAGGGGACGGCATCACATATTCACCATCCTCAATGTTGATGTGCCTCCCAAAGTTCATACCTCCTCGGGTCCCCATTACTGCATAAACCTCCAATCCTCCGGGCCAAATGGAGGCAGGGGCATCGGGAATGAATTCCACATAGCCCACCGCCCAGCTCCTCCCGAGATTGATGGTGGGTTGCAGCGCAAATCCAGTACCCTGGAAACCAGCAGTCCGTCGAAACAGAAGCCAACAACACCGCAGCCACTTTGCAATGCGGGGGTCTCTGATGCGTGAATGTTGGCGTTCACGCTGAAATATCCAAAGTATTCTCCAGAAGAAGAAGAGACCACAAGCGGGGATGTTTGGAGGCATTTATTCGGAACACAAAAACGGCAAATGCATTTCGGCATACATCACAGCCTTCTTCAGTGCCTTGAGGTGTTCACAGGATGCGCGACAACTATCGCGGTTTCAAATACCCAGCTGCATCCTGTTGCCTGAGTGATAGCTCCGCCTCCATAATGAGTCAAATTTGTGGCAAGCTCAATATCGCCTACATGTCCCAGAATGCCAAATTCAGAAGAACTGAAAATGTCGGGGAAGGGGACGGCATCACATATTCACCATCCTCAATGTTGATGTGCCTCCCAAAGTTCATACCTCCTCGGGTCCCCATTACTGCATAAACCTCCAATCCTCCGGGCCAAATGGAGGCAGGGGCATCGGGAATAAATTCCACATAGCCCACCGCCCAGCTCCTCCCGAGATTGATGGTGGGTTGCAGCGCAAATCCAGTACCCTGGAAACCAGCAGTCCGTCGAAACAGAAGCCAACAACACCGCAGCCACTTTGCAATGCGGGGGTCTCTGATGCGTGAATGTTGGCGTTCACGCTGATATATCCAAAGTATTCTCCAGAAGAAGAAGAGACCACAAGCGGGGACGTTTGGAGGCATTTATTCGGAACACAAAAACGGCAAATGCATTTCGGCATACATCACAGCCTTCTTCAGTGCCTTGAGGTGTTCACAGGATGCGCGACAACTATCGCGGTTTCAAATACCCAGCTGCACCCTGTTGCCTGAGTGATAGCTCCGCCTCCATAATGAGTCAAATTTGTGGCAAGCTCAATATCGCCTACATGTCCCAGAATGCCAAATTCAGAAGAACTGAAAATGTCGGGGAAGGGGACGGCATCACATATTCACCATCCTCAATGTTGATGTGCCTCCCAAAGTTCATACCTCCTCGGGTCCCCATTACTGCATAAACCTCCAATCCTCCAGGCCAAATGGAGGCAGGGGCATCGGGAATGAATTCCACATAGCCCACCGCCCAGCTACTCCCGAGATTGATGGTGGGTTGCAGCGCAAATCCAGTACCCTGGAAACCAGCAGTCCGTCGAAACAGAAGCCAACAACACCGCAGCCACTTTGCAATGCAGGGGTCTCTGATGCGTGAATGTTGGCGTTCACGCTGAAATATCCAAAGTATTCTCCAGAAGAAGAAGAGACCACAAGCGGGGACGGTTGGAGGCATTTATTCGGAACACAAAAACGGCAAATGCATTTCGGCATACATCACAGCCTTCTTCAGTGCCTTGAGGTGTTCACAGGATGCGCGACAACTATCGCGGTATATATATTCACTGAAAAAAACCATAGGTTTCAGGCCTTATATAGTTAGGAATTAGCATTTAAAAAACCTTTAAAATTCACTCAAAAAGCTATAAGTTTTAGGGGTGTTATAGTTAGCTGGACATTTCGCTCATACAAAACCATTGAAATTGCTCCTATATAGTTAGTTGTACTAACTATATTTTGCGCACCTGCAATCCACAGCTGATGATGTCACATATTACATCATTCATGACATGGTCAGTGGCATCACTGATGACATCTCAAATGACATCACTGATGACATCACTGATGACATCATCCAGTGAATGTGGTTTGCTTCGTTATTTAAATATGCATTATATATATAGCAATTTGCATTGAAGAAAGAGTGGATATATAAAAATAAATATTTGGATGGAGGATTTAGTAGCAGTGTAATTGACTGTTTACTTGAACAATTTATAGTGTCTCACTAAATATAGTGGATAGTGACTAAACTGTTTGAATATCTGTATCATTTTGTCAGTTGTTGTGTAAACTGGTTCTCCAGTTGGTTACTAGCTATGTGAAAGTCTGTATACGTTATTGATTAGTTAACTGAGTATTTGTATGTGAGAGTGAATGTGTGTGTGGTTCGGTGGGGGGGTGTGACTGCCCAAAGATGTGTGAATAGTTGATTCAATAGATATATGAAGTTAAAACTACATGTTCTAACAGTTGTTTGGGTGAGTGAATATCTTTATGGGTGTGGTGATGAGCAAATATATTTCTCAATGGTACATGTCCAACAAACTAGAAAAATAAAAGGCAGTGTATGTGTCAGTTGTTGTATATTAATAAGTATATATAAGACTCAATGATTGTGTGAGTGACTGTATGGATAACTTTATACTTGTAATAATGATTTTATAATTCACGAAGCATGACTTATTATCTAAATGAATAGATGAAGTTGTGTTTGTATAAGTGTGTAGCTAAGTAAATATGTAAGTATGATCCATTCTTTGCATAAGTGAGTACGATGACTTCATATGTGAATAGGATGTGTGCTGGTGTGTAATGTCGATTTAGGTGTATAAGTATTTTTGTTAGTGTTCTATTGTTCATTGACAGCATGTATGAGTGAATCTACAGGTAAGTGATTAGATGTGTGTATACATCTATAAATCACTGAGTGGGTTTTTAGATACTTGCTGTGACGAGGGGGACCCGGAAGACCCGATGCAACGTGACATGAACCACCCTAATGCGAACGAAACCCTGTTGCTTTTACCCTCTGTCACACAGCACCCGGAACACTGGATGGATGATCATATTCCCCACCGACCCGAGACTGACCTCAGGGAAGAACACTGTTTCTTTAATTGGGCGGAACTGGAAACGGAGTCTGCCCACGAGACCGAGGTAAAAGCCAGCCGTGACCACACACAGGTGTGTTCATCACCCGGAGGAGTAGGCGGTATTGGTGACGTGGAGAAGAGCGACGGAGCGGAGCGAAGTGCTGGAGCTGAGGAGCGGAGGAGAACCGGAGGAGAATCCAGAGCGGAGAGCAGGGACAGTGGAGGAGCTCGGACCATCGAGGAGGAGAAGGCGGCTGGAGGCGAGCCGGCAGCGATAGAGTACGAATGCAACTGCAAGCCAGTCGGCCAACGGGACGGCTCTTCGCCCAGCCACACTTCAAGGGAAGTGTGGCTTGCACAGGTACGATCTCGCTTTGCGGGTTGGGTTGGACGTAGGTGGAACAAACCACCCTGACAACACACGGCATCCTTTGCACTAAACCCCACCCCTATCTGCACTGTACCGGCACCTAAAATATTGCGGTGTGTCTGCACGTGTGATCCTCACTCCCCTCCCTCTTCACTGTACAGTTATGCACGAGGACTAATACTGCCCCATATCTCTGTTTTTCGAGCTGGAAGGCGCCAGAGCAGAGGACCGGACTACCAGTCCCAGAAGCCCTCGATAAAGAAGAGGAACCGGACCGGAAAGACGCAGGGAGCGATGTTCCGCCACTGAGGCTGCAGCTGAAATACCCCTTCCCTACTATCGCAAACTGATACACCGAAGACGCATTTTGAAAATAAAACCTGCGTTACCCACAGTACCTGTCTCCGTGAGTCTATTCCCATCGCAAACCTCACACTTGCATTGCTGTAACAATGGATTCAAATATGATACTCTGTATTTTACAAAGAGTGATGAAAGATTTTACTAGTGTATGAAAAGGTGTATGTGATTGTCACGTGGATGATGTCATCAGTGATGTCATCAGTGATGTCATTTGAGATGTCATCAGTGATGTCACTGACCATGTCATGAATGATGTAATATGTGACATCATCAGCAGTGGATTGCGGGTGCGCGAAATATAGTTAGTACAACTAACTATATAGGAGCAATTTCAATGGTTTTGTATGAGTGAAATGTCCAGCTAACTATAACACCCCTAAAACTTATAGTTTTTTGAGTGAATTTTAAAGGTTTTTTAAATGCTAATTCCTAACTATATAAGGCCTGAAACCTATGTTTTTTTCAGTGAATTTCAAAGGTTTTTTGAATGCTAATTCCTAACTATATAAGGCCTGAAACCTATGTTTTTTTTAGTGAATTTGCAAGGTTTTTTAAATGCTAATTCCTAACTATATAAGGCCTGAAACCTATGTTTTTTTCAGTGAATTTCAAAGTTTTTTTAATGCTAATTCCTAACTATATAAGACCTGAAAGCCCACCAGGAATCTCCAGTATGCGCCAGGGGACTGCATTGCAGAGAGGTGTAATGAAGCAACGCCCCTTTTTACATCTCTCTGCAACGCAGCCCCCGTGCATTTTTGAAGAGGGGGAACTAATTCCCCTTGCATACTGGGGGTCCCTGGGGGCCAACTAGCCCACCTGGAACCTTCAGTATGCTCCAGGGGGCTGCATTGCACAGAGGTGTAATGAGGCTATGCCTCTTTTTACACCTCTCTGCAACGCAGGCCACTGGTGCGTTTGCAGAGGGGGGACTAATTCCCCTTGCATACTGGGGGTCCCTGGGTCATATCTGCCCAAACGCCGAAATTCCGAACGATTGAAAATGACTTTTCTTGAGAAACATTTGGATTTGGATTATCATGTCCTATACTTTGGAATTTTTGAAAGACTGACTTTGAGGATGCTATAAATTACTCAAGTATGTCCGAATTGTGTGGGTAAAATTGATACCTAGTCACTTTGAATAAGAATGTACTTACGTCTCGTCTAACATTTGGAAGAAATATCTAGTTATATGACAACAGGATACCGACATAACTTGAAGGAAATAAGAACGCCCTGAAGAAGTTCTGTTGTACAGAACGAAACGCGTCAGCTGGCTGTGGTACATAAACTTAAGGAAAATAAAAGCATTTGAATATACACCAAGATGCAGCACTTCAATAAGGACTCTAAGTGATATGATTTGATTGGACTTATTGTGCAAGTGGTGCTGTGCCAAACTTTGGAATATTCTCCACTACTCTCTACTACTTACTCTCTACTACTCCACTACTCTCTAATACTCACTCTCTACTACTCATTCTCTACTACTCTACTACTCTCTACTACTCTCTCTCTACTACTCACTCCCTACTACTCACCCTCTACTACTCTCTACTACTCACTCTCTACTACTCTCTACTCTCTACTACTCACTCTCTACTACTCTCTCTCTACTACTCACTCTTTACTACTCACTATCTACTACTCTCTAATACTCACTCTCTACTTCTCACTCTCTACTACTCTCTACTACTCACTCTCTACTACTCTCTCTCTACTACTCTCTACTACTCACTCTCTACTACTCACTCTCTACTACTCTCTACTACTCACTCTCTACTACTCTCTCTCTACTACTCTCTACTACTCACTCTACTACTCACTCTCTACTACTCTCTACTATTCTCTCTCTCTGCTACTCACTCTCTACTACTCTCTACTACTCACTCTTTACTACTCTGTACTACTCACTCTCTACTGCTCTCTACTACTCACTCTACTACTTACTCTCTGCTACTCTCTACTACTCACTCTACTATTCACTCTACTATTCTCTACTACTCACTCTCTGCTACTCTCTCTACTGCTCTCTACTACTCTCTACTACTCACTCTCTACTCTATTACTCACTCTCTTCTCTCTACCTCTCTACCTCTCTCTACTTCTATCTCTACTAGTCTCTACCTCTCTACCTCTACCTCTCTACCTCTACCTCTACCTCTCTACCTCTACACCTCTACCTCTCTACCTCTCTCTACACGCACACATATACACATATATATATGCATATATATATGCATATGCATTTATGAATGTGTATATATATATATATATATATAGATACATACATATATAAACATATATAATCTGCATATCTATATAAATACAAATATAAATGCATGCATACATATACACATATGCATACATATGCATGTTATTTACATGAAAGTTTTAAAAACACTAATAAAAGCAAAGCTAAAAAGCCACCTCATTACAAACAGAATGGCTTTAACTTAAACGAGGGCGAGATCTATTGCATTTTCAATGCTTGTTTACTTTGGTTCCATCAAGAAGGCATTCAGATGTGTCACACATTTGCCATAAATTCTGAATGTTAGCACTCTAGTTGCTCATTAGATCACTGTAGTAAAGCTACTGCTCACCAGGGAAGTCTGCTGTAAATCATAATTTCTATTTCTATGGCAAAATGAACCCCCTCATTTTGTTCCTTTTTAAATTAAATGTTTTCATACTTACCACTTCATTCCAATCATGATGGCTTCTGGTGTGCCATACTTTTGTCATAAGTAAGACTGTTCGCGCTCTAGTTGTTCTTTAGAACACTCTGGGACATTCTGTCATTGGGCTATACTTGGGCTACATCTGGGTGATATTTGGGCTACATTTGGGCTCTTTTGTCTCTGGTGGCCATCTTGGGAGACTGCATGTCAGAATTTTTTAATGAAATAGAAGAGGATTTAGGAAGTCACTCAAAATGTGCCCTAATTTTTCTTTCTGCAGCACTAATCATACTTTCTATGGCAAAATATACCCCCTCATTTTGTTCCTTTTTAAATTAAATGTTTTAAGAGTTACCACTTTATTCCAATCAAGATGACTTCAGGTGTGCCATACCTTTGTAATAAGTAGGACTGTTGGCGCTCTAGTTGTTCTTTAGAACACTCTAGGAGGCTGCCGTAGAACACAAAGGAATCGACTGACAGTCTCTGTCCTTGTTGGATGTACATGTTTTACTGAGAATGTCAGAGTTCATTCTCACATGACTGAGAAAGATAATGTGAATTTACAGAAAATATGCTTTCAGTTTAGCTTATAGATCCCCTTCCAAACCACTGTGGGAAAAGCATGAGATAATAGTTTTCTTTCAAACATGATTCATGATATCCCAGCAGAATGCTTTTTCACATGGTAAAATCACCATAGAACACATCACAATTCCTAAAATGAGTATGGTACCATCAACAAATGATTTATAATGTAACTAAAGTCCTAAAACCCTCTATTAACTACAATGCTTTTTAATGAGGTGCTATCATGTATATTGGTCCCAAGATGGCTGCCAACACTTCTTCGATGAAGTGCTGACAGCCAATCAAATCTCACGATGAGATGTGTGGTTAGGCTCCGCCCAGATATATATGTGTTTTTGAAGTTAATTTTCATAAAAACCACTGGAGCAATTTTCACCAAATATAGCAAAGGCACTTCTGCGTACCAGTCCCTACAATTTTGCCAAGTTTGGTGTAATTCCGTTCAGCGGTTCGGGCTGTAGCCTTGTCAGAACGTCCTATGGAAATTAACATGGGGAAAACATGTTTTGGGACCCCCCTTTTTTCTCAGCCCCCACTTCACAAATCTCCCCGAAATTTTCAGGGAAGGAGCGCAGCGGAGCTGGCCAAAATTTTGGAACATTACACGCAAATTCCTCCACCGGCGCCAAAGTTATTCCCAATAGAATGTTGCGGATTTCCTATGGTAGCTAGGTCCTAACTATATATACCTACTGGCTATCGCTAGTAGGTAATATATATATATATAAATAAATTGCTGGCTGCCTTTGTATACTTACATCTCCTGTCGATTGCGTCTTTAAAAAGCTTTGGGGCATTTTGTTTGAAAAATGAATTACACGGCTGTCCTGACCGTGGAAGATTGCACCATCGCCCTAACGTGAAGTGCGAGGCTGCGTGGCTGGAACTACGTCCACGCCCGTGCTGCAGCAAAGGAGATGCGGCGAAAATGGTCAGCAATTAATCCAGAGGCCTACTAAAGGAGAGAAAGAATGTTTTTAATGTAAGGATGTGCCAGAACCTACTACAGGGAAACAATATGCTCCGTAATGAACTACAAGTTCCATCATGCCTTAAAAACTCTTGTACTATACGTGATGCATGGACATAAAAAGAGTTATGTAAGCCCTCTGAGCATACCCCAAGCTGCCTGTGAAGAAGAGGCTTGTTGCCTCGAAACGTGTTGGTGAAGAAAATAAATACCGAAGCTGGAGAAAAATTGCTGGCTGCTTTTGTATACTTACATCTCCTGTCGAGTGCATCTTTAAAAAGCTTTGGGGCATTTTGTTTGAAAAATATATTTTTATATATATATATATATATATATATATATATATATATATATATATATATATATATATATATATATATATATATATATATATATATATATATATATATATATATATATATATATATATATATATATATATACGCAAATACATACATAGAACACCTTTATTCCACCATTATTCTGTTAGTGTCATTCACTTTTTCTTCTCCCTACATCAGGAATCAACAAGGGAAAATGGATCAGTCCACTTCAACCACAGGCTCTACTGCCCTGCGAGTAATGCCATTTTTCATTCTCACAGGGGAGAGGTGTGGCGCCGCGGCCAGGGCGACTGACGCTGGAATCTGGGGATCACGGTTCGATCCCCGGCACCATGTGACTCTGGGCAATAGCTCCCTTAATCTTCCCGACGGCCCCCAGCGCCTAGAGACCCTTACGGGTGATTGTGCGCTTTACAAATGTGGACTTTACTTTACTTTTACTTTACATGTGCACATCCATCTAAACATGAGGGTACTTCAGTGTCATGGTTGTTGAGTCAGTCCTTTAGATTTCCTATTCATCTTTAATAGGTTCCTTTTCATTTCTTTCTTATTTCTTTTTTGGGTACCAGAAAAATGCACCTATGATGACAGAGTGCCTACACTCACCAGTGACACAAAGGCACTTTATTTTATAAGGTAGACCTATTTGCATTCCCAACACTTGTTAGACATATTTTTCTCAATTTGGATGCCAGTGCTGACAACCACATAACAGTCAGGTGGCTTTCTTGAAATGTTCTTGAAACTGCTCTTTTGGATACAAACACAGCCAAACAGTTCAATAAGAAGACAGCTCTACAATCACATAAGCTGATTCTAAAATAAGAACTGGCCTTTGATGCTGGGAAATGAATTGTGAGTGATGGATGTTTTACAGAATACCCTGCAGCGTGCCCAGGAGTGCTTCCTTCTGAGAATTATTGTCAAACAAGATTATCCACCTGTCTGTTGATATCCAAACATTACTAGCAAGGAATTACAACCGTTGAGGGCATGTCCAGTCAGGTGCAGTGAAACCAGAGAGGTAGGAGGGGAACAATAAGAAAAAGTTACATATTTTTAACATAGTATTGCATCATGGGAATCCTCATTGAAGTGAAAAAACCACATAGATGGTCCCAGAGAAGCAATTTTTAATGCATACATACATAGCCCATACATACAGTTAGATTCATCAAAGACCCGTTTTGCGAGTCTTTAATAGCAATTCATAAGGAATCGCTATTAAGGACTTGCAAAACGGGATTCATGTAGGAATCGCAAAATAAATAGCGATTCTTACAGCTTCCTTATTTGCGATTAGCAAATTGCTAATCGCAAATAAGGATGCGATTTCAAGGGTGCAAGGGTGTCCAAAGGACACCCTGTAGCACCCCTGAAATGTGAATTTACACTGATGTTGTGCACACACATGTCCAAAGGACATGTGTGTGTGTAACATGCAACTTAGAAAAATGCATTAAAATGCATTTTTCTAAGTTTTCGCTATTTACCACGAGGTTTGACTTCGTGGTAAATAGCGGTCCTAAATTGCGAATTCGCAATTTTTAAATGTTACATGAGTGGCATTTAAGGAATCTCTAATAGAGATTCCTTAAATGCTAATTAATCCTCGCAAATTTGCAAATTCTTTATTAGCGATTTTTGCATTTGGGATGATTAATCCCAAATGCAAAAATTGCACTCGCAAAGGGCCAGATTCTCAGAATCTGGCCCTTTTGCGAGCGCATTTCGCTTGATGAATCTGGCTGTATGTCACTAATAAAACAAAAGTTAAAGTGATGTTATAATTAGGTGTTGAAATAAGATAAAAACTAACATTTAAAAAACAAAAATCACTGATATTCACTATTTATTGTTTACTAAACTAATTATGGCACGTCCCTGCCATGCACTGCTTATGACCTTACATATTACATAGTTCATGTCATGATAACTGACATAATTGATGATATCACTAATTACATCTCAAATGATCTCAATGACGACATTACTGATGACATCACTGATAACACCATGGTCCTATGCAGCAAAGAGTTCCTGAGCGTGCACGTCTGGCTCCATAGCACGGAAACAGCATGAGCCCAGGAGACAAGTGTGATGAGGTTGTTGGAATACGGATCACTAACATTTTGAGTACAACGAGGTAAATGCACCTGATATAGGTTTCAGAGGTATGTTTGGATGTAGGTTTAAAGCCAGAGCCTGTTCCAAAAGTTTAAGTAGGGGGGACATTTTTAAGGTGTGGAAGTGTACTCCCAGAACTTCTCTGAAGATTGTGAGGCATAGGAGATTGCTGAATAATGGGGCTGTTGGATTTACTGATAGTTTATCGGACATTGGCGTTGTAAGCATGGCTCTAAGGCTGTATGCCATTGTGCCCATCTCAGGAATGCAGGTAGTATATTATACTAAATTATGGAAGTTGAACATTGAGCCACATCAAAAGTGTCTTTTGAGTGGCAAATGTATGAGAATCAACTTCTTGACTTAAATTTTTGGGTCATGTGAAGTCTTCACGAGGGAAATCCAATTAAAGAGAACAGAAAAGTATCCAGAATTGTAGTGTGTAGGGTTACTTCAAGTCCTATAGGACAGTGTCACAACAATTGTATGATATCATCAGTGATGTCATCAACGGTGTCATCATAGATTGTTATTTGAGAATTATGTAAGATATGAGGCCATAATCAGTGCATGGCTGGGTCGCAAGCAATAGTTAGCACAGTCAATTATAAGTGTTGAATTTTGCCTGTTTTTGTTTTTCAAACACCTATTTCAACACCTGACTACAACATCCCTTTAACCTTTGTATTTTTCAGTGAATTTCTAGGGATTTTATTTAATGTAAGCTAAAGGTTTACTATCAGATCTGACTATACCGGCACTTTAACTTTTGTCTTTTCCAGTGAATTTCAGTTTTTTATAACATAAGGGAAGATCGTATTACCTTACCTAAATATAATGCCACTTTAACCTTTGGATATTTCAGTGAATTTCTGAGGTTTTTTCATTATACTTAGCCAGCTCTGGCCAGGCTTTCCCACTGTGCACAGCCAGAGGGTTAGCCAATGGATTTGGCCTCTGGCCTGACCCTAAAGCCAACCCCACTATGGACAGCCTATCATCCTGCAGGCAGCCATCTGCCGCTCACGTTGAGGAAGCTGCAGCTTGAGTAGAAAAGCTACTGGAGATGCAGAAAGAAGCAGCGTCCTCTGTTGCTCCATGTGATGCCATTTGTGCTGATTTTACAGCGAGGGAGAAACTCTTGTGGCTAAAAATCAGAGCAAACAGCGCGACATACCGAACTCCACTACTCTTGGAAATCCACGTAGCACCACAGAGTTTTTTAGGCAATTCCCGGAGTTCCGCATAGCGCGACTCTGCAAACTCCACCCAGGCCTATATCAGTGACTACACAGTGGCAACCGCACAGTGTAACACATAGATATAGACATAAATATAGATATATTAATCTGCCTGTGATAGTGCCAGAATATCTATAGTTCCATAACAAAGATATCTTCTATTTTCTTCTTGACTGATTTTCCCAGTGGGGGTTAAGAAAAAGGGGTGTCCAAAAGCATACATTTTCTATTGTAATTCCCATAGGAAAATTTAATTTCTGATATACAAAAAAGAGTAAGAGGGATTACACCAAATTTGGCACAAGTTTAAAACTTTACTCAGAAAATGAGCTTTTCAGTATTTGTTGTAAATTTATTCAGTAGTTTTCAAGAAATTGTGTTTAAAGAGTTGCTCGCATTAGCCAAAAAGAGGGTGAAACTCCATAAAAATTCAGTGATATCTGAATCGATGGCGTCTTTATATGCTCTGACTGACCAATTTAAATGGAATTAGTCAATACTAATTAGTTGGCCACAACACAAACAGTGTGTTCTGGCAGCAATTACAGGATCCTGGGACATTGTCCCTGAAACATGAAAATGAATTTATAAATATATAAGGGGGCAAGGTGAGCACAACCTGCTCCCAGAGACATGTATGAGGACTCTTCCTTGGCAGGTTGGCGACTACATGGACAACGAATGCTGCCAGTCATTAAAGGACTTAGGAACATCTTCATCATTGAAATGCATTGTAGTGAAAGCCTGTACTTGTGGGTCAGAAAAGGGAACACATATGAAGGGTGAAAACAGATTGTATTCACAATATACACATATGTTAGTGCTACCATACTAATTTTGAGAATTGTCGTGGTGGTGTAATGTGATTTTACCTTGTGAAAAAAGGCTGATAATCTCTCTTGATTTTCTCGTAAAGGATATGGAACGTGCTACAGAAGCTAAAATGAGAGCACATTTTATAAGCTCACACTATCTTCCATCTGATAAAAAAGACTGATATTCTGAGTAAAACATGTATTCCACTGCACCTTCACTAAAGTGTTTTAATGAACCACAACAGTGCTAACATTCTGTATTTAAGACAAAACTAGGGGCCCATCTGAATGCCATCTTGATGGAATGAAAGTTGTAAAACTGAAAGCATTTTCTTTAGAAATTAACAAAAGGAGGGGGTTGTTACGCATGTCAGCCTTAGCATGGTCTATCCCCAAACTTGTTGTCTGCTTGCCTCCAATATTGCTAAATTCATTTTTGTTGACCGTAAGACTTTACCACTGCTAACCTTTGCTAAGTGCTTGTGCAAGCTCCCCTAAACATGGTTTGATTGGGATAAACCCAATTGGCATATTTAATTTACTTGTAAGTCCCTTGTGGAGTGGTATAGCATATACTTAAGGCCTGTAAATCAAATTACAACAGCGGGCCTGGAGCATTTACTGTGCCACCCACCTAATAAGTACTCTAAACCTTGCCCCAGAACTGATATTGCACTTTAATGCGGTGTTACAATACCATATCGACTTGGCATTTAAAACCCCTTGCAACACATAAAGAATATTGACTGAATGTAGAACATTGTCAAATATTCACCCCCAGTCAAAGATCTGGGTTTAATCCATCATAATCCTACTCTCCACACCTTTCTAGTTTAGACCCAGGTATATGCAAATCAGTCTTGACCCTGTTCCCCATGCGAACAGTCCAGCCCTAACTGCCAGGCCAGGTCCTCCCTGGACTGGAAAACAAGCATCCTGGGACCGGTTTCAGGGTATTACCCCTCATCAGCCAGGATAGCTTGAAACCGGTGGCATAGTGAACACGGGACCCATGTCTGGGCATAGGACAGGGTATTGTGTAATTAAAAGGTAGGACATGCACTCTTAAGTTTTAAATGTCCTGGTAGTGAAAAACTCCAAACATTGATTTTCACTACTATGAGGCCTACCCCTCTCATAGGATAACTTTGTGGATTCTTTTTTACATTTAAAAAACTGTCATTCCTAATTGAGAAAAGGTAGATCTGTTATGTTTGGTACCTATGGAATTGTAATGATAAGTCCTCTTTGAAGGCAAAGTCAAATTTATTACTACAATTTTGAAAATGCGACTTTTAGAAAGTTGGCAAAACCAAAGAGAATGATGGACGGAGTGTTGAACATTGCAACCACTCACCCCCAGTCTACTGATCTGGTTTTAATCATCATTCTTTAGCTCACTCCGCCATCCAAGTTCAGATATGGCCATATGCAAATCAGTCTGACCCTGTGCCTCATGGGAACAGTTCAGCCCGAACTGCCAAACCATGTCTTTTCAGTACTGGAAACAAGCATCCTGGGACCGGTTTTCGTTTCATAACCCTCATCAGCCAGGCTATCTTGAATCCAGTGGCAAAGTGAGCAAGGGACCCACATCTGGGTATACCCTGCCAACTTAGGGCGAAATTAGCAAAACCAAAGGGGATGATGGACGGAGTGTTTGACATTGCAAGCACTCACCCCGAGACAACTGATATGGGTATAATCCATCATCATTCTTTAGCTCACTCCACCACCCCAGGTCAGACATGGCCATATGCAAATCAGTCTGACCCTGTGCCTCATGGGATCAGTCCAGCCTGAACTGCCAAACCATGTCTTCCCCTCATGCACAGTGAAGGGAGGGGGAAATAAAACAAATGTCCACTCCTATCCTGAAAGTCTCGGGTGATTCGTCAAGCGGGGGGCGAGAAAAAAGGGGGGTCCCAAAACGTGTTTTCCCCATGCAATTTTCCACAGAGATCTTTAATCACAGCTACAGCCCGAACTGCTGAACAGAATTACACCAAATTTGGCAGAAAGGTAGACCTTGGTTAAGAGTCATGCCTTTTGGTTAAATGGTGTAAATCCGTTCAGTAATTCCTGAGAAAATCAAAATCAAAATCACATACATATCTGTGGCCGTAGTGGATCCGCACACCCTAAGCGCACCCTGCCGAGCACGAGCTGTATTCTAATTGGCTGTCAACTCTCCAAATCAGGACGTGTTGGCAGCCATGTTGTGCCTGATAGAATCGAGGCACAAGAAACCTAATAAAAAAACATGCAAAACGCAAAAAGGGGGCAGGGTAGAAACACCCTGACCCCCTAGTCCTGTTCAGGGGGTCCCACAAAGACCCCCAAGGCCAAAAAACAAATAGATTTTTTTTAATCGGCAAAATCCGCACAGGGTGCGCGGATCTTGCCGATAAAAAAAAAATAAAGCGTGGTCTCCCGTGCTAAAATGCTAATTAGCCCCAGGGGGGCCAATTTCCAGGGGCATGGTAAAAATAAAGTGTGTGGGGGGCCCAATCCCCCCCACACTACCCCGGGGACTGCCACCCCCGGGGAAAAGTATGAATAATTGCGGGGGCACATGCCCCCCTGCAGCCCCGGGGACCACCACCCACGGGGCTTAATAGTTTAATGTAGGGGGCCTCTAAGGCCCCCCGAGCACCAGGGACCGCCACCCCATGGTGATCGACTTTATTGTCATTGCAGGGGGCACACAGCCCCCCCCGCAGCCCCTGGGGCTTTTTTTCATGTACAAATACCCTGTGTGGGGGGTTCAAACCCCCCACATGCCCCGACGACCACCACCTCCCTGGGGCACTAAAGATTCAAATTGGGGGTCAGTGACAGACCCCCCAGCCCCAGGGACCACCACCCCCCGGGGCTTTGTAAAATATGGGCGGGCTGCGCGTCCCCCCCTCCTGGAGCCTTGTCCTGGCCCTGGGGACCACCACACCCCGGGCTGGCTCCTGCAGTGTCCCAAGGTGCCCACCCCCGGGACACTGCTGTTTGCAATGACAGGGCGGAAGCCTCGTGACTCCTACCCTGTTATTGCAAGCTACTTTGCTTCATTGAAGCGAGAGCAGGGAAACCTGCTCTCGCTTCAATGAAGCAAAGCAGATTGCTTTTCCACAAGGGAAGCAGCATGTTAGCTGCTCCCCATGTGGAAAAGCAATGCCGGCTCCTGCAGGACGCAGGGAGCCGGCTGGGACGGTGGGGTGATTGGGGACCCCCACGGTTCCCAACGGAGAGGGCCAGCCCCGGGGGATTTGGTGCCCGGGGCTACAAGTGGCCCGGTAAGGGGGCCACGCTGCCACATTTGAAAAACAAAACAAAAACAAAAAACAAAAAGGCCATGCCCCGGGGGATGGGGTCCCCGGGCTGAATAAGGCCTCGGGATGGGGGGCACGCGGCCCCCTTCCACATTTAAAACAAAAATTAAAAAATTAAGGGGCCAGGCCCTGGGGGATGGGGTCCCTAGGGCCAAAAAAAATAGAAAAAGAAGGGAGGGCCCTTCTTAAAAAACAGTAATGGGAAAAAAAGACCGGCATCATGCCGGAGGCCACGCTCCCTCCTTTCATCACTATGCAAATGCGCCCCCTGGTGCATTTTCAGAGGGGGAACGAATTCCCCTTGAATACTGGGTTTCCGTGGGGGCCAACTAGCCCACCAGGAACCTCCAGGATGCGCCAGGGGGCTGCGTTGCAGAGAGGTGTTCCGAGGCAACGCCCCTTTTTACACCTCTCTGCAACACAGCTCTGTGGCTCTTACTGGAGGTAGCTGGTGGGCTAGTTGCACCCCAGGGACCCTCAGGATTCCAGGGGAGGTAATCCCCCAACTTAAAATGCTCCACGGGGCGCGTTTGCACAGTGGTGAAGGGATGGGGCGGGGCCTGAGGTGATATGTGTGCAGGAATTAATTCCTCTTCAAGCTAGAGCTAGTTAGTACCTATGTGAAACTCTATATTAGTTTTTAATTAGTTAAGTGAATATTTGTATGGGAGAGTGAATGCATGTGTAGTTGGGTGGGAGGTTTGTGACTGTCCAAAGATGTGTAAATAGTTGATTTAGTAGGTATATAAGGTTAAGACTGCACGTAGAAAGAGTTGCTTGGGTGAGTAAATCTCTTTATGGGTGTGTTCATGAGTAAATATATTTCTCAATTATACAAGTCCAACAATGAAGAAATATAAAAGGCTCTGTATGTGACAGTTGGTGTATATAAATGATGCTTGAGTGACTGTATGGAAAACTGTATACTTGTAATAGTGATTTTATAACACTCTAACTATGAGTTACTTTCTATATTAATAAATAAAGTTATATTTGTATAAGTGTGTAGCTGAGTAAAAGTAAGTATGATCAATTATTTGCATAAGTGAGTAGGATGACTGCATAAGTGAATAGGATGTGTGCTGGTGTTTAATGTCGATATAGGTGTATAAGTATATTTAAATGTGTTGTATTGATCTTTGTCAGCATGTATGAGTGAATCTATAGGTAATTGTTTAGATGTGTGTGTAGATCTACAAATCACTGAGTGGGTTTTTATAAATTTGTATTAGTGTGTCAATGGTGTCAAGAATGGTAATGTATATTTTATAGTGAGTGATGAAAGGTTGTACTAGTGTATGATGAGGTGTATCTAATTGTCATGTGGATGATGTCATCAGTGATGTCATCAGTGATGTCATTTGAGATGTCATCAGTGATGTCATCAGTGATGTCACTGACCATGTCATGAATGATGTAATATGTGGCATTATCAGCAGTGGATTGCGGGCGTGCGAGTAATATTAAGTACATGGTTGTAATGGAGGAGAATCGAGTGAAATGTCCAACTAACTATAACACCCCTACAACCTATGTTTTTTTCAGTAAAAAAATGTAATATATATATAGATACTAGCAGCCCGTCCCGACGTTGTTCGGGGGAGAAAAGTAATGTGTGAAATGTTAGTAATGGTAAATGAAATTATTTCAATATTTCCCGGTACACAACATTTTTTGTTTCATTTGATTGTGGGCGTAGAATAAATTGGTTTTACACATTTCCAGACCTAGAGAGAGCAACATATAACTGCCCATGAGTGAAGCAGTCTTCTCGTAAGTCAATGCCTATAACTTTGTATGGTTGGCCTTGAGATTTGTTAATAGTAGAAGCAAAAGCAATGTTAATAGGGAACTGCAAGCGTTTAAATTGAAATGGTAGATCATTCGGGATCATGGGTATGCGTGGAATGTGAGCTAAGTGTCCTGCAGCAGGGCCAGAGAGAATAGTTGCTTTAATGACATACGGCAAAAGAATTATAACTTGCAGTCGTGTACCATTGCATAGATCAGGTGGATGTAGGTTCTGTAATAACATGATGGGAATCCCAACTTTAATTTGTAGTAAATGAGGTGGGAGTCCGGATGGGTTAAGTGAGTTTAGGAATTCTTGAGGATAATGCACGGCGTCTTGACTTTCTAATACTGTATCAATGGACTTATACACTTTTGTGTCTCCTGGTATTTGTAGTAGTATGTGTTCATTGATATGGTTGACACTTTCTGGGTGCAACTATAGCTCTTTCGCAAATCCACCGGAAGTATTTTGTAAGAATATGCTCAATGTCCGGGTATGCATGTTGTATGAGTTCCTGTAAGGTAGAGACTGGCGTACCTAAGTTGTTAATATTAATATTACCATTACTGTTAGGTACCTCACCATTACCAAGTTGGAGTAGAAGATCAGCAAAGTGACTATCTCCACCTCCCAAATGTGTCCTCATGTTAGTGCGTAATGTGAGAGTTTCTACACAGTCCCAGAGTTGTGTCTCCCCGACTGTCACCAAGCCGCCCCAGGACGCACGCATGGACCCTTCACCTGCCAATCCTGCAAGTTCGACTGCTTCAAGACCCACACTCAATCCACAAACGCCAAACAGAGCTCCGACAACAACCACCTTAAGTGCATCCTGCTCAACACCCGTTCGATCCACAGACACGCCATTGAACTATGGAACCTACTAGACAACACCACGCCGGACATCGCCTTTCTTACAGAAACTTGGATGAACGCCTCATCAGCGCCCGACATCGCCATAGCCATCCCGGACGGTTACAAGATCATCTGAAAGGACCGCATCAACCAGACAGGAGGAGGCATCGCCATCATCCACAAGAAAACCATCCGCATCACGACCAGCTCCGACGACACCCTCACAGCCGCCGAACACCTCCACTTCCAGATACACACCGACCCCAAAACCACACTTAGAGGCACCCTCATCTACAGACCACCAGGACCCCGCACACAATTCTGCGAAGACATCACTGACTTCATCAGCCCACACGCCCTCCCCTCCGAGGACTACATTCTCCTAGGGGACCTCAACTTCCACCTAGAAAAGAACAACGGCAGCAATACCTTCACCCTTCTGGACAACCTCTCCAATCTCGGACTCAAAGAAAACTGGTGAATACCCCCACCCACTACGCCGGACACACGCTCGACCCGATCTTCTCCTCCAGCAAGCACGTCTCCTTCAATCACGCCACAGGACTCCACTGGACGGACCACAGCTGCGTACATTTCAACTTCAGAAAGACCACGACCCACCACCACCCACAACAAGTCCCCCGCAGAAACTGGAACAAACTTACCACCGACCAGCTCACCACATCGCTATACCAAAACCCTCTCGCCAAATCATCGGACCCAACTCAAGCAGCCATCAATCTCGCACAATGGATCCCCCACTGCGCCGATGAATTAGCTCCCCTGAAAAAGCAACACAACAAGCCAGGCAGCAAAAAAACCTCTTGGTTCAATGACGACCTCAAGAACTCCAAAAAGAAATGCCGCACCCTCGAGAAAGCCTGGCGAAGAAACCCTACCACAGACAACATGACCGCCCTCAAGGAGGCCACCCGCAAACACCACCAGCTGATCCGATCCACCAAGAAATCAGCATTCAAGGAGCGACTCGACAACAACGCCCACAACAGCAAGGAACTCTTCAGCATCATCAAAGAGCTTACCAATCCCAGCGCCGACACCAACGACATCACTCCCTCTCAAGGCCTCTGCAACTCTCTAGCCTCGTTCTTCCACTGTAAAATCGCTGACATACATAACAGCTTCTGCAACCAGTCCACCCCCCTTACCACCGAACTGAAGCCCCCCACCACCACCCTTGACGTCTGGAACCCGATCAGCACCGAAGACACCATCCGCTTGATGAACTCCATCCACTCCGGATCACCAACCGACCCATGCCCCCACCACATCTTCAACAAGGCCGACTCCATCATCGCACCCCACCTCCGGAATATCATCAACTGCTCCCTCAACACCGCTACCTTCCCGGAAAGCTGGAAACATGCCGAACTCAGTGCTCTCCTGAAGAAACCTACAGGAGACCCCACTGAACTTAAGAACTACCGCCCCATCTCGCTCCTCCCTTTCCCTGCCAAAGTCATAGAGAAGGCCGTCAACAATCAGCTCGCCGCCTTCCTCGAGTCTAACGGCTCCCTCGACCCCTCACAGTCCGGTTTCCGAGCCAAACACAGCACCGAGACCGCCCTCATCGCAGCCACAGACGACATCCGATCACTACTCGACAACGGAGAAACAGCTGCCCTCATCCTCCTGGGCCTCTCCACAACATTTGACACGGTCTGTCATAGCACCCTTGTACAACGCCTCAACAACATCGGAATACAAGGAAAAGTATTGGATTGGATCATATCGTTCCTCACCGGAAGAACCTAGAGAGTCCGCCTCCCGCCTTTCAGATCAGAGGCCACCGAAGTAATCTGCGGCGTTCCCCAAGGCTCCTCGCTCAGCCCCACTCTCTTCAACGTCTACATGAGCCCCTTCGCATCCATCGCACGCTAACACAACCTCAACATCATCTCTTACGCTGACGACACACAGCTGATCCTCTCCCTCACCAAAGACCCAAACACCGCCAAAACCAACCTACACGAAGGGATGAAAGACGTAGCCGAAAGGATGAAGAACAGCCGCTTAAAACTAAATTCAGACAAGACGGAAGTCCTCATCCTAGGATCATCACCCTCCGCTTGGGACGACTCATGGTGGCCACCAGCCCTAGGCAGCGCGCCCAAACCAACGGACCATGCTCGCAACCTGGGATTCATTCTAGACTCCTCCCTCTCGATGACCAGACAAGTCAACGCCATCTCATCATCATGCTTTAACATCCTACGCATGCTCAAAAAGATCTTCCGATGGATCCCCACCGAAACAAGAAAGACAGTCACCCAAGCACTTGTCACAAGCCGACTGGACTACGGAAACACCCTCTACGCTGGAACCACAGCCAATTTACAGAAAAAACTCCAACGCATTCAGAACGCCTCCGCCAGACTCATCCTAGACATACCCCGCCACAACCACATTTCCGGTCACCTGAGAGACCTTCATTGGCTCCCCGTCAACAAGAGAATAACGTTCCGTCTTCTCACCCACGCACACAAAGCCCTCTACGACCTAGGACCCAAATACCTCAATACGCGCCTGACCTTTTACACCCCCACCGTCAACTACGATCGTCCAATCAAGCCCTCGCCACGATTCCACGTATCCGTAAAACCACCATGGGAGGAAGATCTTTCTCGTACCTGGCGGCCAAAACCTGGAACTCTCTCCCCACCCACCTCCGCCTTACTCAGAACCACCTCTCCTTCAGAAAACAACTCAAAACTTGGCTATTTGATAAGTAACAACCCTCCCCCCCCCATCAAGCGCCTTGAGACCGTCCGGGTGAGTAGTGCGCTATACAAATTTTAACTTGACTTGACTTGACTTGACTTGATGCTTTTAAGCATGCTTTTAGTATGTCTGCACGTGTTCCTCTTGGAACAACAGGAAGAGTTTGCCTGAAGTCACCAGCAAAGACAAAAGTTACGCCACCCATTATGGTATTCATATTTCGAATGTCTTGGAGAGTTCTGTTGATGCCGTCTATATGTGCGCGGTGTGTCATAGTACATTCGTCCCACATGATAAGAGAGACCCTTTGAAGCAGTGTTCCTAAGGGGACGTTTTTACGTACGGAGCACGTTGATTCTTTTTCAACCGAAACATTTAAAGGCAGTTTAAAAGTTGAATGTGCAGTTTTTCCACCAGTTAGTAAGGTAGCAGCTATTCCCGAAGATGCAAGAGCCAATAGTCCTAAAGAGCGTATTTTAGCTAGTATGAGGTTTATTAAGTAAGTTTTCCCTGTTCCTCCAGGCGCGTCTAAGAAGAATATTTTGCCTTCTTTACTTTCCACACTTTGAACAATGGTGTTGTATGCAACAGTTTGATCAGGAGCTAAGTTTGGTAAATGTTGTGCAACGTATTCATGGATGTTATTATTTGAATGTAGTGTTTCTGTCTGTTTGTCTGTGGTATGTATAGTTCTATAAGTTTCAGGCAGTTTGGAATCTCTTAAAGATTTTTCACTTAGTTCATACAGCGAGTCTTCTATTGCAATGAGTCCTTGGTTAAAGATGTCATTAGTGAATGGTATTGAGTCATCATGTGTTTGTTATCGTTTACTGTGTAGTATATCTTCACATAAATGTTCTTTGTATTCCTCCCATAAAGACATAGGATCAGAAGGGTTACAAAACAACAGAATAGTAACAAACAATTGACGTAGTTGAGTTGGGCAATCTGAAAGGGCAGCATCACCTAATGTATGTTTCCAATGTTGGTCGTCTTCAATGAGTCCAAGTTTTTTACATGCAGCCTGGTAGGTAGGCATTAATTGTCCCTGAACGGTTAAAAGACTGTCAAAGCATGTAGGTCCCCGAACATGTTGTAAAAGAATGCGTAAATGGAAGCACTCGGATTGGTTTGGTGAATAGTGTACATTCTGCCAAGAGCTGAGTCCTTTTTGACACCAAGGTGGCCTAATACGTTAATGCCACGTTTCCTCCGTGTAAATGTAGATTTCCCCCAGGTATAGTATTGCGGAACCTCTTGGTATAGCAATGTTTTTGCAAAATTGTCGGTGGCACACAATTTGAAGAAGGCAGTAAGTGTTGTGGGTGCTGGATTTCTTAGTACAAATACCATTTTTCATACATGGTGAAAGAACGTTGTGTTCACCACATGGGCCATGCAACATGTTTTTCTTAACAATCATAAATAGTTGTTGATCGTTGACAGGATCTGGCAGCTCAGCGGATATAATGAGATCCACCTCCTCTGCTTGTATTTTAGGATCAAGCCACTATAGGATGTGCACGTGTGGCAGTCCTCTCTTTTGCCATTCAATGGTAAATTTGTAAGCTTTGGCATATCCAAAGTTATGTTTTTGTGTTAGTATTTTCATTAGTGCTTTAACTTTTAAATTGAATACACGTGCAACGATGTCATTTCTATCGCACGATCTTTGTTTGGGAAATAATTCTTTTTTAATTTCTGGCCACTCTGGATTGCACGTGAAAGTGATGAACAAATCAGGCCTCCCATACTGCCTAACGTATGTCATTGCATCTTGTGTCTTATCGTGCATGTACCTTGGTGACCCAGTGAAGGTAGCAGGTAAAATTACGTGTTGTCCAATATCTGAAGCTTGAACGTGCTGATCTTGATTGAGTGCATCTTTTAAATTGATGTAGTTTTCTGCACGTAGTTGTGTTTGATTGCGACGTATGAAGTCGAGCCTTTCGGTGATCATTTTTGCCATCATATCCACAATATATTGATTAAAAAGATTTCTGAACCAATGTAAGGTATTGAAAGTTGTGGATCTAACCATTAGAGTATAGGCATAGTACTGCATGCATGTAACAGTTTTGTTCTTAGTGCTGTTAGCTTGTGGTATGTTTAGACAATAACCATCTTCCCCTGTAGGGAATAGAATGGGGTATTGTAAGGGATCATATGATCTGTGCAATTCTGAGACTTTACGTAATATTCCTTCTCGGGTATGTAAGACAATGTCGCGTGGGCCCTTGTTTTCATTTACTAAAAGAACAGCAACTTCATCAGTTGTTGGTGCATTATATTTCCCCGGATGTGTATTTGGAGGTCGCTGATCTGCGTGGATGATAATTTTGAAATCTTCATCATGTGAATGTATCTCATAGTTGTATTTAAGTGATTGAATGTAGGTGTTATGAGTGTGCAATGTGTCTTGTAGTTGTTCAATAAGGTGTCTGTTTAAGTTTGGGATCATGTGTGAGCGTGCATCTAGTTGTTGCATTTCAGAAAGGAAATATATTTGTAGAAACTGTGGAGACTTTCCTTCTTCTGGAAGCATGCTGCCAATTAAGTGGTATAACTGTCCATGTATTTTAAAAGTAGGCATGAAATAGCCTTCTTTGACTTCATTAGCACTGAAGGATGTCATTTGGAATAGAGTATTATAATGGTGTGTATTTGTTAAGAAATGATTAGAAAGTGGGTGAGTGCCATCAAGTAGTTGTTTAATGATTAGAGGTGGCTCTTGTATGTTTTTGATAATGATCTTTCCTGATGAGCAACAAAGGCCTTTAGGTTCCGCCTTCCATTTCAGTGCGTAGCACTTGCTACAGAGACTGTCCATGTTGCCAGTTATAACATGTGCATTGTTGATGTAGTCAATAAGTGGGTTGTAGTTGAATGCTGATCTGAGGCCATGTACTGTTTGTGGATAAAGTAGTAAAGAGAGTTCTGTAACTTGTGTTTGAGATGTTATTGGTGTTATTTTTAAAGTATGAGGTATGTCGTCATTGTTTGTTCCTGCTGGATGATGGTAAATGTGAGGTATGCGTGTTGCAATTGTGTTATTGTGTATAGTAGTGGATGTTGAGGGCTGGTCACTGTTGTGATGAATAGGCTGTGAAACCTCCGAAGTAGATGGAGCACCCATGTTTGTTAACTGTTCGTGATCATGTAGCTGTGTTTGTCGTATGCGCTTATTCCTTTGTGCCCGTGTTTTATATGTTGCCCTTGAAAGTTGTGTCTTCCTCTTCACCATTTTTAAAAAGTGAGTGTAAATGATGAGAAATGTGTAATGATAGTTGAGGTAACTTGAATTGTGTCTTGCAGTGGTGTAGCTGTGATTGAATGTTGCTGTTGTGCACCTTTTTGGAATATGCGATGTGTGATTTGGATATGGTATGAAAGTGTAATGAAACAGTGCAATGTGCAATGTAGCAAATGTAGTACTGTGGCTGTTAGCAGTTGAGTACAGTATGGTAAAGGTGTGTCATTTACAAAAGCATTATGTATTCAGAAAATAATGCCCCTTAATTATTCATTGTTATGTTTGTTAGCATGGCGAAGTGTGATTTGGTGAGTATAGTTAATGCTAATTTAGATTCGAAATGGTTAAATTTCTTGCAGAAGGCAGTATTCACTTCTTAGTATGAAAGTGTAAGTCGATGCGCAAGATTGATGTATTTGAAAGTGTGAAAGTGTGCTTTAATTCCTGTTGGTCTTATTTGTACTGTTGTCCCCTATGTATGTGTAAAAAATTGTGATTGTAATTAATGTTCCTGAAACGCAGCAAATTTGGCTTGTCAAGTTTATGTATTGTGGCAACAGAAGTTTGCGATAGAGAAAAGCAGCATGAAGTACCATACAGCAGCTGTTTTTGTGAAAGTGGAGTTTGAATTAGTGAAATAGCGATGTGTGTTTTGATGTTAGCCCCCTGTGACAACCTTTGATGTAGGGCTAAGTGTGAAAGGGTGTTTGTGTCCATGCTCCACTCCTGAAGTGCACACTTAGTAAAGCAATGATTGTGGTTTTAGAAGCACGTTTTCGGCTTGTGGCGACAGAGCAGTGCGATATTGGAAAGCCCCGTCAATTAGCATACATCACGTGTTTTTTGGCAAGTTAAATTATCCTTATTACAATTGTCATGTTTTTCTTTTAGTGGCAGCCCCCTGTGCGAATGTTTGATGTAGTGCAAAGTGTGAAATTCAGTCCGCTTTGGTGCAGCAATTTCAGTGAATTTTACTGAATGTAGCGTCATTGGTTGTTTGTGCAGGGCGCACCCCTTTGCTGTGCTCTGAGCCGACTGACAATGAACGTGTCGTGAAGTGGGCTGTGACGTATGGTACCGTGCCCCTGTATCCGCGCCCCTTTTGCTTACGTAAAGCGTGTTACTTCTGTAAGCCACGCCCCTTTGTTTATGTCCGATCCGAACCGACGCCTGCTTTCCGAAAGGCATGAATGTAGCGCGGAATGCGTTAGCGATGTTCTGACTGAAGTGAGTACCCATGTAAGTCAGAGCCCATGTCACAGATTGAACTTGTAATGTTTTTAGCCATGCCCCTATGACAATGTTTCCGCCGACATGTTTACTTACACATGGCCACGCTCCTCATGTCACCAATCCTCATGTCACCACCGGCACCTGTATAAAGCCTTGAAGTTTTCTTCGTGAACTCGCTGTGTTTTCTGTGTGCTTGAAGCTCGTGTAAGCGATTGAAGTTTGATGCATTTTGGGACATGCCCCTCTGCCAATGTTGCTGCCCACAGGTTTAGTTTGACACGCCGATGCTACTCCCTAACAGCAGAACAACGCCCACAAGGAACTACTTTACCCATAATGTTGTTTGGCCTTTGTAATGTATATGTTGTACAAATGTATAGCCTATGTCCATCTCCTGGAACTCCCGTTTCCAACGCTGTATTGAGTTTTGTGATTGGTGGTGTACTTCTGGAGTTTACCCGCCTCAAAGGTTCCCAGTTCTCTCTTTATAATAGTAGTATAGATAGTATAGATAAATGTCATAGTGTGGAACCTGTTAGTTGAGTAATAAGAGTTGGCTGTAGAAATTGTAACCTTGTCCTTGTGAGACTGTCTTTTGTAGAAGAGTCCAGAGTTTGTCTGCTTGATAAATGTACGAGAGAACAGCTCTTCTGTATGGTGAATTATTAAGTGTATTTTAACTTGTGTATAAGAAGAAACGATATAGAGGCCACTGGGCACCATTTGTGATACCTTGGAGGTTAGCAGAGGGAATTCGACCTTTGTCGTGGTAGATGAGGCTTTTGTAGGATAGAGCAGAGTGAGTGCACTCAATGCTCTTTGATAGTAAACTTGAAATAGAAATGGCACATTAAATTCTTTGGCACCACAATGTCTTGGCAGGTTGCATTTTTTTCTGTTTAAACTATGAAGCAGAGGGTGGAGCTCTTTGCTGCTCCACTTGTAGTGTTACTGCTTGTTCAGATGTTTTTCCTTCGGAGAATGTTTGTTCCTGCCATTTTCTGTCTTGTGAAAGCTGGTCCTCGTTCTAAGATTGGCGCGGAGACAAAGCGACCTGGACAACTTAATATCCTGTGCACATTGTTATGTGTAACGTTCTTTGTTTTTTATTTTTAGCACTTTTACTTGATACTTACTTGTTTCTTTTAATCTCTTCTAGAGCCACTAATTCCATCAATTCACATTCTAGTTTGGAAGATATTCTTCTTAGCTCCACAGTTGATGCTCTCACCTATAGAGCCAATAGCCACCACGATGCACGCAGTGCACTTTACACATTGTCTGCATATTTCAAATGCATTAGCACTGCAGCCCGTCCCGACGTTGTCCGGGGCAGAAGGGGGCAGGGGGCAGCACCGCTGCAGGAGACGCGCAGCAGAGCGGCTATCAGCGGGAGCAGCAGAGCCGGGGAAGGCGCGGCTGAGAGCCTGGGGGTGCGAGCGGGGCCAAGGACAGGCAGCAGACTATGCGGCTTTTGGTTGGCAGGCTTACTGACTTTGCTGGTGCTGCTCTAAGCTTCCGAGGCCGGGGCACCTACGTGCGGAGAGCAGGTGAGTGCAGCATGGCGGGGCTCTTACTGACGTTGCTCGGGCTGCTCTGGGCTTCCGAGGCCGGGGCCCCTACGTGCGGAGAGCGGGTGAGTGCAGCATGGCGGGGCTCTTACTGACATTGCTGGGGCTGCTCTGGGCTTCCGAGGCCGGGGCCCCTACGTGCGGAGAGCGGGTGAGTGCAGCATAGCGGGGCTCTTACTGATGTTGCTGGGGCTGGTGCTGCTCTGGGCTTCCGAGGCCGGGGCCCCTGCGTGCGCGCTCGTGTCCGTTTGTTGTGCATGTCGCCCTCCGCAGGGTGTCGTTTCCGCGCTCCTGGCCGCTCCTGCCCGCTCCTGGCCGACCGGTTTACTTTTCCAAAAAGGCCGACCCGTGATGTCAGCACGCCTAAAAGTCTACGTCGTTAGTGCACACGCCCACCTCAGAGATGGCGCTACTTCCAAGGGACTACTTTGGCAAAGAACGTACTTTGCCCTTCTAAGGTATATTTTTTTCTGGTATATAGCCTATGTCCATCTGCTTACCCTAACGTTTCAAATGATGTATTGGGTGTTTTGATTGGCGCTGTGGTTCCCGAGTTTACCCGCCTCAAAGGTTCCCAGTTCTCTCTTTATAATAGTAGTATAGATATATACCATAATTACTGTGTCTTTGGTAAAGATGTGTATCTACAGAAAAGGGGTGTTGCCATGGGGGCCTGCTTTTCCCCCAGCTACGCGTGCTTGCATGTTGACTGGTGGGAGAGGTGGGTCCTCATGGGGGAACACCATCGGACATTTTCGGAACATGTGGCATTATGGGTTCGTTACATTGACGACGTGTTTTTAATCTGGAGGGGTGATGAAGAGAGCGCAAAAACCTTTATTTCAAGTCTCAACACCAACTCAGAAAATTAATGACGTGTTGTTGGTTCCTGCAGAAACCGGGAGCTCCGTTTGAATGTATGCAGTACTCATGGCACAAGAAGAAATGTGTAGGACACGTTAATGATTTGTAGATCCAGTCATCTAACCACTCATTGCTCTTACCTGACCCAACACTACAAGAATGGGAGTAGAGCACATGAGTTTTGCTTCTAGGAAAAGACGTGCTTCACTGTTCTTTTTCCAAAACTCGGGTAAGGTTCGTAGCTAGGCCTCCCTCTGCACACCTCTTTTCGTGTTTTGGGGGGTCTGAGGAGAGTCTTCCTGTGCAAGTGCTTATAATCACGGTCACTGCACTCATGCTATTTTCGTGTCGTTTGCCACATTTGCCACATTATCCGTCAACTGCTGCATAATCTGAAGATTTTAACAAAAAGAATGTTTTGTTTGTAGCTCACACCGATCAACAGTGACTAAAAGTGTGGTTACAAGTTGCAGTGCATTGGAAGGCCCCTCACAAAGTTTGACTGGTCACCTTTCTCTTAAATATTGCTATATCAGGGTGTTAAACTTTTATTAATGAAGTAAAAACCGACGCGCAGACAGTGTTAAGAATTGTAATAACGAAGTAATACTATCACAAAATGCGATGCATTATGCTGCATAGTTTGCCTTTTCTTGCCATCAAATGAAGTCAACTCTGAGGCATGATCGTCCCCGCCACATAGTTCAATTAACCCAGATTATAATTAACTGGTTCTGCCCTGGGCCTAATGAATTAGTACCCCTCAGGTAGCTGTGCGCATGTTTAAATGTATGAACATTTATGTCCCACTTGCTCCCCGGACATTTTGATTTCCAGCAGCAACCGGGCGAAGAAATATTTTTCATGTTCGAAATTCACTGTCCAGGTGTACACTATAGCACTGTGTGATCTTCATAATGCCCGTCTATAGCAGCAGAGGTGTTACTGCTCTTTCCTGTCACTTTTCTGTGTGTTGTGGTTATACTGCAAACCACAGACTCTAACATGCAGTCACAGCTGTTGCTTGCCCCCCTGCTGCAACTGAGCAGGAAGGACTAATCTTCTCAGACCACTGAGCATTTATGGGAGATTAGCCCACAACACAATTACACTGAGAGGAAAGCCAGTGGCGTAGTGCAAAATGATTGCCCCCCCCACAGAATGTGATATGGTACACCCGAGTCTCCCATATCGATATCAAGATCGTCATTAGTCTTTGGGCTGCATGGGGCCACCCATTGAAGAATTTTGGGCACACTGGTAGTGACAGTCGCTCATTCCCAAAGCATTATTATATATGGCACTGAGTTGAGGGCCCTTGGAGAATCTGCTCAACCCCTTACAGGAGATTGTGGGAGAGAAAATAATGCTAACTTATTTTTTTTATTTAGCTATCCATACCACCATTTTGTCATTTTAAAGTGCTGTTATCAATGAGTTCTTCTTTTCACAGATTTGATGGTTCTCAGTTGACTGTCCTCGGAAGGATGGAAGGTTGTGTTGGCCTTGGTAGGATTCAAACTCATGGCCTGTAGTCTGGAACAGGCATTAGCAGTGATTATTTAACTAATAGAGATAAATTTCCTACTAAATGAGGTAGAAAACAGAGGAAGGGGAAGCAAGATTTCAAAGAATACTGGCGTGGAAATCTATACTACTATTATAAAGGAAGAACTTTAAACCTTTGAGGCGGGTAAACTCGGGAAACACAGCGACAATCCACACACCCGATACATCGTTGAAATTGTCAGGGTGTGCAGATGGACATAGGCTATATAAATTTAAAAAATATATGTTATTTAAAATATTTACGAGAAAAAAAAAGTAGTCCCATGGAAGTAGCGCCGGCTGCGACGTGCGTGCTGACATCAGGAGCGCGGGGAGTAGCGACGTCCAGGAGCGCGAGGAGGAGCGGCGGACATGAGCGCGGGGAGGAGCAGCGGACAGGCGGGGAGGAGCAGTGAGGAGCGACGGACAGGCTGGGAGGAGCGGCGGACAGGCGGGGAGGAGAGGGGAGGAGCGGCGAGGAGCGGCGAGGGACGGCAAGGAGCGGTGGACCGGTGAACTCAGGAGCGCGGGGAGGTGCGGCAGATGATGTAAGGCTCCGGGGGACCCACGGACAATGTCGGGGCGGGCGGGGGCCCTGAAGCCAAGGTCGGGACGGGCTGCTATTCCGGGGGACCCCGGACAATGTCGGGGCGGGCGGGGGCCCTGAAGCCTGATTGCTCCCGGACAAGGTCGGGTCGGGCTGCTAGTATATATATATATATGACAGTAATTCCCTCCTCCACTGAAGAAAAGAGGCAGCAGCCACGAGGGGAAGTGTAAGGAGGGACTTTATTTAAAGCAAAAGCAGTCCGGTGGCGGCGAATGCATTTCGGTGCATTGACCTTCCTCAGCGCCCAACACCTGACCAGATGTCCCGATGGGCCTCCCTCCTGCTTGATGATAATGGCGTCATTCCGCTCCTCCCCCAGACGATTCCGCTCACCTGTTGTGGTGCGATATCCATCTGCGCACCACAACTCCCAGAATGCAACATGCTAATGCATATATATATATCTCACCAAAACTCCCCTTCAGTGCGAAGAAGAAGAAGAGGCCACACGAGGATTCCGTAGGGAGGCATTTTATTGACAAGCAAGTGTGGCATGATGCATTTCGGCGTATACTCGCCTTCTTCAGATGCCAATGCTTTTCAATAATACAACAAAGTGGTTGAGTGTGTAAACTGATGGCAGGTAAGGAACTCAGAGTTGTTTTGAGCAGGAGGCTCCAAATTATGCTTGATCTTGGACCCCCCAAATCCTTAAGATGTCCCTGTACAAATAATTTACATTTGGCAGGAACAGTGTTTTGTTGCTGGCGTGCTCCCCATCCACTGAAGAAAACAGCATTACTTTTGGGTGTTTTCTTGTAACTTGGTGTCATGTAATGGGTGCAGTAAAGTAGAAGCCATGCTAAGACCAATGAATGTGACTTGCACCTGGCATCTTACACCACCAGCAATTGAAATAAAATAGCATTCCCTTGCATCTCAGTTTTATCCAGCAAACAGCTGCCAAAAAGGTACAACATTCTACCTTTATAATGCATTACATCTGATTACCAAGATCAAACACATACACATGCAAATGACTTGACATTATGCTACATTACCAGTGTGTCCAGTCACAGTAAATAATAAAACAGTGTTCAGACTAACAGCTACAGAAAACACCAACAAAGATTCGGGGAGTTTGCAATGCACAGGCCCCAGCCTGGCTCTCTTACTTCCACAAAGACTGCTCTGCCCATTGAACACACATGTCTATTCTGATATGTTACATACAGAGTAGCTGAAATCGTAGCACATTGGCCAATCACTCCACACTTCTCTGGTTGTGAAGGAAGTCTGCAGAGATGGTCTTGCAAAGATACTGCAAGTAAAATGCCTGTAAGCAACCAGCCCAGGTTTTTCAGTCAACAGCATGTGCGTCAATAAACTATACATTTTACCTTTACCTTTTTAAATATGGCCTACAAACATCTTACTGTGCAAAGTTCATTTCAGACTTTAGCCTAGTGTGGTGAGCCTAGGCAGCAGGGCTTCCAGAAAGTACTGAGGGTTGAAGGTGAAACTGAAAGTGCCCAGGATTCAGCAGGGCCCAGCTCAACAATACATGTTTAATAACATTGGTTCTTGTAGGTACATTCCTTGTCAGCACAGGCCAGAAGAAAGGTTTATTTTAAGCCCTTGCTGCCTTTCTAAAGCTACAAATTAATCACAGACCTGAAGTTATCACAGGCTTGGAGAAAGGTTATCTGGTGCCTCCCCACTCCTTTTACAGCCCTGCTTCAAGCACTGTGCTGGATTTTAAACATCACCAGTCTCTTGCCACAGAGGTTCACAGACAATCCACATGGCTTTCAGTCATCTCCAGATAGCGCCCAGAGGCAGTCATCTCACCATTAGATGCTCTTAGCTGCCTATCAGAGCACACCCATCTAGTCCTCCAACACCCTAAGGTACTTTGGTTCAGGGTCCCTTGGTATGAAGTATGACATCCCAAGACGGCCTAAAGAGATCACTCAGACCTGCGCGCAATGCCCTGCCTTTGCCCACCCTTCATAACACCTCTAGTTTACCCTCAGACGCTCTGGACTAGCTACAGATTCTCAGTATGCCCTCAGGGACCTTAAGGCTCAGCTGGCCTTTGATCACTCCTACGTGGACATTATTCAATTCAATTCAATTATACTTTATTTCGGTCTATTTAGACCATAAAAGTGCATAAAAATAAATTACAACACATCACTATCAGGATCATAGCAATTTTACAACTTTGATAATAATAAAACCGAAGGAGGGCAGAGTTTACACCAGTTCATCACATAATTACAATGAAAAACAATTTGATTACTTGTACAATAAATATACATTTAAAAGTGTTAAAAATTATTATATATATATATATATATATTTCTTTTTTTTAAATTGCTCTTAAAAAGTGGGACATTCAAACACAGATCACAATATTACTGTAAAACAAATCAAAAGATGGCTAATTGATCCACAGCTTTCAGAGGGTTAAGGGAAAACATCTTTTAGATTAAAAAGACTAATTATACTCGTTAATTACTAGACTTTTGTGCTGCTTCTTTTACAATTTCAACCCATGTTTAGCTCTAATGTACATTACATTACAAAGGAATCTCGATACACAGAAAACCACCAATTGTGTGGTGTCAGACCGTAAGATCCGCTCTGCCTGCCCACAATGTCTTAGTTTTAGGGTGTTACATAAGGGTTTAATCCACCTTTTTCTTGGATATTCATATGCGGGGCAGAAAAATAAAATGTGCATATCATTTTCCTTCACTTGAAGCAAGTTTTCTTTACAAAAAGTACACTTATCAGAGTCCTTGTCATTTGCATTGCTACCCCATTTGGATTTCTTGTCATTGTTTTGCAGAACCCCATATCTGAATTTTAGGTATAGTGATTTGGCAATCGGTGGATTTACCTCGTCCAATAATGGTTCGAACTGGGGGTTATCTTTAAACAGGAGAAATTACATGGTTAAAGATCCTAAAGTGGTGTCATGTATCAGGTTAGTACCTAAGTAGTTCCAGAATGATGATTTTACTACCTTGCTACAAGCCCTAGTTAGCTCTGAAGGATTGTCCCAATAATGTGACAATCCTATTTTTTTAAACCAGCTCGAAATATGTTTAAACCATGAAATGCCTTTTAAAAGACCAAAGGCATTATCTCCTGTAACCCCTTTTTATAGTGTTGAAGCTCAACCGTAGACCAAAGTCTTACCCAGTATAGAAGGGGGCGTAGAGCAGCAAGGCTATCAGTGCACTTCAAGTTAATGTCAAAAAGTACCGGGAGCATTGGGGTTCTATTAGGTAAAGACAAAAGTGTACGAATAAATTTATTTTCTCCGATTTCAAAACTGCGTTTACATTGTGGACCCCAAAGTTCTGCCCCATACAAGGCAGCTGACTGGGCCTTGAATTTAAAAACCTCAATGGCAGGGGAAACAGCCTTAGAACTGCTCCCTCTATGTTTCCTAAAGATGGGGGTACAGTTTTGGAGCAGTACTAGTCTGTTTTTCCCTAATTGTGGTTTCCAGGACAGCTTGGAGTCCAATGTAATTCCTAAATAATTAAAGCTACTCACATATTCTAGTCTTTGGCCATTTAGCTCTAAATTCTTTTTAAAAGCTTTATATGAATTAATAGACATATATTTAGTCTTGGTAGGGTTAATTTCGAGTCCCTTCTTGGTACAGTACAGATGAAAGTAGTTTAGCAAATTTTGGAGGCCGCTGGGGGTTTGAGAAATTAAGATAGTGTCGTCTGCGAAGAGTAATGCAGGTATCACTTCCCCGCCCAACTTGGGCGAATCGTTTTTACATCCTTTCAGGGAAGAAGGTATGTCATTTACATATAAAGTAAACAAGGTAGGTGCCAGCACGCAACCTTGTTGCACGCCTCGATTCACAGGTATTTTTCTCGTTAATTCTCCCCTCGGTCCCCATCTCACTTTTGAATAATTCCCTTCATGCAGTCTAATTATCTGGACTAGCAATTCAATTGGTACCCCTAGTTTCCTCAGGTGACACCAGAGGCTACCCCTGGGAACCAAATCGAACGCAGCTCTCAAGTCCACAAAAGCTACATATAGAGTACCTTGCCAACAAAGGCACAGGAATCTGAAGACTTGGTCGATGGTACTGGTCTTCTTTTTAAACCCTGCTTGAAATTTTGATAATAAATCCACCTCTTTGATCCAAGACAGTAAGCGGGACAGTATGTGTCTGGCAAATACTTTTTGTGGAATGTCAATCAGACTGATCGGGCGATAGTTCGCCGGATCAAGTCTGTTTCCCTTTTTAAAAACTGTAACTATCTCTGCCCCCTTCCATGTGTTTGGTATCAAGTCGAAATTTGCTATTGCATTACAAAGCTGATTTATATATGGGCCCCAGACATTCAAGTCATGTTTTAAGAGATCACCAGGAATTTTGTCCGATCCTGGTGCTTTACCAGATTTGACTGTTTCTAAAACAGAATTTGTTTCCTGTAGTGTAAAGTGCAAATTGGCTGCCTTTGCGATAGTGATCATATCCTCCGTTATTTCAAAACTGTCGCAGTTGGATTCAGTGTAAAGTGCCGAGAAATGATTTACCCAGGTATCCTCGTCTAAAAAGAGGTCTCTTTGCGCTCTACCTATCCTGATACCTTTAGCTATCAGGTTCCAGAATCCAGCCTGGTCCTTAGCCTTAGCCGCACGTATGAGGTCTGCCCATATCTCCTCGTCCCAAGCTCTCTTTGCTACTTCTAATAACCGATTATATTTGCGCCTTTTTTCCCTCATGTTTTCTATATCCTTACCCTGGTTCACATTATTACCCCAATCCAAATTTGAGCATCCCAGCTAGTCTTTAGATACCACCGAGGTCCCTTGGAAATTCTCAACATACCTTCAGGCAGTGCAGCAGGCCATCAGAGGTTCTCTGTCAGCTGATCAGTGCATATCACTAAGTCTCAATTCATATCCAAACACCCCAGGAAGTCATTAGACACCAGATACCTTCAAACACTGCCAACAGTTCTTTGGAGATACTCATCTGCCATTCTGGCAACCTTGCTGATCAATTCTTACCTCCAGATGACCCACCTCCCTTCCTCAACTATACCAGGATTTCCATGGCTGTCTCCCTAACAGTAACCAAAGATGTAGCAACAGCAGAGAGCACAGAATCATCCACAACTACCATCATAGTAGCAACAACAGCATTCACAATGGCTTCAACCAAAGCAAAGGCCTCCACAGCAAGGCAAACCTCTACACTAATCACAAAAAATGTGCCTTCAGCGGCTACCTCAGTGGCATCAACAGCTCCAATGCTAGCACAGCACGGAGCACAGCTGCCACCACAAATGGGAAGACAGCTTCCACCACAGCCCAGAGACCATAGCTGCCACCATGACAGGGAAAACAGTATTCACAGCAGCACGACCACATGATGAACCACAACTTCAAACACAGCAGGGACTACAGCGGGAAGACAACCTATGACCACAGAAGCAATAACATCAGTCAACATCAGCAATAAACACAGCTGCAACAAAAGCTCACATCAGGGACCACAGCTACCAACATGACAGGGACAAGAACAGTTGCTGCAGAGCAGGAACAATAGCAGCATGACTGCTGCAACCTCGGCAGGGAGCACAGCTGCCACCACACCCAGGTATGACCACAGTAAATGTTGCCAACAAGGCAGAGGCAATAGCAGTGACCACAGCATCAAACAATGTATCAACCTGCACCCCAGTGGCAACAATGGCAATGACTCTAGCTGCTACTACAGAAGGGACCAACACAGCAAGAGCCACTCTGACAACAGCCACAGCAGCAAAAGCACCGGAAACAATAGTTGCAAACACATCAGTAATGACAACGGCTTCCACCACAACAGCACCTGCATAAGGAACCACATTAGTGGCTGCAGCAGCCACATGTGAGTCACAACATCAGTGACCACAGCTGCAACAACAGCAACGACAAATAGCCATCAAAAGGGCAGGAACAAGAGCAGTGACAACAGCTGCCATAATAGCAAAGACAATAGCCATCAAAATAGCAGGTACAAGAGCAGTGACCCCAGCTGCCACAACAGCAGGGACCACAGCTGCCACAACAGCAGGGACCACAGCTGCCACAATAGCAGGGACCACAGCTGCCACAACAGCAGGGACCACAGCTGCCACAACAGCAGGGACCACAAATTCGACCACCACAGTTACCACAACAGCTGCCTTGTGAACAAGCAGTAACAACAGTTATAAGGAATGAAGGGACAACAGCATGAATCCCATTTGGGTCCATAGCACTAAAACCATAGACAAGCTATAAGCAACCCAATAATTGTTCTGTTCTGATAAGAACAATGCAGTCCCAACTGCTGAGCCATGTCCCCTCGGAATGGGAACACGACCAACCCCAGGCTAATTGAGACTGTTGGTCACCATAACTGAGGCACAGCTTGAGTCTGGGGTGCACCAGGCACGTGACCCAGGCCTCGGTATGCCCTTTGCAATTAGGGAGTTCTGCTGAGAGAACGCAAACACACATTTGCAAAGCCAGCAGGTCTGGCTTTAAAGTGGTTTCATTTGCATCCTGTGTGTGCACCCTGGTTTGTGCTCGCCAAATCAGGCAGCAGGTAACACTTTGGCACGCAACAAAAATTCTGTGCCCAGTTTTGCCACTGTTTATTGATTGGCACCACTTCAACCCTCTGTGTGCCACAAACTCATTTTATTTTAGCATGGTGATGGGAGACACCCACCGATTTACCACTAGACTGGGTGACCAATTTGGTTGGGCAAGATGCTGGAATCCTATTTTTCTGTTTCTGCCTGTTTGTTTTAGAACCTTTTACCCTAAATGGACATAATGTCCTAAAGACATTGGGGCCCTTCGGCCTCGAGTTATATTGTTTGTTAAAGGCCCTCTCCCTCCTTATAGGCCCTCACCCGCGGACTATAATTTGATAATCAGGGTTTTAACAACCGATATAGCGATCGTAATGCAATAGCACAGTCCTGATATACCGTCTGTCTAGAAAGGACTAAAGGCCAGATGTAGATAATCAGCATTTACCGATTCTAAAATACAGAATTTTACCAATTCTGTATTTTAGAATCGGTAAATGCTATGTAGGTATCCTTTCTTTAAATTTTACCGAATCGGTAACATTCTGTAAATACCGAATCGTTATTTACTGATTCGGTATTCCCCATTCATTTCTATGGGCCTTAAGGCTCATAGGAATGAATGGGAATTACCGATTCGGTAAAAGGAGGTAAACATTGAAACTTTGACACCCTGTTGCACCCCTTGCTGCCAACTTGTATTTGGTGGAAAATAACGAATCCTAACCTGGGATAAGCACTCATTTAAGTGCCCCCTGCATTAAGAATTCGGTAATTTACCGAATCGGCATTTAAGAATTCGGTAATTTACCGATTCCTTAAATTACCGATTTGGTAAATTACCGAATCCTTACATTAGGCTCCTACATCAAAAAAGCCTAATACCGGTCATAACGGCCAAAAGACGGTAATTTCGTCCGTTACCGACCGGTATTAGGCTTCCTACATCTGGCCCTAAGTGCCTGCTGTCTATGCTCCTGGGTTTGTATTAACATAAGAAGGACAATAATACTTCCAAACCACTAAAAATTAAACCAGGAGACTTGAAAAAGTGCTTTCAATAGGATGCTTGGCCATTATTGCTATAAATACATTTGCCAATCCCATGCTCCTTGATATTCATGGATGTCATTTAGGGGTTGCCATGGGTCACAACTGCAACCCTTTACTTAACCCAATACGACCCCTAGCACTGCATTTGCGACCCCTGGCCTCGAGGTGGCAAAATCAGTGCCAGGAACACTGTGGCAGCTCGTCCTTATGGACATCGGTTGGGGCTCCAGTCTCCTTGGCTTTTGTCATTTTCCTTATCACACTAATAGTGAATATTAGTACATTATTTACTATTAGGGTAATAAAAATGGAGTGCAATTAGCTGGAATAAGATCCTCCTTGGCAGCAACGACAAGTAAAAAAAGTAAATGTATGTTGTGTGCATGTGTGCAAGTTAGAGCGTGCTTATGTAAGAAATTGTGTGTGTGTGTGTGTGATTGTGTGTGTATGTGTAAGCATGTGTGTGTGAGTGAATGGAAAAGTCGGATTGCGTGTGATGTCACCTCTGCTGGTGAATTGACGTTCATGTTGATATAAAAAATAATGTTACTCTATCTGCTCAAGAGAATTCAGAATTTTGTAAAAAGTCTTATGACAGGTGTGAGTGTAAGTGATCCAGGTGTAAATACCAATTCTTTATGTTGATTAGGACAGGGTCTGTGGCTGGAGTGTGGATGCCGAATGGTCCAGCGCCCCCGTGAGGATGCCCTAAGGAATATACCTTTCTTGATCACACTTTTAATTATAGGGAGAACCAAAGAAAAACATAATAATAGAGTTACACTGGAGTGTCACGCTCATGTGTCATACATTAAATGATGCAATGTCTGAAAAGGACCTCACTGGAAAAATAAGAAAGTCAGGCATCAGCAGAGCGAAAACTCAAGACAAAAAATGGTTCTTGACAGTACTTTTTGCAAATAAACAAAGGCATTCAGTTCTACACGTGCACCGACTTCCAGAGAGAGCATTATTTTCTGATGGCGCCAAATGACACATCATCAGTGAACTTAAGAAACAGGATGAGCTAAATTTAGAACCCAAAACCCGGCTGCCATGTTCGTTTTCACACTCACGTGAATCAGAGGACTGACTGATTGGAATGCTTCTGAGAAGACAGAGGCGAGGCTTCCCTGCAGTCACACCGCCTTAAGGTTAGCCTTGTCACTTCCAGTAAGGCTACCTGGGGGGTAGTCGAAAATACCAACACGCCATCATTCTCGCATGATTTGGATGACGGAAACCACAAATGTGATTTAAGACTGGGACACTGGACAGTATTCGCCATAAAAGATGTCACAACATTGAACAGATAAAACCAATACAATAGCGATGAGAAATCCAAGTCACAAAAGTGGAGGCGGAATAAAATAGCAATTGTCCATATAAAACATAGCTTAATTCCAAATTGCTTTAGCCATAAATACAATCTGTCATAACTACACACCACATAATTTGCTAGGAGTAAAATGTATACCAGTAAGTTTAAGTCCAATCAGTATTGGTAAAACACCTTCCCTTGTGCCACATAGCTTCCAGAAATTTCGCTACAGCAAAGACAGTCGTGGTTGATAGATCTTTTAAAAATCCTATATGCCTGCATACAGTGTATAAAACTCATGTTTTTGCAAATGGGTACAATCCAGTACCTTCTAGCCTTGGCATATGCTGGACAAAAGAATAGTATATGTAAATCATTTTCCAGCTCATAGTTGCAACCAGGACAATTTTTTAAGGAGGTCGGAAACCATTTGCTTCTAAAGTTTCAGATCGGCAAAGTGCCGTACCTCCATTGCAAATGTAGTTTCCTGGTGATTTTAGGATAAATCTCATCTAAAACATGCTCAAATTGATAGCAGTCTTTAATCTTTAAAAATAGTTCTGAAAGGGTGCCGGTTTGTGTGCCCTGTATAGAGGCCATAATTTTACTTTCATAATACAATTTTGCCAGATGCTTGCGTGTGACCCTGATACACGCGGTTTCCGGGTCAGACCACAGTGAATGGAGTCCCAGCGAACGAAAACCGACTTTAACATAATTAAGCCACGGGATTCTCCCCGTGTTCGGGAGGCTTAGAATTTCCTGTAGCTCAAGCCTGTAATTCAATAACTCTGGCGTTGACCAAAGCCTCCGCCAAAAGGCCAGAGGCTTCAGTCCCAGGTCCTCATCTATTGGTCTGAGACGCATATCAAGTCTCAGAGGTAATAGTGGAGTACTCGGGGGCATAGCCAAGAGCTGCCTGAGAAATTTATTCTCAGTAACAACCATCTCTTGTCTACACATATGACCCCAGAGTTCGCCACCATACAAAACAGCTCCCCTAGCCTGAAGTCTGTATATCTCTAGGGGAGGGCCAATTGGTCTAATGGTTGATTTATTCATATTTACAAGCCTAGTAATGCCTCCCGCCAGCTGGGCTAGCTTAAGTTGGGCTTTAATTTGGTGGTGTCCCCACGTCATACTTTCATTTATGGTCACCCCAAGATATTCGAAAGTCTGGACCCTTTCCAACCTGGTAGTGCCAATCATCGGGTTAGGGCGTGTAGTTGATGGAGGATTAAAAATCATACATTTTGTTTTAAGAGCGTTAATCTCCAAACCATGTTCAACACAAAATGCCTCAAAACCGTCAAGGACACGTTGGATCCCCATAGGGGATTTGGAGAGTAGCAGGGTGTCATCTGCAAACATAATCGCAGGCACCCTGCTACCGGCAAGCTTAGGGGCATCACTGTGTGATACCGCGTTCAGATGGGCGATTACCCCATTGACATAGAGGCAAAACAGGGTCGGTGCCAAAACACAACCCTGTCTCACCCCCCTGTCAACGGGGAATCTATTCGATAACTCACCATTCCTGCCACATCTGACCTGTGCATAACTCTCCGTGTGGAGGCGTATAATTATGTTTAAAAGTTGGGGTGGGATTCCCAGGTCTGAAAGCACAGACCATAGCTTCCCCCGTGGGACTAAGTCAAAGGCCGCACGGTGGTCTACGAAAACAGTGTAAAGACTACCGCCCTCAGATTTCACCGTTTTCCAGAATAAAAGGGTCAGACGAAAAACTTGATCCGTAGTGGATACATTTTTTCGGAACCCTGCCTGGTATGGGCTCAAGACTGAGTTGTCATCTATCCAGTCCTGGAGGCGGTCTAGAATCAGCCTTGCAAAGATCTTTTGTGGCACATCAATAAGGCTGATAGGCCTGTAGTTGGCCGGGAGCAGAGGAGAGCCCTTTTTAAAAATGGGGACAATCTCTGCTCCCAGCCAAGTACCCGGCACCTCCATCCCCCCCAAGACTGCATTGTAAATGATCGTTAAGTAAGGAGCCAGATCTTAGGTTCGTGTTTAAATAAGTCTCCAGGGAGCTTATCCAGACCTGGGGCTTTTTCGGCTGCAAGTTTTGATATTGCGGCACAAACCTCCACCTCAGTGAATCCATCCTAATCTTTTTGGGGAGTAGGATTTAGTAAAACACCTCCTGTATCCCCCACTGGGTCAGAATTAGGTTTTTCATACAAGACACGAAAATGGTCCTCCCACACCTTCGCAGCAGGGGCCTATTAAAAAACTGCGTTTTGTAGTACGTGAAGTTATCCTACAGTAGTACTAATATACTATACAATGCTATTCACTAAGCTACTAGAAGAGGTCTCTTACCCCCAGATGCATGAAGCACCCGCTCTGCGAAATCTAAATAGCGAAAAATACCGAATCGCTATCCAGAATTCGCAGAACGGGATGCATCACCAAAATCGGTAAAAATCTGCGAATCACAACCGCCCGCAATCGCCATATGCAATTATGCCAAAATCGCTATAAAATTGTGTAATCTGCTGTTTCCCAACCCCAAATTGCGATTTTGCAAATACCGAAATCGCAAATAACGATCTCGCAGATTGCGAGATCGCAAAAACGGGAAGTCGCATTTCAAGCACAATTATGACATCACTACCAGGAAGTAGCCTGCTCCATGCTTCATTTGGATCACAGAGCTGGATGGAGGAGGAGGCAGAGCACTGAGCTCCAAGAGACACACCCTGCAGTCCCAATATAGGATACATATTGACATCACAATGTCCCAGGAAGCTGTAGGACCCAGTGAAACAGCCAGGAAGCGCAAAATCAAGTTCTCTGAAAAAGAACTGGAGTACTTGATAGAGGAGTCAGCAGGGACCATGACCAGCTGTTTGGAAAGCTGTCCCGGAAGGTGCCCGAGGCTACCAAAAGGCGCATCTGGCTGCGCATTACGGCCAAGGTAAACCCGGTGGGAGTCATGCACCGGTCCATCGATGACCTAAAAAAGAGGTGGTACGACCTCAGAGGATGTGCCAAGGAGCGCATTGCGGAGAGACTGGGGGAGAGACTGGCCATGGGAGGAGGAGACTCCACAGTCCCCGAGAACACACCAATGGAGGACACCATCAACCCTGCAGCCTGCGTGGGGGTCACTCAACTGGACACCTCCCGCGCCACTCACCAATCACAAGGTAAGAGCCATCCAACTGCGACCTCGTCCCCTAACAATGCCCATGCCCCCAGAGCCAGCCATATTTGTAACCCCAGTAATCCAGTCCCTGCCCCTTCCAAATGCCCAAATGCATTGTGGGACCTGTAGTGTGACAATGTGCCCTGATAGCCAGTCAGAATAGTCCAGTGAAATATACCCCTAAAGCCAGTCAGGGAATGCTAGCCTGCATGTATGTTGCTACATCCCAGGTGCCTGAATCACATCATTAATCATGCACTCATTCACATCACAGGTGCTGCAGATGCTGAGACGTCTGACAGCGAGACACTCCACATTGTGGAGACACCTGATGAGATGGAGGGAGAGAGTCATCCAGCACCAGCACCTGGACCAGCACCTGGACCATCACCTTCCCAAAGACACAGGGCCACCCCTGCAGCCATAGGAGGAGCACAACCTTATCAGTCGGCAAGCATGGCAGTGGAGCAGATCCCACCCCCACTCAGGAGGCAGACACGACGCACAGCAACTGTGCGGTCCCAGGCAAGAAGCAGGCTAAGGCAGCAGCGCTCGGTGGCCACCCCAGCAGACATAGAGCAACAGGCACATAACCTAGGCCTTGGTATTGAGGCACGGATGCTTGCTGTGCACCGCAAGCAGGCACAGCACATGGCAGCAATGCAGCTGCAGCTTTACAAAACTGCACGCAATATTAATCAGCTCACTGAGAGTGTGCAGGAGCTAACCGCAGCCGTCAAGGAGAGCAACCAACTGATGGTGGCGCAGCAGGACATCACACGCAGACGCCACCGGCAGCTGCTGACTATCAGCCTACACGCACTCAAGCCACCTGATTGGGAACGCCACTACCCAGCTGTTGCAAGGGCCCTGGAGCAGGTCACCACCGCTGTGGAGAACCAACAGGCGGCCAGCCATGGCCATGCAAGGGGGAGATGATGCCAGTGAGGGGACATCTAGTCTCAGCAGGCTGTCTGTGCCGGTGCAACCAGAAAGGCACCGCAGTTCCCGGCCCAACGCTGCATCACTGCAGGACACTCCCAACGTGGAGGTTGAGAGGCGACAGGGTGTGTCCGGCAGGAGGCGCCAGTGACTGTACATTTCCGGCAGTGCCATGGTGAGGTAACCACGCACGCCTGCTCAGGATATAAGAGCCTGTATGTCTCAATACAGTAGCACAAATCTTTGCAGATTTAAAGCACACAAGAGCTTGTTAATTAAACAAAAGATTTATTTTGAACACAAATCTTCCTCATGTCATTCATTCATGTGGCATGCATGAGTGCAGTGTTGTGTGAGGGGTATGGGTGCACTAGAAATAGTTCAGTGTGATGTTGGCGCAGCGCCTGTGTCCTTCAGCAGGATTCTCACTGTGTGCATGATGCACATGTGCAGGTGGCAGGTTGTCCCCCTCCGACTCACTACCAGACACCTCCACAGGTATCCTCCGCTTGGTGGCAATATTGTGGAGTATGGCACACACGGCCACGGTGCGGCAGCAGACCTCCGGCCGGTATTTGAGGGCCCCGCCAGTCTTGTGGAGGATGTGGAATCGACTCTTTAACATGCCAATGTCCGCTCTATCACATTTCTGGTGTGTATATGCGCAGCATTGTACCGCTGTTCTTGTGGTGTAGCAGGTTTGAGGTATGGGGTGAGGAAGTATTCATGTAGGCCGTAGGCGCTGTCACCTGAAGGGAGGAGCAGAGGGTCAGTGCCTGTTATGCACAGCAACATGGTCTTCACATACTGTATGTGGACATGTGTACTTACCTAGGAGATGTCCCTCGCCAAATTCCCCCCTGGCCAAGCGGGTGTGTATGCCGCTGTGCCAGAAGATGAACGAATCATGCGTGCTCCCCGGGTATTGTGCCACAATGTCTGTGATGATGGTCTTTGCATTGCAGACCATCTGGATGTTGAGGGAGTGGTATGACTTGTGGTTCCGGTAAATGTATTCAGTCTCTGCGGGTGGACAGATGTGAATGTGGGTGCAGTCGATGCAGCCAATAACATTGGGGAAATGGGCGGTGTGATAAAAGTCCAGTTTTGTTTGCATTAAGTCCTGTTGGGTTGTTGGGAAGGTGATATAGTGGTGTATCAGGCTCAGCATGGCGTCCAGGAAAGTCTGTAGGCAGCGTGACATTGTGCTCTGTGATATACCCCCTGCAACAGCGACTCTCCCCTGGAAGCTGCCGGAAGCCAGAAGGTGCAGGCATGGGTGGGCACGGCATTGGTCCTCCGTGTTGGGTGCTGCATCAGGGGGTCAAGGTCTCTGATGAGCTTCTTTATCATTGCCCAATTGAGCCTGTATTTGGAGTAGATCTCCTCTTCAGTCTGGCCCAGGAGTGTAATCCGCAGTCGGAAGATGCACTCCTGGATCCTGCGTCGGTTCTGGGCTGCAGCCTGGAGCCTCAGCCGCCTTGCCACGATGTAGAGACCTGGCATTGTGACTTTCCTCATGCTCCTACTGAGTCTCCTTAAGTGTGTTTGATTTACCCAACACCTGTTTCTTGTTTGCCATTTTTTTTCCCACCAATTGGACTTCATGGTTACCACCTGGTTTTGCTTCTCCTTAAATTGCGACTCGTATTTAGCGATTATTGGTATTTTCGCAATTTGCGATTTATGATGAATGGGAATAGCGATTTATTAGCAAATTCGCAATTTGTTTGCGAATTTGCTATTGATTTCGCTAAATGGGTGGGTAATCGCTGTTAAGGAATCGCAATGGGGGTTACCAAATGGTTTTGCGATTCTTTGTTTTGCGAATTCGCTATTTGCTGCTTTTGTACTTGATGCATTGCGGGAGCGGAAATTGCAAACGCAATCGTTGTTTCGCAGCGATTGCGATCGCAATATCGCTTGATGCTTGTATGCCATAGCCTCTAATATTTTAAGTGGGCATTTGAGGCCTCTTGTATATACTTTAGTATATACTTATATGTGTATATACAATGTGGGCTCTGAAGACCAGCCCTAGGATTTGTCTGCTTCCGCTTAGGGGCTTTTTTTCTGTTCAACGGCCTCTATTTAACTGTCTTGGCAGAGAACGACCAGCAGAGGTCTGTAAAATACCAGAATTGCTTTCTGCTGAGGGACTTTCTTTTATTAATTTTTCTGGCAACTGCCTCTATTTAACTTTCTTAATAGAAACCAGCAGAGGTCAGTAAAATACCAGAATCACTTTAGCATTCTCTAGATTCCAGTGCATGGAAATTGTCTTCGACGAGCACCTGTACACAATAATATATTTTTTTAATCTTGTATTTTCAGTGGTATGACCACCGAAGGCACTGCTTGTATATTAAAAACAGAGCTTTGGACTGTACCATTTCCCGCTGAAAGGCAATATTTCTCTCCATGTGTTCCCATACCTGGCGTGTTACGCAGTTTGGTGCTTACTTTCCCTCCATGTTAAAGAACAGTAGATGCTTCAGCCCCCAGGCTAATGTGCTGCATAGCTAAATACATATAAGGTCCCAAAGGCGAGACCGATTACATTGCAAATGCTTGTTTCTATGTTATGTTATGTTATGTTAATAATTTCTTATATAGCGCACGTTCACCGAATGGTTTCTTGGCGCTAGCTATAGCCTGTACCTGAACCTGGAGTGGCTTACGCATGGGCCTGTGAGAACAGCCAAGTTTTTAACAATTTCCTAAAACTCAGGAGGCTGTTACAAGATCGGATTTCAAAAGAAAGGGAATTCCAGAGTTTAGGAGCCAGAGTCGCAAACCTGCAGCCACCTTGCCGTTGTAGTTTACATGAAGTTTCTATGGGGAGGTATTTTCCAAAGTGGAAAATATATGCACATAAGTATACATTTTTATAGTAGTTGTGAGAGGAACTAGGGAATCTTCAGATAATGGATGATGCTTAAAAATCGGAGGAGTTACCTTGTTTTTAGAAATAATTAAATTAAACTTTTACATTGTCATGAAAAATGTAAAAATAATTTACATTAATTTACCAAATAACATTTGGTTAAATTGAGTAAATATTATTTAAATATCCTAGTGTGGTGGGACTTGTTTTGCATTATGTTTAAATAATTATGTTTAAAATACTGTATGCATTTTAATTATTTAAGTATTTAATAAATGTGCACTTTAATGATTTAATGTGCTGTAACATTTTTGTATTAGTCTAGGTTATTGATAATTATTTTAAATTAATTTACAATTTTATTTTCCTATAAAATATTTTATATAACCATTCTAAAAGGTATCCGTTTTTCCTGTACTTTATTATAGGCAGATTTGCACCTACTTTGGTTTCAATGGGTTAATATATGTAAGCCTATATGTAAGTGCAAGAATACATTTACATGTGAGTAAATATGCATATGTAAAGGTACCTTTGTGAATACGGCCCTGTGTCTTACAAATCCCACTGTACTATTTTTGTTGTATGCATTCAATTTTATTCTAGAATATATGAGCATTTACGATAATATTCTAGTATCATACCCCATGATTAGACATTTTACACAGAGGTTGACTTAGGACCATCCCAATGTAAAACCATTGGAAAATAATAATTTTGAGTTTAGTTAAGAAATGAGGCTATATTTTTCTTTAGAGGTTGGATTATGGCGGACAGAAGGGTGCATGGAGGAGAAGAGCCCATTTCATCCTCCTCTGAGGGGTCATTGGTGCCTGCACTGGTTGAAGGGACAATTCTACCTCTTTCCTATCCTTGCACTGTGCCTGTGAGAGAGTATCTCAAGCACAGTCAGCCACATTATGGGTCCCCATTATGTCTAAGGAGCAAAAGAAACTGTTGACAACACAGGCTGCATCATTACTAGACGCTGTTATGTTCAGCGACCCATTTACCCGCCCACATTTACTTGATATATTAGTTATGTCCCATGATGTAAAAGAATCTTGAAATGGCCTGTGAGTGGTGCAGGCCATGTTAATTAATGTTGGTGCCCTCCCTTTAATGTTGGTCTTTGACAGTAGGAGGAGTGTGGCTCAATGGTTAGAGCGGCAGACCCTGATGCAGAGTTCTGGCCAGGGACCAGGGTTCGATTCCTGCCTCGGCGGGGTCTCGGGCTCAATTTCCTCGGACCTGTTAATTCTCGCCTCGTGCCTATTCTAATCCCGGGCCCCATGCTGCAACTCTGGGCAATAGCTTGCTTAGCCCCAACAGCGCTAAGGATGCCTTGCTTCACCCTGGGGGTGCCCAGGAGTGGACACTTCACAGGGAAAGCCAGGAGGAGTTCCACAGCGGTATGAGTATCAGCGCCAGGAAGCCGAATAGGCGACACCGCAAGGTGACCGTCTGGTGACAGTGCGCTCTATAAGTACCATGACATTTACAGTATGATGGTGTTCTCTGAGAGCATGCTTGAGGTTTATTTGGGGCACTCCAAACACTTCTGATGGCAGACCAGGGGTGTTTACCTAACAGCTGTGGGTAACGGAGGGCAATGTGATGTATCCAGGTGCAAACAGAGTGTCTGAAGGAGAAAGGTCTAGCTGAACGTCTTCAATTTTCTGCTGGGGTGTCTAATTAAGGAGTGTGAGGGAATAGCATTCTAGCATCCCTCTCATAGTAATATAGATACCATAAAATAAAACCTGGGTTGGCAAAACAACACAAAAAAGAGCTTTTAGTGAAAAGAATCCTACCACGGATTTAAGAAGAGAATAATGCAAAAGAAATACATTCTTTATTGCATGACTATGGTATGATTTATAAGAGGGCAGAGGGCAACACTACATCACAAACGTGATGGGTATCCCGTCCGCCATATTACGATCACATCCTATCCTATGGGGATCGTAATATGGCAGACAGGATATCCGTCACGTTTGCGTCGAGTATTCCCTCTGCCAATTTTTAGATCAAGCCCTTGCTGATGTATCTAACTCATGAGTGCAACTTTATGATGAAATGACCCAATCAATCCACTCATCTGAGGGAAAGACAGCTGTGGACACGTCATGGGAAGGAACAGAACCTGCGTACATTAGGGATAGCCTGGATATCCTTCATGCTATCAAAGATGGCTGTGAGCACCTGATTGGAAGACACAGAACCTTCTTACATTATGGATAACATGGATATCCTTCATACTATCAAGGATATCCATAGACACCTCATGGGAAGACACAGAACCGTCTTACATTAGGGCTAGCATGGATAGCCTGCATACTATGAAAGACAGCTGTGGGCACCTCATGGTAAGAAATAAATAGAACGGATATCCTTCATACAATCAAAGACGTCCATGGACATCTCATGGGAAGACACAGAACCTTCTTACATTAGGGATAGCCTTGATATCCTTCATATTATCAAAGACAGCCGAGGGCACCTCATGGGAAGACTCAGAACCTTCTTACATTAAGGATTGCCTGGATATCCTTCAAACTATCAAAGACAGCTGTGGGCACCTCATGGGAAGACACAAAACCTTCTTACATTATGGATAGCCTGGATATCCTTCATAATATCAAAGACGTCCATGGACACCTCATGGGAAGACACAGAACCTTCTTACATTAGGGATAGCACGGACAGGAAGACACATAACCTTCTTACATTAGGGATAGCCTGGATATCCTTCATAATATCAAACACGTCCATGGACACCTCATGGGAAGTCACAGAACCTTCTAACATTAGGGATAGTTTGGATATCCTTCATGCTATCAAAGACAGCTGTGGGCAACCTGATTGGAAGACACAGAACCGTCTTACATTAGGGATAGCACGGTCATCCTTAATACTATCAAAGAGAGCCATGGGCATCTCATGGGAAGACACAGGAACTTCTTACATTAGGGATAACATGGATTTCCTTCATACTATCAAAGACAGCCATGGACACGCCATGGGAAGGAACAGAACCTGCTTACATTAGAGATAGCCTGGACTTCCTTCATCATACCAAAGTCCCGCTCTTTAATGCTATGATTCCTGTGGCACTTAATATACAGTCATTGTACACATCTATGGCCTCAGATAGCCACTTTAGACCGCTGACTTGTATCTACTGGTTTACACTTCACCAATGCGTCAACATTTTTAGAATGAGAATGAGAATTATTTTCAATTTGAGGGCCAACTTATCTTGCATATTTCTGAGACATCTGTGGGTGCTATTCTAACAACTGGCATGGTTAAGGTTTAGGTTGGCTAGTTTGAACAATACGATCTAGAATATAAGAGTAATCGTAGCTCTAATATTTCGCTTTCTTATTGTTGTATAGAGGTGTAGTTTGTCTTCTATACAGCAGAACCAGGTTCAGGGAGTGGCGATGTGTGGGTTCAGTAGATGATTGGGCGAGCAGAAGACAGGATCTGAAGCAGAAGAGAAATATCACCTAGGGAAACTTTGAGAAGTGTGGAGGAGGAAGGTGTGGATCAGAGCCTACAGAGTGAAGGTACCTGTGAGTGGGTGAGACGTAAGCACGTATTACCTCTTTTGATATGGGGTTATACCTTATTAATCCACTTAAGGAAATCCTCTTATTGCGAAAAGTAATTTGAAAAGGATTTTTTCAGTAGACTTTAACAACAGCTAGATGATTACGCTACTTGGATTTAGTAAAACAATTTTTTATTGTTACTCCGCCTTCCCCTCAATTTCCTCACTATTGAATGTACCCAGACACCAAACTGGATCTGGAAAACCTTTTGCAACAATGGCTTCTGTATGGCTCAAAGGAAAGGTGGCTGCAGGCTCAGTGGTAGAAGAGCCTCTGCCACTACACATTGTGACACGTTGTGCCCTGAAGCCACATCCTTTTTTCATGCTCCACAATGGAAAGAAGGAATAAGAATCGAGTACCATACCAGAAAATAATAGTAGCATACCACTACCTCCAAAACAGCGCGTTCTTGGTTGTATGTCAGAATATTAATAACAAAATTATTTTCTAACATATATGGCCTAAAATTGTTCACAAAAAAAGGTGCATTAAGCGTATATTTTATATATTACTAGCAGCCCGTCCCGACGTTTTCCGGGGCTGGAATAGAATGTGCACAAAGGGTTGTAATAGGCAAGCAAAATTTATTGTAAGATCTCACGGTATACCACAAAGTATCTCAAAAGGTAAAATAATTTAGGAGCGTTGTTTACCATTGACCTTACACGTTGCTATGTACCTGTTTATTGAACTTGGTGATAGACGGTAACGTTATTTGAAAAGTTCTGGTCCGTTCATTCGCCTTAATCCCCGCTTGAGGCCCTGAGCAATTTGTGCAGTGGTAAACGCGAAGGGTGTGATCCCAGCTGGTAGGCTGAGTGGCTTTATCCCCCACCTGAGCACCGGAGCAATAAGCGAATCTTGTGCTCACCGCTGTCAGTGTGAGTGTGTTGAGCCCCCGCCTGAGCACCGTAGCAATGCAGCGGCCCGTGAAGCCTTGCCCATTGGCGTGTGTGAAATATTCTTTTGTCAAACGTTTGTAATGTCCGCTGGTCCGTTCATTCGCCTTAATCCCCGCTTGAGGCCCTGAGCAAATTGTGCAGTGGTAAACGTGAAGGGTGTGATCCCCGCTGGTAGGCTGAGTGGCTTTATACCCCGCCTGAGCACCGGAGCACTAAGCGAATCTTGTGCTCCCCGCTGTTAGTGTGAGTGTGTTGAGACCCCGCCTGAGCACCGTAGCAATGCCGCGGCCCGTGAAGCCTTGGCCATTGGTGTTTGGCCACGCCCCTGTAAGCCTTGCCCATTGGTGTTTGCGTGCCCCATGAATGCCGTACCCATTCAAGTTTTGCCACGCCCCCCTGACAACGGCCAGACCCACAAAGGTGTTACATGAATGTTTTACTTTACCATGCAGTTTTCACTTGTAGCACTAATGACGGTGAATGGCGCGCCTCGCGCCCCGAGAATGGCGCGCATATTGCTTTCCAGTAATGACAGGGAATGGTGCACCTCGCCCCCAGTGAATACCGCGCATATTGCTGTTTGCTGTTTGTCCACGCCCCTCTCACAACGCCCACGCCCACAAGGGAGTCCTGTGAAGGTTTGTTTGCCGCACCCATCGCTGACAGCACAACACCCACGCCCAGAAGGGACTACTTTACCCCTAATGTTCTTTTACCTTTGTAATGTAGATGGTGGCCACTTGTATAGCCTATGTCCATCTGCTGCAACTGTCTGTTCTTTCCAATGCTGTATTGGGTGTTGTGATTGGTGCTGTACTTCTTGAGATTACCCGCCTCAAAGGTTTGGGCTCTCTCTTTATAATAGTAGTATAGATTAACGGTAAACAACATTTACCCCGAAACTATCTCCCCTCATGGAATCACAACGCGCTCGTTACAGCGACAGCGTTGTGATTCCGCATACCATTACTCCGCAAGTTGGAACAAAGATTTGTGGAGGGGGGGAGGTGTTGGATTTAAAATTCAACACCTTCCCTAGTGTCCGCACTGACTGGAGTTGGAAAAGTGAATTATACTATTCCAACATCCAGCGCCCCCCTCCGCAAGTCGTTCCGACTTGCGCAGTAATATAATGCGGAATCACACCGCGGTTGTGGTAACAACAGCATTGTGATTCTGTGCTGGAAGGAAGACTGCGGAGTAAAGAGACATTAATTATTTACTCCAGTGGGGCAATATTTTTGTTAACAATATTTAGGAACCAATATTTTTGTCAGTTAATATTTAAGGCATATTATTCTGGTACCATACCGTGTTTTTGAATTGTGTCTATTACCACAAATTCCTCTGTGGCCTTAACTACGAAGCATTGACATCAACAAAAACCTTTAAACACTTCACTTCCTTAGGAAAGTGGATGGATGGGAAATAAGCTAATCACCGACTATTCACAAAAAATTTAATGAACCCTTAGTATTGCCACCCAATGAGGTGGGCCTGAAGGAATACATTTTACACAATAAATTCCTGAAGGACTGTTTTAGAAACAACAGCTTTGCTTCTAGTTTTCTAATCCACATAGTGTCTTGTAAATGTATGTAAAGAATACCATATTACTAGGCCTGTGCAAAATCATGATTTGCCTTTTGGAAATTATTCAAAATGCCCCAAAATTAGGTTATTATGGCCTTTTTCTATTTGTTATGTATTTTTTTATTGGTTTCCATTAGTATTTGACCACAAATGGGTCCTTCAGTTGTTCATGTGGTGCATTTTTACATATGCAGTCTAGTTTATATTTTGGACTTGATTTGATTTTTAGATTTGTAAAGCGCAGCAGTTATCCGAGGGCGTCAAGGCGCTGTAGACTACCGTCCAGAAAGAGATTCCCTGGGAGAAGGTGATGGCGGGGATGGCTGCATGCAGAATAGCTAAGTCTTTAGGGCCTTTCTAAAGGGGAGGTGCTGAGAGATGGCCTTTATGGTTTTTGGCAGGGTTTTCCAGAGCTTACTGGCATCAGTCAAAAATGCTCTATCGCCCCATCTCTTCCTTGCTGTTCTGGGTACGTGGAGATGTAGGTTAGAAAATGAGTGAAGGGATCTGCCGGGGGAGTACCAAGTGAACATGGATTTTAGTCTTGTTGGGTAGGGTCGATAGAAATTCATATGGACCATACATAAAGATTTGAAGCTGATGCGTTTGTTAGTTGTAAGCCAGTAGGGTTTCCAGCCCTTTTGGCTGCGGAGTGTCTTTTGGGAGTGTCCAGCACCAGTCTCGCAAGTGCATTCTCACCAGTTGGAGTTTATGCTACAAATTTTTGTTTGAGTCTAGGTAGAGTGAATAGGACACGTACCTAAAGAATGAGACCAAGAGCTGCTGTTCCAGCTTGTTGCCCCTGGGCCAAAGACCATCACCTCCGTCTTAACCCCTATTCATTGCTACCTTTAGTAGTACTGTGCTACAGATATCACTAAGTTTTTGCTTTGCTCTTATAACTTCATAACCACTTCATAACATCACTTGCAATACCAAAGAGATCATTTACATGGCCTAATGTATATTGCTGTGAAATTTCATTACAATCCGTTCGGCCGTTTTGCCGCAACGTCCAATACATACAGACTTCGTAGAATGCATTGGGGTTTAAATCTGTTTTGAGACCACCCTTTTCACTTTGCACCCCCTTCAGCCAACACCGCAAAACCTTCCATCCTCCACCAATATACAGGGGGCAATAGGCCTGCAAGGTTTCGTGGAGATTCGTGAAATAGGTGCTAAGTTATTAAGGGGCAAAAATCAGAGGAATACATATCTCAGGAAACCCTAACTACAACTACAGATAGTATATATATATATATGAATGAATGAATGAATTAATTAATTAATTAAATGGCTTTTATATAGCGCATGGTTACCCGGGAGCATCCCAGCGCTGACACAGTGACTAGAAGCACAACACCTCATGGGAAGAGCCAGGTTTTTAGTTGTTTTCAGACGGTGAGATGGTTGGGCTCTCTACAAAGGTCCAGTGGAAGAGTGTTCCAAAGTCGGGCGGTGTTGTATGAAAACAACCGGCCGCCAATTCTATCCTTCTTGATCCTGGGAACAATTGCTAAGTGGAGCTTATCAGAGCAAAGCTTTCTATTCACCCTGTAGGGGCAGATCATGGCTTTGTTGATGGAAGGTCCACTCCCTTCCAGAGACTTGTGGGCAACGCAAAGTGCCTTGACATTAATTCTCTCCTGCACCGGCAGCCAATGGAGGGAGCATAAATCATTCCTGGCAGAGCAACGATTCGGGGTCCCTGTCAGTAGTCTTGATGCACAATTTTGTACTACCTGCAGTTTAGCGACCACTGATTTCAGTGACCCTAGGTAGAGGGCATTGCCATAGTCTATCCTTGAGAGAATTAATGCCTGGATCAGTAGTGTTTTGCTGGGAATGGTACATGGGGGAGGACTTTATGGATCATTCTGAGTGGGCCATACGTGAGGCAGCCGTCTTCCTAGCCTGTACTTTGAAAGTGAGGTCTTGATCTAGCCAGATATATATTTTTTTTGTTCACTAAAAACCCCAAAGGTTATAGGGACAGTATAGTTAGGTTCACATTTTACACCCACAAAACCATAGAAATTCAGCAGTTATAGTTGGAGTTATCTCAAGTAACTATTACTAGTGGCCTAAGGTAACTATAGCTCATGCCCCACCATGCACAATTTCACAGCAAATGTTGCAGTGATATCAATGATGTCATGGAAGAAGTTTTGAGTGACGGAATGTGTCGAGTAATTAGAAGTGCATGGTGAGTTGGTGAGTTATAGTTACCTTAGAGCACGAGTCATATTTACTGGAGATAACTCCAACTATAACTTGCTGAATTTCTATGGTTTTGTGGGTGTAAAATGTGAACCTATATATAACGTCCCTATAACCTTTGTTTTTTTCAATCAATTTCTACCATTTTTAATCATATTTCCTAACTATAATGTCCCTGTAACCTTTGTTTTTTTCAATTAAATTCTAGGTTTTTTTGAACATTAAGTAATATTCAATTACCTTACGTTAATCCAACCCAACTGCAGGACCTGCTACCAACTCCCCATAGGCACCCAACTCCACTCCATGCAGCCCCTCTTCCAGGGCTGATTGTGGCCCTGGGAACCCCATCCCCCAGGGCCCAGCCCATTACTAAAAGGGGAGGGAGGACCTAAAGCCCCCCTCACCAGGCCAATTTTGGCCCCATGGACCTCATCTCTGGGGGACCGGCAAACTAATAAAAAAGGTGGGGGCCACATTCACCCCCCCCCCTCCATGGGCCAATTTGGCCCTGGAACCCCATCTTGAAGGGCCCTGGTTACTTGTTGCTGGGTGCTCAGGCCCCACCAAGGGCATCCAGTGGGCACTGTTGGAGCATGAAGTGGACGCCTTAATGCCCCTGCGGTCCCTGCTGGCTCCCTGCCTTCAGCGTGAGCCGGCATTGCCCCTACATGCAGGGGAACAATGCGTGTGGTAGCACGTTTTCCTGCTCCCACCCACTGGGGGCGGAGTTACTGTTTGCTCTTGCTTGGCGGGAGCTGTCAAATCACCTGCCAAGTGCCAGCAAACAACTATGTCCTGAGGGAGGGCACCTCGAGACATAGGAAGCTGGCCCTGGAGGATCCCCAGGGCAATTAATGGCTACCGGAGGGGGGGCGTGCGGCCTCCCTCCTTCTATTTTGCAGGGCCTACCATGGGGAAGTGGTGGTTCCTGCATTCGAAAACAGGCCATGAGTGATGTCACAAGCAGTGCATGGCGGGGGCACACGTTATAGTTAGCTCTGCTAACTATAACTGGAGAATTTCTGTGTTTTTGGGTTCAAAACATTTATGTTGTCACTGATATATTCACCTAACTATAATGTTACTTTAACCTTTGTTTTTTTCAGGGAATTTCTAAGGTTTAAAAAATAAAAAATAAAAGATCTTTTTATCACACTTAACTAGAACATGACTTTAACCTTAAGATTTTTTTGTGAATTTCTAGTTTTTTTTTAAAGGTAAAGTAGTATTTTACTACCATACTTAAGGCCAACTCCCAACCTATACTTTGGTGTGTTTCCACCGGACCTCATGCTTTTAGGCCCTGGGTACTGCATCCCCCAGAGTTTTGTGGCGGGGGGACAAGTAGTCACCTTCCTGAGCCTCATCATGCCCTGGGCACCAAATCCCCCCCCCCCCCCAGGGCCTTTTATTTTTAAAAAGGAGGGAAGGCATGTGGCCTCTCTCCCGAGCCTGGATAGGCCCTGGAGACCCCATCCCCCAGGGCCATTTTTTTATGCAAGGGGAAGGGGGCATCATTTCAGATGTCATCAGTGATGTCACTGAGCATGTCATGAGATGTAATATGTGAGGGCATAAGCATGTTACACACCAGCTAAGAGCCTTATTAGGCCCTGATACCCCATCCCCCATGGCCATGTTTTTAAGTAAAGGGGACAGGGGCTGCTTGACTCCCCTTCCCCAAGCCTTATTAGGTCCTGGGGAGCCCTTTTCCCAAGGCCACTACTTAAATTAAAGGCAAGAGGGCTGCATGGCCCCCTTCCTAGAGCCTTATTTTTTTTAATTAAAGGGTTGGGCATGGCCCTCCCTCCCCAAGCCTTATTAGGCCCTGGGGACCCCATCACCCAGGGCCTTTTTTATGCAAAGGAAGGGGGGCATCTTGTGTAATGTCATGAGTGATGTCATGAGTGATGTTACTGACCATGTCACGAGTAATCTAATATGTGAGGTCATAGGCAGAGTTATAGTTAACTCAGGTAACTATAGCTGCTGAATTTCACTGTTTTTTATTAGTGAAATCTGAGCCTAACTATAACTTACCTGTAACCTTTTATTTTTTTCAGTGAATTTCTAAGGTTTTTTAAATTCTATTTCTGTAGTATAATGTCCCTCTAACCTTTGCTTTTTCAGTGAATTTCTATGTTTTTTTAATTGTTAAGTAAGATGGCCATCGCACTGCACTGGGCCTGACCTGGCATTGTGCTGCCCTCACCCAAGCTTTCTGTTTCTGCCTCCCTCCTCCTTGCCATCCATTGTCCATGCCCCTGCTTCCTCATTCAGCCGTGTTTGGATGTTGTTCTGCCACTGCCCTTCCCACCTGCTCTGAACAGTTAGCTTGCTGCCCCCATCCACCGCCTCCCTACCCTCTGTTGTCCGAGTCCATGCACCAGACCCCTCCCTTTTGACCTGCATGGTCCGTTATGCTGCCTCTGCCCTCCATTTCGCTTGATATCCCTGCCCACTCCTCCAGCCCTTTGTTGCACAATTTTATGCCCCATCATTGCACCCCTGCTTAGCCTCTGTGCTTAGCTTGAGGCCCCTACTCTCCTCCCCCTGCCCTCTGATGTCAGTGTGCATGCCCCTACTCCCTCCTTTTTGCCCACCATGTCCATGGACCTGCCACTGCCCCTCCTATCTACTCTGAGTGTTCTTTTGTACTGCTGCTGTCTTTCCCACCTGCTTAGCATTGTCAAATGGCTGCCACGTGTTCCTGCCACCTCCACCCTGCCTGTCCGAGTTCCATGCACTTATCCCCTCCCTCCTGTCCTCGATGGTCCATTTTGCTGACACTCCCTTCTGTCCTCCATGCACTCTTGTACTGCAACTGCTCTTCCTTCCTGTCTGTCGACCCTGCTTGGTCTGTTGTGAAGCCCCTTTACCTGTCCTCTCTTGTCTGTGACCAGCCCCTACACCTGCCTTCTGTCCTCCATAGTCGTTTGTGCATGCCCCTACCCCGTCCCTCCTGCCCACTAAGGCTATTGTGCTGCCTCTAACCCTCAAGTTTGCCATGCATGGTCTTTTGTGCTACCATCCCATCTGCCCTATCTGGTAAGCTTGCTGCCCCAGGTACCATCCTACATTCCGTCCATTCTCTATGTGTATGCCATTATACTCTCACATTGCTTTTCATAGTGTGTTGTATTTCCAGTGCCCATCCTGCCTGCCCTCCATGGCCTTCTTGCCTCCTGCCCTGGCCCCTTGCCTTCTTGCCTCCTGCCCTCCTTTTTTCCATGAGCAAACCCTTGTCCTAACCCTCCTGCCTTGTCTGGTCCATTGTTGTGCCCTGCCCCCTCTATCCTGCACTTCATGGTCAGTTATGCTGCAACTGTACCTCCTGCCTGTCCAGCATGACCAGCTTGCTGCCCTTGCCTCTTTCCATTCTGCACTCTGTTGTTCAAGTACATGGCCCTAATGCTTTCCATGGTCTGTTGTTCTGCACTGCCATTCCGCTTGCCCTGTGTGTTGTATTGTGTTGCTGCAACTTTGGACGCCTCCCTGTAAGATCAGTTTGGTGCTCCTGCCCATCTCCCTCCTGTCCTCTGTTATCTCAGTCCATGCCCCTTCCCCATTCCTCCTGCCAGCAGTGATCCAATGCACCATACTTGCCAACATTTCGAACTTGGTAAGAGAGAGGTTTTGAAAAAAAACCTGGGGAATTGATTTTTACAATTGGCTTACATTGAAAAAGAGAAGATGGATAAAATAAAGCCTTTTTGTTGCCCCTTTCCCCTGCCTTCCATGGTCCGTTGTGCTGCCACTGCACTCTCATCTGCCTAGCATGGTTAATGTGCTGCCTCTGCACCCTCCTCCTTGCCCTCAATTATTTGAGTCTGTGCCCCTGACCTCTGCCTCCAACAGTATTTTAATGAACAACTAGATTGCTAACATTCTATATTTATTAGAAAAGTGTGGCACGCCTGATGTCATGTTGATGTAATCAAAACTGTAATACCATAAGCATTCCCTTAGGAAATTATAAAAATGAGAGGGTCTTATTCCTATAGAAATTATGGTTAGTGCTCTAAAAAACGAAAACGAGGACATATTTTCTGAGTTCTCAAATAGCAACAAAGCACTGTTACATTATTTGCTATCTTTATTTATTATGCAGTTGATCACTTAATTATATGTTACACATAGGGGAGAGGATGTGGCGTTAACCCTTGCTCGCTCTGCCGCTAGATTCAAGCTGGCCTGGCTGATGAGGGGTGTTACCCCAAAACCGATCCCAGGATGCTTGTATGAGGACCCGGCTTGGCAGTTCGGGCTGGACTGTACCCATGAGGAACAGGGTCAAGACTGATTTGCATTTGGCTGGGTTCAAACTGGGGTGGCTTAGCAAGCAATGGATTTAACCCTTGACTGGGGGGCGATTTGTTGCCGTAGCATTTCTCTAATAACTTATTTGTTATGAAGCTCCTAAATGTCCTCATTTACAGCAGTATCCTCAGTGGAAAATTCTTTCAGTTTTCCACTTTGATTCCATTACGATGGCATTCAGAGGTGCCACACTTTTGGCATAAATTCAGAATGTTAGAACTCTGATTGCTTGTTAGAACACTGTCCTAAAGCTGCTGATCATCAGCGAGTTAACTGGCAGTCTGCTGCTGGTGTTGAAAGTGCATGTTTCTGTCTACATGGAAGAAAGTTTTAAATAAGTAGAAGAGGAAGATATTTGAGAACTCACTTAAAACGTTTACTAATTTTTCTTTCTACAGCACTAACCATAATTATTATGACAAAATGGACCCCCTCGTTTTGTTACTTTCTAAATTAAATGTTTTAAGTTTCACTAGTTTGATTCAATCAAGGTGGCTTCAGGTGTTCCATACTTTTGTCATAAGTAAGACTGTTAGCGCTCTAGTTGTTCTTTAGATCACTCTGCGAAGCTGTAGCAGAATACAAGGGAGTCATCCGACAGGTGCTGCAGCTGCTGGAAGTACATGCTTTACTCAGAATGCCAGACTGAGGGCCTGATTCACAGAACTAACTTAACACTATCAATGCTACAGCAATTCATCCTCTATGCTGAGGATCTTTGAATCCCATTGTTCATGACGAGCTCAGCTCGTCATGAACACACAAGCAGTGTACTGCATGACGAGCTGAGCTTGTCATGAGCATGGAAGGGGTTAAGACAAAATCCTAAACTTACTACCATTTTGGTATTCACAGAAGGCACTTACTCATTTCTGTATTCACAGAAGTTAGGAGTCCTAACTTTAGGACGCCTAAATGCCTTCTGTGAATACTAAAAGTCTTAAAGTTAGGATTTTTCTCAGTTTAGGAGTAGTAAAGTTAGGACTCCTAACTTTAGGACTCCTAAATGCCTTCTGTGAATACCGAAAGTCTTAAAATTAGGAGTTTTCTCAGTTTAGGATTAGTAAAGTTCGGACTCCTAAATGCCTTCAGTGAATACCGAAAGTCTTAAAGTTAGGATTTTTCTCAGTTTAGGAGTCCTAACTTTACTACTCCTAAACTGAGAAAAATCCTAACTTTAAGACTTTCGGCATTCACAGAAGGCATTTAGGCGTCCTAAAGTTAGGACTCCTAACTTCTGTGAATACCGAAATGAGTTAATGCCTTCTGTGAATACCAAAATAAGTAAGTGCCTTCTGTGAATAGCAAAATGATAGTAAGTTTAGGATTTTGTCTTAAGTTAGTTCTGTGATAAGCCCTCCATTCTCAAATGGTTGGGAAAGATAGTGTAAATGAAAAAAATCCTTTCTAACGAAGCAGAAAGTTTCAATTCTATTAAGGACAAGGAGGTGAGGATTATGCATTTGGTTCTTCACTTTATTAAATCAGCAGCCTTTAAAAAACATAATAAATACAAAATAACACAGACTACATATACAATGAACCATAGGGGGCTGAGTCTCAATAGTAATCATAGTCCAATCATAATACAATCCGGTGTATATAACTGTATAACGTCCGTCCATGTTCCTCTTCTTCACTAGAGGAAGTTAACCTTGAATGATTGTCCTATTTGAAATGCTGAGCGTTCCCTACAACAAAGAGGTAACACACGTTACCCAATTCTTTGTAATATTATAAAACAATGTATTCACAACCATGACTTTATCACCTTAATTACTTTACATTTTGAGAAAACATTTACACCACTTCCATGAACATCCTATTAAATGGACATATGATATTAACTTTATTTACTGATAATGAAGTACCATCAGGTGGGTCCAAAAATTATTTAATGATGTCCCTGGGTGGGATAATTCTTACCTCCTTGTCTTTAATAGTATTCAAACGTTCCTTCTCGTTAGGTAGAACATTTTTCATTCTATGTCAAGACTAGAGGCGAGGATTATGCATGTTCAAAGCTCACTTACTACCAGAGTGGCTGCCTCAGAAATAGGTTTAAAGTAAAACTTCTCGAAGGTCGACTCGGGTGTCCGAATGCCCACCGTCCCCGCCTGGGGAATGAGAGGAATTGGCTCCCGGGCGACTTGGTCTGTCCCCATCTGATTCACCCTCCCCTCTATAGGGAACCCCTCTATCGAGGTCAAGATTTTGGGCGACTGCATCGCAGTTTTTCCTGCATTCATCTTCCGCCCAGTAGGGTTCATGTTTAAGCGTGTTTGCACTCTTACAGAAGCTTTTTGTTCTAGACTTATCCTTCCAGATGGCTGCATCATGTTTAGAGGCCTTTTTCCCTCTGTCAAACTACCACTAGGTTCTGCTTCCAGAGATGAAGCATCACTGACTACCCCAGGCATACATTTGGCCTGTTTGGCCTTTGGCTCACCCCCACAGGGAGGCACTAGGGAGTCTACTCAGCCTCCTGAAAGGATTAATATTCATGATCTCTGGCAGAATGTATATTTTTTGTGAAGGTGAGAGCACAACAGTACTTTACTTAGCCCTCAACACCTTTCTGTACAGCCCCTTTGCAAGTGTTCAGTTGCCATCTAAACGGCTGCAGTACCTTCAGATTGCCACCAGATGGCATTGAAGCTCCTATGCCACCATAGGGAGAACACTGAAACCAAGCAGTGTCAAGTGCATCGCCTGGTGGGGGAGAAGAGAACTGAAAGCTTCACACAGGCTCACTGTGATTCTCCCCAGACCCGCATGTGTTGCCAGTGAGAGTGCTTGAATAAAGCCATCTCACCAGGCAGTATCGAGCCAGGCAATACAGTGAGAATCTGGAGCTTACTTCCCCCATTGCTCTGTGCCACTTCCTCTACCCAGTTCTTCAAAGCTGATCTCAAATCTCTCCTCTTCCAAAGACACTTTGAGAACTAATACTTTCATTCTCAAGCCCCTCTTGGAAGTTCGCTTCTCATTGTAAAATTTTGTATTTTTGCCTGTATACTCCTCTCTCCTGCATGCTTTATTGGAATTTGTGTCTATGTAACCTTCATTTTTAGTCTCCTGTTTTTCTTTGTAATGTTTTATTGTGTTCCACTGTTCTTTTGTAACCTAACTGGCTCTATTGTACAGCACTACTGTTTTTCTTTGCAATGTTTTATTGTGTTCCACGGTTCTTTTGTAATGTAACTGACTTTATTGTACAGCGCTCTGACACCTTCGGGTATTGTCCGCGCTTTATAAAATTGCACAAATAAAAAAAGACGGCACGCAACAGCACCCCTTCAGAACCCATGAGGGAGCGGGAAGTGCACGCGGGCTAAATTGCCTACCGCACGTATACCAAGCTATAATAAACGCTATCAGCGCAAAAGATGTAATAAAACGCTAGAACACAGTATATCAATATCACTACAACAATATATGTAAATGTACAGGAATTTATATAGCGCAAATCACCAAGCGGTTTCTAAGCGCTTGCTTACGGAACCCGTCCTGGTATTCCCCTGTGAGATAACCCTGGCAGGGTATCCGCAAGGTGAAAGCCAGGCCGTTGTGGAGATTAAGCAAGCTATTGCCCAGAGTCGCAGAGTGTGAACCCGTGAATCGAGTAGGCACCGGAGCGAGAATTGTCAAATCCATATACATTTTAGGACTCAAGACCCCGCCGAGCCGGGAATTGAACCCTGGTCCCGGGCTGACCTCTGCTTCCAGGTCTGCCTCCTCTAACCAGTGAGCCACACTTCTCCACTATAGCAAGGAAATAAGACAGTAATGAAAGGTAGTGACTTAAATGACAAGCAGTGAAGGAAAAGGAACAGGAAGGGACATCATGCAGTTATATACACTGTATTGGACTATGGTTACTATGGGGACTCATATCCCTATGGTTCATGGGATATGTAGTCTGTGATGTTTTTTCTTTAATATGTTCTTTGAAGGCTGCTGAGTTAATAAAGTGATGAAAGAAATGCATAATCCTCACCTCCAGTCCTGTCATAGAATTGATAGAAAATATGCTCTCATTTTAGCTTCTGGAGCACCTTCCATAACCTCTATGAGAAAATCAAAAGAAAAGAGTTTTCTCTCAAATATGATTAATAAAATCTCAGCAGAAAGGCAGCACTTTTCACTGCGTAAAATCACCTTAGAACACACCACAATTCCTAAAATTAGTATGGAACCATCAACAAATAATTTATATTTCAACTAAAATCTGTTATCACCCTTTATACCTGCTCCTTTTTGTGACCCTCTAAACCTGCCATTCACTACAATGAAATTCGATGGGGTGCTAGTATGTATATTGGTCCTAAGATGGCTGAAAGCACTTCCTGGTTAAAGTGCTGACAGCCAATCGGATCTCACCATGAGATCTGTGCTTAAGCTCTGCCCTTATATACAAACTTATTTTTCCTTTAATATCTCCAAAACTACTAAACTGATTTACACCAAATAACAAAAAGGGCTCGTTCTGGACCAAAAGCTAGCTTTCTGCCAAATTTGGTGCAATCCTGTTAAGCAGTTCGGGATGTAGTCGTGTCTAAAATCTCTATAGGAATTAACATGGGAAACACACTTTTTTTTAGTCCCCCTTTTTCTCGACACCCGCTTGACGGATTACACCAAAACTTTCCATGCACAACTAGAATTAGGAGGACACCTCTTTTTGGAAAACTTCGCTAGGATTCGTCAAAAGTGTAAAAATTCTAAGCAATGGAATCGGAGAGCAGGAGTAAACCTGTTAACCCAGCAGAGACCCGGGTGGAGTTTGTAACCAAAAGACAACATCTCAACAGGTAATCATTTAAGGGGGCAAGTACAAGGAGAGTAACACTCACTCAGGAAAGAGAAGAAAGGAGACCACCAAATATTTCATTAGGAAGTAAATTATTTTCTGTAAGTAGTTATATCGGCACAACAATATAGTTTATGCAAAAGTTACCAGAACACACAATTGTGCACTGAACGTGCTAATGATAGTGAACGGCGCAGTGACACAAAGGAGTGAAGAACAGTGTGAGCACTGTAAGGAATATATACAGAGATTGAAATAGTGGTCAATAAATCAATAAGGATTACATACGGAATAAGGATTTATTTGTTAGGGCTGTTTAAGTAGACCACCGTGACGCCAAGTATACACTGAAAAGTCAACAACGTTTTGACCTGTTCAATTCCAGGTCATCACGAGGACAAGGTTACTTTATTGAGAGTAGTGGTGTATAAAGAGAAAGAAGAATGAGGCCCATAATTCAAGAGAATAAATCCTAGTGCTTGCCCCCCTAAATGATTACTGGTTGAGACGTTGGCTTTTGGTTACAAGTTATAAGCAAATCGCTTTTCCTATGTAAACTAGGTCCTATCTATAACTACCTACTGGCGGGCGCCCACGGAAACAGCCACATCAATGCAGTATACATTTCACGGGTATTCTATTTGGCAACTAGAAACAGACGTGTTTCGATCTAGATATCTATATATATCTCCGACATGCAAAATGTGGCCATTCATACCTAACAACACCAGTAAATGGCAACAGGTGCAGTCCCGCTCATCACATCCACCAATCCTCACATGAAGGAGGTGAACACCAGCACTCATGGACAACCAAGTTTATTCATTAAAGTCTTGGTTCAGCGATGCGTTTCGGCTGAACAAGCCTTCGTCACATTTATACACAAATACAATAAATTAAGGTAAATTAAATTATATTTTTATTACTTTTTCAATAATATATAATTCTCAATATTTAAAATGCAGTTACCAGTTGAATTGATATATATCAACCTCCCTTTTTTAATAATTACGTTCTCCTACCTTGGAAGAGGTCATCACAGAAAGATAGACAGACAGACAGACAGACAGACAGACAGACAGACAGACAGACAGACAGACAGACAGACAGACAGACAGACAGACAGATAGACAGATAGACAGATAGACAGATAGACAGATAGACAGATAGACAGATAGACAGATAGACAGATAGATAGATAGATAGATAGATAGATAGATAGATAGATAGATAGATAGATAGATAGATAGATAGATAGATAGATAGATAGATAGATAGATAGATAGATTACAAAGGCAGTGATTGCACGTACCTAGTTCAGGTAAGCACAGAACTTACATTGAAAAGTCATTTTTTAGGTCTCGGCTAGAAGCGCGCGAAGCGCGTTCTCGCCAGAGAACTATAGTCGTCGGCTGAGCCGACAATGGGGACAAGAGCTGGCCACGCACGCAGCATCATCAATGGGAGAGGGAGAGACAAGAGCTGGCCACATGCGCATGGGATTTGGTCGCGCACGTGAGTCAGTCTCCATTTTAGTCTCGGTGCTGCCGATGTGCACGCTCACGGTGACGGCGTCTCCGCCGCACGCCGATGACTGCTCTCTTCCTGGCCGGCTTCACGGAAGGCAGCATCACGTGATCCGCGTTCACCACCAACGGCAGCAGCTGCAGAATCGCCATGTTGGTGCACTACGGAGCAGTAGAAAGATGCATACATTCTTTGCCTGCCAGTTGCTGAGATTACTACACAATAATGCTATGTTTACATGGCAACCGTCGTCGCCATTTAAACGGTGGGCACAACATTGTGCAGAACTCCCTGCCCTTCCAGCGAGTCCCTGAACAGGTTTACAGCATTAAATGCAATGCCCGCAGTGTCAACAGTCCTACGTGCCTGGCTGCGTCTCGAGGCCGATGCCAGCCCTGGGTGTTCAGGGGCACACGGTGCGCTCTTTCAGGCACTGAGATGTTCTTTCCTGCTGCAGCTGCTGTTGTCCTGCTCCGCCGCGCCCACTCCCAGCGTCTGCATCTGGCTGCTACCTCCAGGGACCATCAAACGCCTCCCCGGGCTCCAGGCTGAGCCCTGGCCGCCCGGGTAGGCACCGCACCTCTCCGCCTTGTCTACAGACTCATGGGAGCCACAGTAAGCGGCACGGGCAGAGCTGGCCGGTCCCTCTCTTGGACTCGGTCTGCAAGTGTAGGGCTGGCATAACAGAGGGCGGCAGCAGCAGCACGCGGACATGCGTCAGGCCGCCCCTAGCGCTACCAGTGCTTAACAGGCACTACATGGGCAGAGCTAGACAGCGCAGAGGGCAGCAGCGCCGGTTCTCCCACTGCGGGACATGCACAACATGGGCAGAGGTGGGCCGGACAGGCAAAGAGAGGGGCGAGGAAGATGGTAAATTCACCCGGTGTGTGGTGATGTTACTGGTGGACTGGTGGTGCCTGCGCCGGTGACTGGAGAGGGGTGGAGGTCGGGAGGAGGACTCGTGAGGTGAGTCACACTCGTCGTCATGTGTCACTGCAGCTGCCGGCCGCTGCCGCCCACCCAGGCTACACCACAGCCAACTTGCGGCAGCGCCCAGGCCCAGCCCTAGCCCTTGAAGAGCAGCACAAGACACGGTGACGGCATGATGCACTGACTGACTCAGCAAGCAAAGGTAGGCGAGCTGAAGCCGACACCAGCCTCTGCCCCCAGGCCACGCCAGGTCCAGCGGCCCAGCAGCCCGATCCTTATTTATTTTATTTATGCGTTTTTATATAGCGCAGACTTTACCCGAAGGCGTCAGAACGCTTCACAATAGAAACAGTAATGATACATGAGGAGAAAATGAAACAAAGTTCAAAAGCAGGCTATTGTTAAGACCAAGAATAAGCCCAGGCAAGAATCGGACGCAGCCAAAGAATCGGGCGGTCCTATAAATCACAGTCACTAGATCCAAGCACACACCTTCAATAATCTGGCACATTGAAGGCACAGGGACTGACCACGGGCAAGATTAACCCATAAAACAAAAATGTGTGATGGGCATCCTGGCAAAAGTGAACCAGTTTAAAAAAAAAAAATGAGAAGTCGGTATTGAGCAGACCACACATAAGTAGATGGTGCGAACCAGTTGGCTGTTGTCTGGCAGCTAGCTGCACGTTTAAATAATTCACCTGCCACCATTTGCAGGACAAACAAAACATATTAGTATTTATATGGGAAATAAGTCATACAATCTACACCATATCACTCTGCACTGCTACAAGTTAAACACTTGTGGTCATTGACTATGTCTTTTGACTTCCATTACAAAGGCCTAGCGCACAAGGCCTATATTTACTCAGCACAGCAACTGAAGCTAACTTTGGAAGCTCCTAATTCCAGGGACACCCCTCTCCATCTGTTCTCAGAGACGGTGCTCCGTCTGGCAAAGCAACTATGTGTCAATGCCCCCAGACTCTGACGTGCACGTGAAAGTATTTCACACATGGGGGCCTATTAGGATGGCGGACGGACTTGCGTCCTTCCGCCACCCCCGAGGTGGAGGGACCGTCCACAAGGGCAGCGGCGTTCCCTCCATGCCAATTAGGAGGTGACCGCCACCCTGGCGGTCACATCCTGTATCTTTAACATTGCGGCGGTTGCTGCTTAAAGCAGCACCCACCGCAATGTTAAAAATGCATGCATTGCATTTGCATGCACAAAGCGGCAGGCACCACGCGGCGCCTGCCGCTTTGTGCATGCAAATGCAGGGGGGTACCATAGGTACCCCCCATGTGCACCCCCACCCCCCCTTCACCCTGGGGGCCCACAAGGGCCCCCCAGAAGCAAAGGTCCACATGCTTTTCCACGGCGGAAAAACCGCCGCAGAAAAGCATGTTTACACATGCTTCCTAATTTGGCTGGCGGTGTCTTGCAGACACCGCCAGCCAAATAGCAGGCTACACCCCGCGGATCAGCGGCGGACTGATCCTACCGCCATCCTGATCTGGCGGGTGGTGTTCACAGGGACCGCGGCGGTGAATCCGCATCCTCCGGGCCGGTGGTGGCTTCCACCGGCCCGGAGGATGCGGATTCACTGCCATCCTAATCGACCCCCTTGATTGGGCACTTGCATGCTGGTATTTTTAGTCTCCCTATTTGGCCAAAGTACTTCAAGACCCACAAACACTTTGTGCAAGCAAACAAAGAATAATGGTAGAATAGTAATTTATCCTCTCCTATAATATTTAGGGAACTTATTTGCCTCTCTTTCGAGTTTCAAGGGAGGCTCAGAAATACAGGCACTTTCAGGAGGCAAAAGCAGACGTTAAGTTACATGAGGCAAAAGCGACAATTGTGAGCGAAAAAAATACATGAGCTAGCGAACACTGCATTACAGGAGGAAAAAGTGACAAGTGTGCAGGTTACAAGAGAAAACAAAGTACAATTAGAGGTATAATACTGCAACATATGCTAGACACTCAGACACAAGAACAAACGTTACGTTTTAGCCCTCGGCAGAAGGCTATAATATATGGTCACACAGCGGGGTTGCATGAACCAAAAGTAATTGATAATCATTGAAACATTTGAAGGGCTAGCACATTGTAATATATTTGCCCTTTTGCAAACCTTTTTAGGTCTCGGCTAAGCGCCCGGAAGCGCGTTCTCGCCGAGAACCTATTGTCGCTGGGTCTGCTTCCCAGGAGACAATCCTGGCCGCGCGCATCGCCTTGGAGGCAATTTGAAAAAGGCACGCGCCGCGCTCGCTGTGGCTGTCTCCTGGGAAGCGCAAACATACACAGGCACACCTCCCCCTGCACGCATGCGCACACACACACGCGCGCACATACACGCACGCACACAGAGACACTCCCCCCCCATCCCCCCCGCCGTCGCGTGCGCGCACACCCCCTCCCCACCCCTCCCACCCCCCCAGGCCCACTTACCGCCAGTCCGGTGTTCTGTCGCCTCCGCGGGGCTCTCCCTCAGGCATGGGAGCCCCGTGTCACCACTGCTCCTCGGACCAGGAACTCCGTGGGCGCGGGCTTCGCGCACAAGACGGAAGTCCCGCCCCCACGCTAGGTTTCGTTTTCGAGTGCACGCGCACTTAACTTTTTAATTTTTTTTACCATGGCCAGCAGAGAAGAGAAGCACACGTCACACTATACAGTTTCGTGGTGAATACCAGGTGCGTGAGAAATTCAATTTCAATAAAGTTATGTTCGCAGTACGGTTACACCTTCACAAACAAACAGCAAATGGCGAGTCACACCTGCAGGCAACATGCGTCAGACATAGTGCACTAGATACATAACACACATGCTTTGGACACACGATCTTTCCCACTAGACACACAGCTTAGTTATCTGGCTTCACAACAGAGAGCCTTCAAGGCCAATGGCAACGCTCTTACGGACATGATTTAGACTGCACAGCTATCTCTCAGGTTAGCCAGGTTTTACCTACACCACTCCAGCTCATACGAGGCACCGTGTTCTAGTTGTGGGCTGTTACTTGAACATCAATTACATCCATAGTTCTGTAGCCTCGTTTGCTTCAATAGCATTAATGTAATTATAAAAGTTTAATTACCCTGATTAGTAGAGGGAAAATCTCAGCTGTGATATTGTGTCCTGGGTTACATGGAACCATATAGACATATAGCCGTTAGGTTTTAGAAAGGTGAGTTATAGCTCATGTTTCACGAAGGCCCATAGGGCAGGCTACAGCGTCCCACATAAGACACATAACTTGGCTTTAGACAGCAGCGCTGTCTCACAAGTTACACAAATTGTACACAGGTTTGCTTTAGACAGAGCTATCCCTCAGGTGAAACTGAACATAAAAACTTTGGTAAGAGATAGCATATCTAACAGGGACCAGGTACACTTACTGGGCCAGGTCTCAGCCGCACTACTCTCAGTTGACACCAAACTTAAAAGCTCATTCTTCAGACAGCAGAATTAGCTTAAAGGCTTTGCTATCAGATAACAGTTATCTCTTTTGTTAAGGACGTCTAACAGCATAAAGCCTGAATCTCAGGCTAGAGCTATTCAAATGTGAAATTGGAAAATTCTAAGCACTTTGCATGATTGATTAAACCTAATATAAATAGATTAAGTAATTTGCTCAGGATCACACTGACTGTCAGCAAGAAGCTGGGAACTCCACACTTGAAACCCAGCAGCTCAGTTGCCTGTTCACTCTTTCCTCCACCTTGACCATCCAAAAATGTATAGTGCATATAGAGAGTTAACTTTGGTTACTTGGATTACTTAGTTTTAAGTCATGCAGAAAAACTGGATTTTGCATAGCACATTAAAGCTAAGCTTTCATACGATCTCATCTTTCATCCTGAATCTCATTTTTTGTTCTCCCTTCCTTTATCTCTCCTCTTTCACTCTAAACGTTATTGTCTTTCTTGCAAATTCCAACTCTGTGCTATAATAGAGAAACTGAGGTAACACGTCATACAGTCATGTACATTTGAACTAACATTACAAAATCAATGTTACGGCACTGATTTCCACATGTAACCCATAATGCAAGCCTTGCTTTTAGCAGTCATGTGCTGAGAATTCCATGCAGTATTACAGGATCCAGGAATACTGCTATGCTGTAACACTACACCACTATTATAACCTTTTGAGTCAAAAGTGGATGACTGGGCAACTTCTAATAGGGGCCGGAGTCTGCCACATTCCCCTAAAAGAGGCACATTCCTTACCCTACTGACGTCCCATTTCCAGAAACCTATTGAGCCTCCTATGGATATCTCTGGCCCATTTGGAAGTTATCTCGGACCACGAAAAGCGTTGTGGTGCCATGCTAATGGGCGATTGTACACTACATACATGGTGAATAACAATGACAACAGCTCAGTTATTTTTGCATGGTCCTTAAGGATGCATTTATCATCAAATCATATAGCAGTCTTTTTAGGTCAAGTCTGGGCAGTGCATGCACTGCTTTGCGAGGCATGCTGTATTCAGGTATGGACTTGAAGCTCCTCCCATTTTCAGCCCATCTTTTCAATTGGCTCCTGTTACTGTCCTTTCTAAATGGTTGTTTTTTGAATCATGCCTAGGTTTAGTAGTTAGTCCCACTCTAGTACCGCCTTGTTTATGTTTGTAACCTCCCCTGAGGACTGGAACTTTTATTTGTGTTATTGCTCGGTATGTTTTATTTAGTCTGTGAACACTATTTTCTTGAATGATTTCTCCTATTCCACCTACGACAGGTTTTCCTGTAATACAGCATGGCGCCAGCTTTTATATTTTCGTAGTATTGGAGGATGTATCATATTTACAGCCTGCACCTTTTAATTGATATTTACATTTTTTGGCAGCGCTGCCCGTTTTAACTATAGTGGCTGCACTCCTTTCTTTCTTTACTTTGCCAGCGCGTTCTACTTTAACTATAGCGGCTGCGCTCCTTCCTTAACTTACGTTGTCAGCGTGGGCCGCTTTGACAATAGCGGTCCCACTTCTTTTTAGGTCGAGGCTACCGTCGCACTGCAAAGCAGTCCCCAACACTGTACAGCGAGGAACTTTCCTATTGAAGAGACAGTGCTCGCGCGCACGCATCTGTGTCGGAACATTTGGGGTAATCTGCAGAGCCGCTGTTGTTGACAGTGTCGCACAGCTTTCTGCCGGCTTTCATTGCCTTTCCTTTGTTGTACCGTAGAAATGACGGGCGCATGTGAGATATCGTCAGGCCGCCACAGCTTCCCCTGCTGCGATATGCACAGAAGGCTCTGTGTGTGTGTGTTTGTGTGCGCGTGGGTGGCTCTGTCTGTGTGCGCGTGGGTGGCTCTGTCTGTCTGTGTGCGCGTGGGTGGCTCTGTCTGTGTGCGCGTGGGTGGCTCTGTCTGTGTGCGCGTGGGTGGCTCTGTCTGTGCGCGTGGGTGGCTCTGTCTGTGTGTGCGTGGGTTGCTCTGTCTGTCTGTCTGTGTGTGCGTGGGTGGCTCTGTCTGTCTATGTGTGCGTGGGTGGCTCTGTCTGTGTCTGTGTGTGCGTGGGTGGCTCTGTCTGTGTGTGCATGGGTGGCTCTGTCTGTCTGTGTGCGTGGGTGGCTCTGTCTGTCTGTGTGCGTGGGTGTATCTGTCTGTGTGTGCGTGGGTGGCTCTGTCTGTGTGTAGGTGGCTCTGTGTGGGTGGCTCTATGTGAATGACTCTGTGTGAGCGGCTCTGTATGTGTGTGTGTGTGGCTTTGTGTGGGCGGCTCTGTATGTGTGTGTGGGTGGCTTTGTGTGGGCGGCTCTGTGTGGGTGCAAATGCAATAGGTCTCGCATTTGCGAGCGATTAAGCTATTGGCATTGTAAATGACAATGTCATTTATTTATGTTTTCAAAACAAAAACATAAATAAAAATAATGTCATGAGCAATGCCAATGGCTCTAACTTTAACAATGCCGAGACCATTGCATTGTAAATGCTTGTTCTTTCTACTCATTGTAAGGACACTTATGTTTTGTATGGATAAGCACCAACAGAACGTTAATAGAAACCTTCATCAGAACGTTTTTCACACTAGCATTTTTAGCAATGCTCGTTAAATTCTGTGTGATTAATGTACAATTTATAGGAGTTATGGTTGACCCCTACTCAAACTATCAGCTACATCAGATTTTAAAGTAAGAGTGCCTGCCAAATATTAGGATAGGTTATACTTGTATATTAACACTCGCCAATGTGGGACTTTAAAAGTTAACCACCCTGTGTATTAATGAGGGATGTATGACATTACAGTTTTTACAACGCATACCATTACAACGCATAGCGCTTTGGGGTGCTGGATAGTGAATAGTTTAATTTACTATTCCAACTCCAGTCCCCGTGGATAGTAGGGAAGGTGTTGGACAGTAAATGAAATCTATTCCCTATCCTAGAGCGCCCCCCAGCGCAATGCGTTGTAATGGTTTGCGTTGTAAAAGTTGCGATGTAAAAGCACTGCGTGGTAAAAGTTGCGTTGTAAGGATGTTTCCCATTAATGAGCATGCTAGCTATATAGTAGGTAATGGGGTGTCAGCAGTGTTCGTGCGTGGATCTGTAATATTGTGGCATGCAGATGCCTCTTATGTGGGTATACAGTGATTTCATTTTGCTTCTCCTCACTCTGGGTCTCTAATATTTACCATAGCTGCCATGCAGCTTTCTACAACTTAAACTTCGGTTGGAAGTGAATGGGGGGGGGGGTGACGCTGACGCAGGAGTGATGTGATATGCAAACAATAGGAAAACGATTTGTTAATAATCTAAGGATAGCTCTCTATTTTTGATGACAAATATTTGCCTTGTTTTTATTTCTCTTCCATTATCTCCTTGTTCAGAATTTAGTGACAACAGTTATTTTTTGGCCTTTGACAATAGGTTTTTATACAATAGATAATCAACTTTTTAAAGTGACAGTACATGGTTCCGAATATGTTCGTTTTGGCTTAGCAGAGTTAGTTATTTCAGTCTAATTTGAATGCAATGGGAACCCGGGACAGTGTCTCTTACACATTTTGACCTGTCAAATTGTATTTTAACAACTATCCTGAAGAGTATGTAAGGTAAAAATGATGCAAATTAAGGATGGTACTTTTAATGATAAATCTCTAACCCCCAGATTCATCATTGTCCTCTTTTGCGAGTCCTTAATAGCGATTATTAAGGAATCGCTATTAAAGACTCGCAAAACGGGATGCATGTAGAAATCGCAATTCATTTTGCGATTTCTACTGCTTCCTTATTTGCGATTCGCTAATTGCGAATCGCAAATAAGGAATGACTTTCCCATTCATTCCTAGGCCCATAGGAATGAATGGGGAGTCATTCCTTATTTGCGATTAGCAATTAGCGAATCGCAAATAACGAAGCGATTTCAAGGGTGCCAGGGGTGTCCAAAGGACACCCTGTAGCACCCCTGAAATACAAATGTACACAGGTGTTGTGCACACACATGTCCAAAGGACATGTGTGTGTGTAACATACAACTTAGAAAAATGCACTAAAGTGCATTTTTCTAAGTTTTCGCTATTTACCACGAAGTTACACTTCGCGGTAAATAGCGGCCCCATATTGCGAATTCCCAATTTTTAAAAGGTTCATGAATAGCATTTAAGGAATCTCTAATTGAGATTCCTTAAATGCGATTCTTCGCAATTTAGCGAGTTCTGTAATTGCGATTTTTGCATTTGGTATGATGAATCCCAAATGCAAAAATAACGCTCGCAAAGGGCCGGATTCTCAGAATCTGGCCCTTTGCGAGCGGATTTTACTTTGATGAATCTGGCCGTTATTTTGATGCTATTGCGAAAGTGGGTTACAGTTGGCTGGACCTTGAGTACTTCTCTGCCATCTCTTAATTGGCTGGCATCTCTTCTTCTACTGCTTGCTTTCAAGCACTACTTTTTAGGTTGAGCCTAGGCAGTGCATGCTTTGCGAGGCATGCTGTATTGAAGTAGGCTCCATCCACATTTTTAATTGGCTTGTCATTATCCACTGTAAACTGTGGCTTCTCATTGGTCAAAAGGTTTAGTAGTGCCTCCTTAGTACTGCCTTGTTTTACCTGTTGCCTGCCCAAGATCAGGAAGCATGCATACCGAACCGGCACCTCCTCACCACTTATTGTCAGCCAATAGCAACCCCATGCCCAGCATACACAGGGAACTACACTGCTATGGCACAGCACTACCAACTGCCTGCCTTCCTGCCCCTACACTGTTACCTCGCGGTGCAGCCACAGGACAGTGGCTACATTGCCCGTGTCTGCCCGCCAACACGTTGTTCCTGCCATGGAGGTTTCCCACAGCCGGGTGCAGTTAATAAATTCAGGGACCCAAAGATATGTGCCATCGCGGAATAAGAACGGACGTGGTACAGGTAGGCTTTTTATTTATTTATTTATTAGTTTTCACTTTTATGTAGCGCAAACTTTACCCGCAGGTATCAGAGCGCTTTAAATCAGCATGCTTATAACAAGCAAGACTAGCACTCTATATTACTGGCAACTTTGCTTAGCATAAGCAACAGCACCATTCACAAACAATGTTTATATACCAATTGCAAATAAAAAAAAAAAATTATGCAAAGCATTGTCATTTACAATGCCAGTAACTCAAACTTTAATGCTGCGAGACCTATTGCATTGTAAATGCTTGTTTCTTTTCATAATAACTTGTCAAAAAACATTCAGAAAGGACATCCACTTTAGAGCCTTCATGGCATTTTTCATGTAGTTCCCATTTTAATCTCATAAAATCCTTTGCTCCTCAATATAGAAAAAACAGCTTGGCATGTTTATATCCCTTTAGTTAAAGTAGTCCTTTGCCTGGATTGGTGTAAATCGGTGCATTAGTTTTCAAACACACTCTGAACCCGCAATCTCCTGTGGGGGCCTAAAATGTGCTCTTCGACATTGAAATAAATATTAAGAAATTATTTATTGTGGGATTCATAAATTGGACCTAAGTGATAGAATTTCGAAATCTTCCAATACAATTGAAATGAAGAGTTTCAAGTGCTCTAATACGGCCACAAGAGGGCGTTGGGCACATGCAGAGGATTGAGAGCAGGGCATGGCCACAGTCCAGTACTTACTGAAAACCCCTAGTGCGATGCCATACAGAAGGCAAGGGGAGGGGCAAGTTATCGTTCCAGTAGCAATGCCAAAGGTGATATCATAAATGATGTAATAATACATGTTGTCACTTATGATATGATCTTTGATGTCATGTAAATGTAAAATGTAAATGTAGTATACTTGTAAAGCGCACAGCTGCCCCAGCAACGGGGCGTCCCGGCGCTGTATAACTCTGGGGAACCCGTCCTGGCTTTCCCTGTGGGATGGTCCCTTGCTGGGAGTCCCCAAGGTGGAGCCAGGCATCCCCGGAATTGGTGGGGCCGTTGTGGAGATTAGGCAAGCTAATGCCCAGAGTTGCCGAGTGGAACCCCTGATTAGAGTAAGCACCGAAGCGAGAATTATCGAGTCCGCTGACCAAGGTCCACGACCCTGCCGCGTTGGGAATTGAACCCTGGTCCCAGGCTGACTTCTGCTCTCGGGCCTGCCTCCTCTAACCAGTGAGTCACACTACTCCACATGTGTGATGTCATGTGTGATGTCATTCTAAATGCAGGAGGTAGGCTTAAGTTATGGTTTGCAACATGACCATAACTGGTAAATTTCAATGGTTTTCTGCGTTTGAGCAAAAACATAGCTCAGCTTTTAAATGTGTTTTTAATTAGTGTATTTCAAAGTTTTTAACAGAGTTTTAAATTTAAAATCTGTACATAAATAGTGTGATGAGTCAAAAGATACATTTCAGAATCATTTGTTTATTTCCTCTTTCGCACCATTTCACCTTTCTTCACTTAGTAAGCTGCATCCATAAAATTCTGAGTTGGTGATGGTGTGTGTACACTGGTGCCTATATTGGATGTCCACAAACTCACTGCACCTTTGCCTCTATTGGAGTGTTTATATGCCTGAGTCTAGCCCTGAAAGTGAATTGGAGTGAGTGGTGATGTGCATAAATGTGTGCCAATATTGGATGGCAACTGCCTCCATGCACTTTTGCCTTTATTAGAATTAGAATTAGAATTAGATGTGGATTTGTAGAGCGCGAATTGCTGCCCGGAGGCGTCCAAGCGCTAAAAAATAACCAGAAACCATCAGAGGGCTGTAAAGGAGGTTAGCTGAAGTTAAAGGGGTAAGTTAAAAAGGAAGGTCTTGAGCTGCTTGCGAAACACAGACAGATTGGGATTGGCTCTGAGGTGCAGTGGAAGGGTATTCCAGGTCTTGGAGGCATTGTGGGCGAACGTCCTGCCGCTAGATCTGGATCTTTTTATTCTAGGAGCCACTGCTAGAAAGGTCTGGCTGGAGCGAAGACTTCTGTTGAGAGTGTAGTGAGTGACTAGGTCGCGGGTAATGCTAGGGCCTGTGTCCCAGAAAGCCTGATGGGCTATACACATTGCCTTAAAAAGAATTCTCTGACGAACCGGTAGCCAGTGAAGGCTGACCAGTCCGGCCCTCACTGATTGTCTGCGAGGGATCTCAAGCAGTAAGCGGGCTGCGCAGTTCTGCACTGTCTGCAGCCTACTCTGGGGCGCCGAGATAGAGCACATTATTAAAATCAAGGCGTGATTGTATTAGCCCCTGTATAGCCACCTGTTTGGCTTCCATGGGAAGGAGGGGGAAGATTTTCTTTAACATCCGCATGATGCCAAAACAGGTGGCTGAAAGTTTTGAGGCCTGAACGTTGAAAGATATGGATCTATCCAACCAGACTCCGAGACTCTTGATATTGTCTTTAGGAGTTGGAGGGAGACCCAGACACGAAGGCCACAAAGAGGCGGGGAGGCAGAGATCTGGGGGGCCTAAGAGCATCAGCTCAGTTTTGTCCCCATTCAACTTGAGGGATGATGAAGACATCCAAGTCTTCACCTCTTCTAGGCATTCTCTGAGCCCACCTGGCGCAGGCCGGTTGGCTTCCTGCGCCAGTGAGACCACCAGCTGCGTGTCGTCCGCATAAGAGATGATCTTAACCCCGAATGGACGGACGACCTCAGCCAGTGGCCTCATATACAAGTTGAAAAGTGCGGGGCTCAGAGAGGAGCCCTGAGGGACTCCGCACTTCAGAGGCCTGCTGGAGGACACGGACTCACCCTCAAAGACTCTAAAAGATCTGTCCTCTAAAAAGGACTTAAACCACGACCAGGCTTTATCCTTAATCCCGGCACAGGACATACGGTGCAATAAGGTGTCGTGGCTAACCGTATCAAACGCCGCGCTTAGGTCAAGGAGGATCACTGCCACTGATCCTCCTTAATCCACGGTGACCATGAGGAGAGCGGTCTCGGTCCCGTGTTTCGGTCTGAAACCCGTCTGGGTGGGGTCGAGTAAGTGATGATCTTCCAAAAAGTTTACTAGCTGTTGATTTATGTATTTTTCCAAGATCTTACTTTATTAGAGTGTCTATATCCCTGAGTGTATCAGTGTGAGTGGCGGTGTGCCTAAACTTGTCCTTGTGTTAGATGCCCACTTTGCCTCCGTCATAGGGGTCCATCCAGCATTCCTACCATTGTGGCGGGCGGTGCACTCAACACCGCCCGCCACAATGTCAGGAAGGCATGCTGTGCACTTCCATGCACAGCATGGCAGACACCGCGCGGTGCCTGCCATGCTGTGCATGGAACTGCTGGGGGGTACCATAGGTACCCCCCATGTGCACCCCCCATGCCCCCTGAGTCCATGGGGGCCCGCATTGGGCCCCCACAGCAGACTCCGCATGCCTTTCCGTGGCAGCATTGCCGCCACGGAAAGGCGTCTGTAAATGTCCATCCTAATATGGCTGGCGGTGTCTGATAGACAACGCCAGCCATATGAACCCTCTTCCGCAACGGTCGCAAGGCGACCGGGGCGGAAAAGAGGCGGACGGTCTTTCCGTCCGCCGCGGACCCCCCAGCCATCCTAATATGGCAGGGGTCATTCCGGGTAGGAAGGCGGGCCAGCGGTGACTATCCGCCATCCTAATGGGGGCCTTAGTGTTGGTATCCCTGAATCAAGCCCTAAGGTTGTATCAAACTGAAAAGCGGTGTGTGTACACATTTTCCTATGTTGGAGGCCACTGGCTCAATGCACCTCTTTCTCTGTGGGAGTATTCATTTCCCTCAGTCTAGAACTGAGTACATATCAGACTGAGTGGTGGTGTGCGTAAGCTTGTGCCTTCATTAGAGTGTTCATATCCCTGAGTGTAGCTTTGAGTGCATATTTGTGTGAGTTGCGGTGTGCATGAACGTGTGCTTGTATTAGACAGCTACTGACTCACTGCACCTTTGCCTACACCAGAGCGTTTACATCCCTAAGTCTAGACATGAGCAGTGCTTTAAATGGGTCGGTACTCACCAGTACTGAGTACCAGCACTTGATAATAGTACTGTTGATGGCTTGGCGCATTTGGGGGTTTAGCTATTGATCTGCATGTATGGGAAGTTTGAGACCCCTATCCAGACCAATGCAAGGACAAAATGAATACTCAATAGAAGTGATTTGTATCAGCATGTCCCACTCAGCCAATTTCTTCCCATTCAAAGCACTAGCCCTGAGTGTGCACTAGAGTGAGGGGTGGGGTGCATACAAGTCTGCCTGTGTTGGACACCTACTGCCTCACTGCATTTTTGCCTCTGTCCGAGTGGTCACATCCCTGAGTCTAGCCCTGAGCGGGTATCAGAATGAGTGGTGGCCCCTCCTAATCTATCTGCCAGTGGTTTGAAATATGGGGTTTCATTTGGACAAAGAGCTTACTCTGGTCTCTTCATTAAACATAAACCACAGGGCCTGCTCTGGGCTATTTGAAGGATGCTGTCATCACTGCTAGGATCTATGCAGGGGATGCTAAGTAACATAAAGTTATGATTTACTCAATGCTTAAGAAACTCTCTATAGTTGGGTCTTCCTGAATGTTCTATTCATAATTTCCCAGTAGTGCAGATTGCTGCCTCATACTTGTTACTGGCACTTGAATTTGAAGTCCATATGGCATACCAAGCTGTACTGACTCTGATACAAAGATGTATAGTTGAAAATCTAATTTTTCACTAGCAAGCAACCCATCACTAACAAAAACTATAACTAGCACACACCACATACACCATACAATACTAAAGTCTAAAGTTTGAGGCTGAGCGCACAGTGTAGCAGTATAAACTCCAGAGTATGTGCTCTGTGTCTGTTGTCCAAAACATCTTGATAATGGTACCACACATCTTTCTTTAATCTGCATATCTCATAGTCCTGTGTGGAACCAGCATAGCCCTGACTGATGTTTATTTTAGGCCGTAAGTGCATCCTCAATAAACCATCCTCTTATTAAGCCTTTGCACATCAATACCAAAAGGATGGTCCTTGTCTTCCATCATCCACATTTCTTCTCTCAAGAATGTATTTTTTTTTTCAGGCACCTAGTACCATCAAGATGGGGTGCAAGCTGGACCCAACGAAGAAGGAGAAAAATGGTCCTGGGCAGAAAGCCTACAAGCAGAAGGGAGCAAAGACTTGAGTGGCTATTTCCCAACCACTGTGTAAGTGATTCACAGTACCTCCTACAGTCCTGAACCACCAGGACACCTGAGTTTAATCCCAAATTGTGACATTCTTAGTTTTGTTTGCTTCCACTATGTTCAATACCCTTGTACAGTAGTGCAATTCAGGTTGTGTGTTATATTTCTATTTATGTTTTCAATAATGCAAATATTTAATGTGCTTCCCATGACAGATAGGAAAAGTGGGAGTACCTCAAAGCTGTTGTGTGTGGGTCACCTTTGCAGCCTCTGCTGAGCAGGTTACATGCTCATGTAGTTGTGCACAAAAATAAACCTGGTTGGGTTCTCTGCGTGCATTTAACAGGTTGCAGCTCCATCTGATTCTTTTTTTTTAATCACTCCCGCTTATTGGACTTGCCACATCGGCTTACTCCAAATCTCACATTTTAGTCAACATACACCACACAGTACAAATATGGACCCATGAGATGTACATAGTTAGTGATATGCTCTCATTTTTTATTGAAAGAATTTTAATGCAGTAAGAAAAAAAGTAGAACAAAGACATTAAAAACCATCAAACCATCAAGCTAATCCAGAAGCAATTCAAGGTACAAAACATAAAAAGGAAACCACCACCAACAGACAAGTAAATGAAGAAAGGACAATGTTGGATCCTTTCCCTCTTATTCAATAAACCATGTCCACATTTTAATATTTGCATTTTTTCATAGCACACGCCTGGCCCAAGGGTGTTAGAACAATTTATAAGATTGAGCTTGTAGTACCCATTTTTGCAGCACAGGAAAATTGGCTGATTTGCTGAGAATTACAGGATGTTGAATAGAAGTTAGTGTTCTAGCATAGTTCTTCATGTTCCACAGTCAGCAGCCTCTAAATACTATGCAATGTTTTTTCCACCTCCTCCTCATACTTCACCATGGGCTCATGCTGTCCAGACATTACATTCAGCTTGAGCGGGTGATCATTGTGGTATTAATGAACCGCTTACACCCAATGTTTTGCTTGTACTTGGTAAGTTGGAGGACTGGTGTATCAGACAAATCCTCTTCCACCCTTGCACTGGTCTTTGATCCACCAGCATCTCTGTGTTGTGCCCCCTGTAATATTCTTATTTCTATAAAATGACAGCAGTGTCCCCTGTGACTAAACAGCTTGTTGTGCAGAGAGGAAGGTGGTCAGTGTCTCCAAAGGCAGGTTGTCTCAACATTGTGACGTGAAGTAATGCTACACCTTGAAGAACAGACAAAGAGACGAGAAATAAAGGAAACTGATGGGCTCCAAGGTCCACAATCATACATCAGTCCTGGTTATCCTTCGATATCTGATGGGAATAAAAAAACAAAGGAACAAAGTCAGACTCATAGAATTGTCAAACTCCAAGCCACCATCAGCTGTTCCAGCTCTGTCATGTTGTAGTCTGTAGCTTCCTGGCTTCATGATTACTAGCCCCGTTGAGATGACTATTCCTGTGGGAATATTGCGTTTTGGACACCTTTCGGCATGGGGCACATGAAACTGAGACACTGCTCTCTGCATCCCTGGATGCATCATAGACTCTGGTTCACTCTGCAGTAGGACTGCTCAGAGCTTAGGGACGACAGGCCACTGAAACTCCCAGGGCTGCCAAGTGTATACTTTTATGGTTGTAACAAACTAAATAAAGTTTTTCTTGACAATCCCAGGGCTGCCAAGTTTTCTGATTGTCTATGTGTGACATTTCTATCTGTGCAATGTGTTTTTGTGTGACCTTGCTACAACATATATATGTATATGTAGAGTGACACTTAACTGCTAGCTAGATAATGCACTACTGCATGTGAATCCTACTACACTACTGGAAGAGGTGTGGTGCCTGACTCCGGAATCTGGGGATCACGGTTCGATCCCTGGCACCGGTAGTAGATTAAACCAGCACCATGTGACTCTGGGCAATAGCTTGCTTAATCTTCCCGATGGCGCCTAGAGACCCTTACGGGTGATTGTGTGCTTTACAAATGTGGATTATTATTATTATTACAAATGTGGATTATTATACATTTTATGTTCATTGTAAGTGGCTAGAGAGAGCCCTAAAGCTGACAAATGCTGGGGGTAGCATTCGGACACATTGTTGGATCGTGAAATTAATTCAGGCATTACATCCATCACTTTTTTGTATACTTCAATTATTGACTGAGTTACATCCCAGAACTATAAGGATGATTGATGTCTTTAATGAATTTTACGCAAGATATAGATGATAAGAAACTATGAGCATTTTTTATTCAGAAAATCAAATTCCTTTTGACCTAACCAACCTTCTTCCAAATCTTCACTGGTGATAGATAATATTACTTCTTTTATACTTCATAAAGAATAAGATATACTCAACCTATGATATTCTTTTGTTGAATAACTGATTTAAGATTTTTATAGTCTTCTTTGTGATGGTTCAAAATTCTGCCACCTTTATTAGAGCCTATAACCAGTTATGTAATAAAATATTTCAATCCTTCATGAGAAATAGAGAGCAGGACACTGTATTCTCTTAGCATCTCCACACATTAGTATGTTTTCAACATAGACCTCTTTTTGAAAAGAGCATTAGGATTTGTTGTACAATAAACTTTGCTGTGGAATGAAATCAAGATGGATTTCAGTTCAGATAGCATTAAAGAACAAAAGCATTGCCTGTTTATACAAACTCTATTCACCATGGGCCAGATGTGCGAACCTTCTGGCAAGCTTGAGGAACACAGTTCTGTCTAGTTTTAGCAATTTCCGACTATTCTTCAATTGTGGTAAAATTGCTAAAGCTAGACAGAACTGTGTTCCTCAAGCTTGCCAGATCCATTATGGAGATGCAACCAATGTTTTCTGTCATACAAACAATATTTATGGCTTACTGAAGTGTAAAGGGAAGTCCTTTGTCCTCAAGTGTCATGATTATTCTTCAGTTGCGCTAATTTTGATATTCGTAATTTATATGGTTGACGAAATAGAACTTGTTTCTTGTAACAGACAATTCTTTGGGCTTTTCACATTTTTCAAGTCTTTTGACGAACATGTTTTTACTCAAATGTTTTCTAGATCTTTTTATTGACTTCACAAAATCAACTAAAGCCTTGTTCATAATATCGGTGATATTTATACTCAACAGACCACCAACTTCATTTAAAATGTATTATCCATTTTCTTTATAGCAGCTGCCAAGGTAAAGAGCTTTGAAATAAACTTTTGTTGCTTTTTACAAATGTTGTCATGGGGGGAACGATGCTTGTTTTGAGCTTTTGTGGTTAGCCTCAGTAATTACTCCACAATCTGGCAAGCTCTAGTACAACATCAACCACCTTGGCAGGAAATCAAGAATTTCCAGCCTATTGCTCCAATAAGGCATTTAGGGCCAGATGTAGGAGCCCAAATACCGGTCGGTAACGGCCGATTTCAGCCGTTACCGACCGGTATTTAGGAATTGGCATGTAGGGGCCATTATTTTACAGAATCAGTAAATTTACCGATTCGGTAAATTTACCGATTCTGTAAAATACCGAATCGGTAATTTTACCGATTCGGTAAATTCAAATGTAGGTGACACTCCTAAGAGTGTCACAGGCCCTTAAGAGTCGGTATTTTACCACACAATCCTATTGTGTGGTAAAATACCGAATCCAGGTGTGCATGCACATCTGTGCATGCACACTGTGCAATGTGACACACAGACATGCCCTAAGGGCATGTATGTGTGCCACATGTCACACATGCCTTTACTTCGGGTGCTATAGGGTATCAAAGTGACACCCCCTGCACCCTTGCAACATTCGGTATTTACCGATTCGGTAAATACCGAATCGGTATTTCCCATTGATTCCTGTGGACTTCACAGCCCATAGGAATCAATAGTAAATACCGATTCGGTATTTACCGAATCGGTAAATACCGAATGTTACCGATTCGGTATTTCTAATTAAAAAAATTAGCTACATCTCCCACCTTCATATTTACCGATTCATAAATACCGAATCGGTAAAATTCGGTATTTATGAGTCGGTAAATGTCCCTCACCTACATCTGGCCCTTATAGAGGTATTATTTTGTTCATGTGTTTCTTAAAGAGACATGTTGTTTTTATTAACACTAAACCTTTCTTTCATAAAGTTTTGAAAGGCCTTGTGTGCTTTCTTTGGAGGGATTGCATGTCCATCCCTCACATGCTCAGTAACCATTTGTGTGTATATATGGTGATCTAGTGCTTGGACATTCACTGGTTTACAGGAGAGGTCCTGTTCCCACCAAACCCTAAAAGAGCACATTACTCTCTTATTGTCTTTTTTTCTCTTTTAATTGAGGGAAATCTGGGAGAGTAAACGCGTCTTGTCATATGTTGAGCCCATCTGCAGAGAGAAAAATGGGCTGCCGTGCGCCAACGCAGGCACTTTGCACCATGGTGCAAGGGAGCCTGCATTGCGTGATGATTATTTTTGTGCATGAAGGAAAACCTTCCTGCACTAAAACAATCACAAGAGGCTTTTCCCTCTTTCTATGTGTGCTGCAGAAAACATATTTCTCCTCATTGTGCCTCCCTCACACCTCCCCTGAGGGGGGGTACGTTTTTGCCGCTGCCTCAAACTTATGATTTCACGTAAATCTGGGGCAGTGTAAAAAAGCCATGAATGTTGCTGGGAACGCCCCCAGCAACACCCATGGAACATCCATTTCACCCAGTTTTCTGTGCAGAAGGGGCACATATATATAAGGCCATAAAAAGTCAAGTAACATGGGTTTACATGGCCTTATAAACATGCCAGTGGCACATTGCACCGCAGGAATGTAAAAAGAGTGACGTTCCGGCAGCGCAAAAGTTCTGGTAGAGGTCCCCTAATGATTATAGAGAAGTCCCCATTATCTGAAAAGTAGTTAGCTGAGTAGCACAGGAATAATAGCTTCTGTCTCATTAACCTGGACACAACAGAATGGCCACATTCCTTGGCCCAAGCGTAAGTATTAATTACCAGAACAACAAATTTAAAAACCAGTTATTGGAAAGTATATCAAAGCAGAGCCGGACTGGCCTTTCACTGCATCTGGCATTTCCCTGGTAGGCTGGAGCATTAGAGGCTTTTGAAATCCCAGGCCACCTGCTGGCGCCTAAGTCACTTTCCTCACCTCCTGAGAATAATTTTAGCAGACATAGAGGAGCGGTAGGAAGAGAAAGCACAAGATCATGGAAGCAGTAAGAGGTATGATGGAAAGAGAGAGACAGGGAGAGGATAGAAAAGGAGTGGGCTAGTTTAAGCATTTTTCCAGGGCTGCTTCTGGTTCCCCAGTCTGGCCATGTATCAAAGAGATTTTTCTCCACTAGGGAGATGCCTTGTGCTTTCTATGCAGGGCCGGGTCTAGCAATGGTTGAGCCCGGTGCAACAGTTTTTTTGTCACCCCCTCTCCCTATGACCTTCTTCTCCACAAATTCCCTCAGTACCACCCTTCAACAGTGCCCCTCATCTCTCCATAGTCTCTCTCTGACATGCATTTCAAGCACTATTTGCGATTAGCAATTTGAGAATCGCAAATTGAGAATAATTTCAAGGGTGCAAGGGTGTCATAAGGATACCCTGATGCACCCCTGAAATTTACATGTGTGTGCATATGGCGCACATACATGCTCTAAGGGCATGTATGTGCAGCACATTGCACCTTAACAAATGCCAAAAAGTGTATTTGTGAAAGAAATCGCAAATTACCACCAACTTGAAGTTGGTGGTAATTTGCGATTCCTTAAGGCCAAATTGCACTTTTTTGGTGCTTCTTACATTGCAATTAAGGAATCACAAAATTTGCGATTCCTTAAATGCAATCTCAAAATAAGGAATCGCAAATTTTGCGATTCCTTATTTTGCCATAATACTTACCATTTAGCAAAATTGCTTTCGCAAATGCCGTCCGTTTGCAAATGCAATTTTGCTTGATACATATGGCCCTCAGTTCTGTAATCTGCATGGTACAAGCTCACTCTTCTTTTGCACTCCAGTTGTTTGCACTGGCATTTCATTAGTGTGAATCCTCTGTGTATCAACTGGCATGGGGTCTGGTTCTCATTGTATCGCTGTGTTTAAGGATAAGCAATGAGTTGTTGCAGGAGGTGATCCAATTGTTGAAATTCTTGATGATTTGGGGAGGCTGTTGGTGTGTTCAGTGTGGTGGGTGTTGAGAGAGGTGTTCCAGTGTTTGTCTATGATGCTGTTCCAGTTTCGGCTGGGTAGTGTGACGATGTTGCGCGTTTGTTTGACCGGGTCGGGGATGTTAAACCTAACTACCGAGTGTTCTGTTCATGGGACTGGTTTGATGTTTTCCACTCAGATGTTATTGAAGTTGGTGAAAATAGGGTCCAGGTGGTGTCCGGCAACATGGGTAGATCCCTTTTCTCATTGGGCGAGGCCCAGGCTTCCAAGGCCTTCAATGAGTGCTCTTGCTCTTGAGTTGTGGTTCGTGTGGTCTTCCAGGTGGAAGTTCAGGTCTCCAAGTGGGATGTAATTGTTAGAATCGAGGGCAAGTGGTGCAATGAAGTCCGTTATGATGTTAGTGATGGGATGCACAGACCTCGTGGTCTCTAGACGAGAGTGCAGCTTAGGGTGAAGTTGGCTGTGACGTTGAGCTTGACCAACAGGTGTTCCATGTTAAAGGATGACGTGTCCGTGGATGCACTGCAGCTGATGTTGTTCTCGTGGATGATAGCAATTCTGCCTCCGGGCTTGTGGGGTCTGTCCAGCCTGGCAATGTTGTAGCAAGTAGAGATGTCTGTAGAGATGGCAGGTGCCGTTGTAGGGCTGACCCAGGTTTTCATGAGGAAAAAGTGGTTAGAGGTTTTGTCATGCAGCAGGGGCCAGATATCTGTGGCGTGTTTGGTGAGTCAATGAGTGTTAAGGAGTATGCACGCAACTGTGGAGTATTGTGTGGGTGGTTACACAACTGTGTGAGTGTGAGATAGGGGATGTTGAGTCCTGTTTGAGCGGAGTGTTGGGTGTGGTTAAGTACCTTTAGTGACATTGTATCTTTCTTGGATCTGGCAAAGGCCACAATGAGTTGATTATTCACTTTGTCCTGGTAAGTGCAGATGCTAAAGTTGGAAACAGTATGCATGAAATTGTCTATGAAAGAAGTCTTTCCCTAGGCGGAATGAGGAGGAACAGAGGACGATGGAATGGTGATAGGCTGGCTCATATAAAAAGTGGAAACCACCTTGTGGACTAATACTCAGCAGGTGTGGAAGACCAGCTTTACCTGGTAGTAAACTGAGAAGGGTGGGTAAACTATAAGGGTCTGAGGTTCTATGGCCCTATATGTTGAAATTATCCCTACTAGCAACACCATTTTCATAGTAGGAAGAACTGGACAACTGTGCATGGGCTCAAAATGGGATGACTTGAAGAAAGTCAATATGAGATTCAATTAAAATATTTGGATCCATCATAATTCTGAACTGGGATAACCAATGCCTTATTTTCTTTATACTTGATGGTGATTTATGCTGAAATATTTGGAAAGTTCATTTACAAGTATTTTAGTTTTGGTGTTTGATAGGAAACAATTGACAAATTGCACCCTTCTCCTTTTACGCACTCTGTTGTCCTGAAGGATTGTGACTGTGTTGCAAATACAGAAGGGAAAGGGCAAACACTAGTCTCTGAGTTAAAAAAATAAATAAAAATAATGGGCAGATGACATGGCATGCATTTGACTACTGTGTTTGAATGCACAGCAAATGCTACAAGATAAAATATAAAAACAAAATAAAAAGGACTCTGTATTGAACATTTTAATTTTGAACTCCTGCAAGGTAATTCTGGCTATACTGCAGCACCACCCAGTACCATGAGTTCCAGAGCCACTGTTTCTGGGGAAAAGTTTCCTGAACAATTTTGACTCCAGCAAGGATATTTTTTAAAGTGAGAAATCAGTGAGGAGACATGTACCCAGCTAGAGCCTGAGTGAGAGATAGTGACGCGTGGTGCAAGAGCCTTTTTTTGTGGCACTACCCCGAGACCTCCTTCCCCACGAATTTCCTCACTACCATTCTCCAACAGTGCTCCTCATCTCTCCATAGTCCCTCTCTGACATGGATTTCATTTTTTTAATATCACTACTCATAGTTCACTCACGCTCAGTTCGTGTGATCTGCATGGTACACATTCACGTTCTTTGCAGTAGGCACATTATCCCTCTGCGCTACTTTAGCATGAGTCAAAGATGCCACTAGACAACATTCCAATGTCTCACCAGTAGGAGCATTAATCACCAGACTCATCTCGACGTTTTTATTATTGCTTGAAACTGCTCGAGGCACAAGGAAGTTCACTGCTTTTAAAACCATAAGTTATTTCTAAACACAGCACCCCCCCAACAAAGTCAGCGCCAGATGCAGCTGCACCGGTTGCACTTGCCTAAAGCTGGCCCTGTTTCTATGCTCCCCAGAAAAGGTATCCATAATAAGCTGTGAGACAGCAAGGAGAAAATTGATACCATGAGTGGTTCTTTAACAGTTGATTCACTTATCATGAGTCTAACATCACAGTGATAGGGGCTCTTGTGAGCTGAAGGAAAACTTTAGAGAGCCGATGAAAGTCAAACATCTCAGTCCTTCGATACCCTCAAACCTCCCAACTTGGCAGAGTTCAGAAAACTCAGGGGAGGCAGACCAGGGCTCGAGTCTGGGTACCACACGCGTGGACGGCGTCCCTCCACTTATTTTACCAGGGGCACACCGTCCCCCCTTCCAAACAGCTGGACTACACTCTTTGGCCTCTCTGGGACGAGGAGCTTGGCACCTTTCGTGACATCACTTCCGGTCGTGACGTCTCTTCCGGTGACAGCGTCCCCCCCACTTCTTTTTTTACAACTTGTGCCCTGAGGCAGACGAACTACCACGTTACCACTTCCTGGGGAAAGCAGCCTCTTCTGAGGGCTGTTCAGTTTTGTGAATCCTCGATAGTTAATGTTAATAGAGCAGTGTTTCCTTAAATAAAACAAAAACATTGAAAACAGGCATAGACTATGTGCTGTCTGACCATCTAATTAGGGAACCTGAACTCTGGGTAATCAAAAGAAACTGAGCTCCAGCTTGCCACAGAAGCTGAGTTTTTCACATGTTTAATGATAATTGAGCAATACACTGAATTAAACCTCATACCTGGAGCTATAAGGTGGCTAGTGAGAATACATGGAAGATAGCAGAGTTGAAGGACTGTAGGTCAAGATAAACTATTTCTTCTTCAACATTGTAGCTGTATTTAGATTCACAGCCATGAATAACGCTGATCAGAACAGCACATGTATGATATACATTCAAATAAAACAGTCATGAAGATCACCTTAGTTATACAGGCAATGCAGTACCATTTCTCTGACTGCTGTCTCCAGGACTATGTTACAGGATAATTTACAGTTCAAAGAGTGGGTTCAAGGTACAGATCTCTCCTTAACTTAATCCATCAAGGCGACTTAAGTTTAGCTCTGAGTTTGAGCAATGCTCTTGAAATTTATGGGATGAAAATCTTCTATCACTTCATGGTGGAAAACTGCCTCTTATGATTGCAGTTCCAAATGGAGACCCAGGGCTGTTCCTTTGTATGGAGAGGAATTTGGAAACATAGGGTCCGATTACGATGTCGTACAGACCGCCAATGACATTCAGGGCTGCGTGTTCGACTGCAGGATTATGACATTCAGGACTGCGGTCGGACTGCCAGATTACGATGCCGGAGGTTGGATAATTGCGGGACGGGGGGAAAGACCGCCGCCTCCAACTGGATCAAACATCCAGTCAGGGCGGCGGTCAGACAGGTAATCCCTGAATGGCAGTGGTGCCTCCGCAGGCACCGCCGTTGGGATTATGGTGTCACTTTCCTTTAGCCTTTTCTTGCGGTCCAACCGCCATGAAAATGCAGACGGAAAGTGATTTTGGGGTCGCCTAGCAGGGCCCCCGTCCACCATTGGCCTCCGCTATGGAGTCAGGGGCCCCCATGGTTCCCCCCCAAACATCCATGCACTCTGTGCCAGCCCCTTCCAGGCCGCACCACAAGCCTTGACGCAAATAGGCATGTTTCTGACTGTCTACACGGCTGTTGAATCGCAATACAGTGGTCGGGACCGCCACCTACTTGTCAGGCGGTCCAGATCCCGAAACAACGGCGGTCGGACGCTAGTCCCAACAACATTGTAATGAGGGCCATAGTTGCAGTTTGCATGACTCTTCAAACTGCAGCATCAGTCGCTGACTTTAGGCATCCCATTAGTGATCAGCCTCTTAAATCGCCCTGTCCGGCTGAGTAGTCAACAGAGCCACTGAGAGGTACATACCTCATACCCCATTTTAATGTGCAGCTCTCAATTTGCTCGAAAAGAGTCACTATGAGATCCTAACTTTTTTTCATATAACCGCATTTTTTTACTTTTTAGTACTTACCGCTGCTTGTGGTAGTTTTTAATCCAAGATCACTGAAGGGAAAAAGAAGAAAAATATTTCAGACCAGGTGATTAAAAACATCAAATTTACCCATAACAGATAAGGAAAAATAAATAACATTTTTAGATGTTATGGCTACATGTTTTCTTCGAGACTCATTAAAGGAGAACCTGCCCCACATTCAAATCATGAGGATGAAGCAAATAATGTTGAAGAAATCTGAATTGTTAAAAGAGAAAGCAACATGACATAAAAAAATCAAGGAGAGTGCATTTGACAACAGAGATCCCTTTTTGTATTGACAATGTAAACAAACATCTTATGAGATATTTTGAATGACTTCCAACTGATTTTGTATAATTTGAGGGAAAATGTAATGTCCAAAGATTTTTCTCAGACTGAATAGGAGGTTGAGGAACAGTAGTCCATGCCACAGTGACTTCCCGTCTGGACTACGCGAACGGCCTCTACCTGGGCTTACCAGCCTACCTTGTTAAGAAACTCCAAATGGTTCAGAATATTGCTGCAAGATTAATTAGACATGTCCCTTTTCGGCAGTATATCTCTCCGTATATCAAGAAACTACATTGATTGCCGGTAGCCAAGATAATTAAATTGAAGGCCTTAACCGTAGCTTTTCGTTCAATTCATGGAAAGTGCCCAAGCTACTTGAAACAGAGGCTTGGCGCCTATAAGCAGACTCGCTCACTGAGGTCAAATTCTCAGAACCTTCTTTGCACCCCTAGAGTTAAGAAAGCCCGGATGGGTGGCAGATCTTTCATGCTTGGTGCATCCAAGTTATGGAACTCCCTGCCTAATGCCTTGCTCTATATTGCCTCTGAAACTCAATTCAGGAAAGCAGCAAAAAAATTGGCTTTTTAACCTAGACAAACGGCCTCGAATTCTCGGTCGTTGAGTGATTCTCGCGCACCACCTGTTACTATAGCACCGGGACACCTCTTAGGAGGTAGCTGTTTGCGCTCTATAAATGGCTGTATTAATATTATTATTTGAGGGCAGATAGTCGGTAGATGGAGCATCTGGTTTGAATGAAAGAACAAGTACACCTCAACGTAAAGCTTGCATTTGGTGTGAGACACTGTATTTTTTTAATCCTGGTATGGAGCCTTAAAGGATAAAGTTGGGCTTCCTCCAGTGCTCTTGGTTGATGTAATGGCGTCATGGTGTTCATCTTCTATGACAGCTTCTGATTAGATGATGTGTGAATTGATTCCAAGAAGCTTCTCATTACAGCTGAAAACTCTGCATCAAGTTCCCAGATCAGGTGTCTATCTCCCTCAGTTTCAGGGTTGCACCATCTGCTTGCAAAGAGACAGCATTTTACGCTGGCAAACGTGGGTATCATAAGCAGGCATGGACCACACACTGGGGCCTATTAGGATGGCGGACGGACCTGCGTCTGTCCGCCATCCCAGAGGTGGAGGGACCGTCCGCAGGGGCAGCGGCGGTCCCTCCGTGCGAATTAGGATGTGACCGCCACCCTGGCGGTCACATCCTGTATGTTTAACATTGCGGCGGGTGCTGCTTGAAGCAGCACCCGCCGCAATGTTAAAAATGCATGTTTAGCCTTTACATGTACATAGCGGCAGGCACCGCGCCGTGCCTGCCGCTTTGTTCATGTAAAGGCAGGGGGTACCATAGGTACCCCCCATGTGCACCCCCCACCCCCTGACACCCTGGGGGCCCGCAACGGGCCCCCAAACTGAAAAGACCACATGCTTTTCCACGGCGGAAAAGCAGCCGTGGAAAAGCATGTTTACGCATGCCTCCTAATATGGCTGGCGGTGTCTGATAGACACCGCCACCATATTAGAGCTTTTCCAAAGCTGCGTACGGACTTCCCGACCCCCCTGCCATCCTAATCTGGCGGGGGGTCTTGTGAATCACCGCAGGGGTGCATCCGCATCCTCGGGGCCGGCGGTGGCTTCCGCCGGCCCCGAGGATGCGGATTCACCGCAATCATAATCGGGCCCACTATATTTTGTCACCAAGCGAAATAGAGGTACCTTTAGTTAAGGGACCATAGAAGAGGGAAAGGTCCTAGCAGGCTGTTGAAGGTGTACATGCCAAAACACATTAAAGGCATCCTACAGCACAAACAGGACCCTGTGACTCTAAGGTCACACCGATAGGTGCTCTTGCAGGCTGAAGGAGAATCCACAACTCAAAGAGTGGATTCAAGTTACAAAACTCTCCTTAACTTAGTCAATCAGGCTGCCTTAAGCTTAGCTCAGAGTTTAAGCAGAACGCGGGAACACTGCCGGATGATATTCCACTGACACTTCATGGTGGAAAACTGCCTTAGTTCAAGGCAGTTCACTATTAACACTCTTTACTGTTCCTTTGTATATTTTCCTGTGCCTGAGGATGGGTATTCAACAGAGTTACCGAGCGGTATGAACACCCTACATCCTATTTAAATATGGGGTTGTGAATTTGCTCAGAGTGACTATACCGCCCTAAATTCTTTTTTATATTACAGACATTTTTCAGTTATCAAAAGTACTCACTGCTGGGTGTGGTAGTTGGGGGCGCTGATAGGTAAAAAAAAAGAAAAACATTTCAGAATAGTTGAATAAAACAATGAGATTTGTAGGTTTGTAGGCTTGTAGGCTGAAGACGCATTCACAATTTAAAGAGTAGATAGATGTTACACAATTCAACGTAACATGTTTGATCAGTTTAAGCTAGGCCTGGGTGATAAATTCTGTTCCGCTCGCGGAATGTGGGTAATTTTGCGTTCCACGGAGAACGTGAAATTGCCCAAAATTCTGCGTTCCTCGACTTCGCAAACATTTTTGCTTGTTCGCGTTCTCAAAATGCGTGTTTGCGAGATATTTCCCCTCGAGCACGCAAACAGCAATTGCGAACAGGAAAAAAGCATCGCGAACAAGCAATTCTGCGTGTTCACGGAATTTCTGCGTGTTCGCAGAGATTTTTTTACCGTTTCGCGGCGATTTGCGTAATGCGATTACGCAAATTCCGCCCACCCCTAGTATAAGCACAGCTTGTGAAACCTACTAGATACAAATTCACTCCCACAGCATGGTGGGAAACTGGGAACAGTTCACTATGAAGACCCGGGTTGTTCCTTTGTATGGAGAGAGATTTGGAAGCGTATATGCTCCTTGCACCACTGTTCAAACGTTGGCATCACTGGCCTGACTCTGGGCATCCCACGAGTTATCATCCCTCGTACATTGTCCTGTGCCTGAGGATGTGTAGACAACAAAGTCACTGAGAGGTTGGGACTCCTCAGACCCCCCCCCCACCCCAACTCACCATTGCCTTTGGTAGATATTTCATCTGGGAGCACTGAAGGGAAAAAGAAGAAAATCATTTCAGAGAAAGGTGAATAAAATACTCAAATTTACCTATAACAGACAGGTTTAAGAAACACATTTTTTAGACTTTATGGCTGCATGTTTTCTTCCAAACTTATTAAAGGCGAACGTGCCAAAATATGCAAATTGTGAGGATGAAACAAACACCTTTGGAGTAACCTCACTTGTTAAAAGAGAAAAGAAGATTGCATGAAAAAATTCAAAAAGAGTAGATCAAAGAATAAATATTGAGGAGCTGAAAGTTAAATAGTAACAGTTCCAAAAAGCAATCTTTTGAAATACTGAAAAAAGAAAATAGGATTAGAAACACATGTGTAACTCCAGGTAGTTCTACAACTGTGCTATGTTTCAGGGATTCATGTGGTTGAATAGTTTTGTGAATCCTCAATAATTGATGTTAATGGAGCAGTGCTTCTGTAAATTGAAAAACATTGAAAACAGGCATAAACCCTGTGCTGGCTATCTACCTAATTAGGGGACCTGAACTCTGGGCAATGAATTTGCATGAAGCTGAGCTCCAGCTCACCACAGAAGCTCAGCTGGTCACATGTTTACAGATAGTTAAGCAATATCCTTTTCTTAAAATGTCATCTTGAGGGAATATGTAATTTATTAATCTGTAACTCTCACCATGAGTGACTGTCATAGATATAAGTAGTGTCACCTACTACCATGTTACTCCTAACTCCTTTTGTAATTTACTTTGCTCTAATGCAAAGCGCTCTGACGCCTCTGGGTAAAGTATGCGCTATATGAAAATGCATAAATAAATAAAATAATGAATAAATATACAGAATTAAGCCTCATACCTGGAGGGGTGTGTTAGTTAGTGAGAATACATTTAAGATAGCAAAGTGGAGGACTGTAGGTTAAGATAAACTATTTCTTCTACAACATTGTCGGTTTTTGTAGATTCACAGTTGTGAAAGTCGATGATCAAAACAGTACATGTAAGACATACATTAAAATAAAGCAGTAATGAAGCTCACATTAGTTATACAGGCAATGCAGTACTGTTTCTCTGACTGCTGTCTCTCGGACCATGTGACTCTGAGGTCAAAGTGATAAGGACTCTGTGACTCTAAGGTCACAGTAATAGGGGCTCTTTCAGACTGAAGAATAATTCACAGTTCAAAGAGTGGGTTCAAGTAACTGATCTCTCCTTAGCTTAGTCCATCAGGGTGACTTAAGTTTAGCTCTGAGTTTCAGCACTGCTCTTGAAACGCACGTGATGAAAATCCTCCGTCTCTTCAAGGTGGAAAGCTGCCTCAGCTGAGTGCAGTTCCCAATGGAGACCCAGGGCTGTTCCTTTGTATGGAGAGAAATTTGGAAACATAGTTGCAGTTTGCACCAGTGTTCAAACTGCGGAATCACTCGCTGACTCTAGGCATCCATGAGTGATCAGCCCCGTAAATCTCTCTCTCTCCGAGGATGGGTGGTCAACAGAGTAGGGGTAGGTGGAATTTGCGAAAATCGCGTTACGCAAATCTCCGCGAATCGGTAAAAAATCTCTGTGAAAACGCAGAAATTCCGCAAACCCGAGGAATTGCTTGTTCGCGATGCTTTTTTACTGTTCACAATCGCTGTTTGCGTGCTCGGGGGGAAATATCTCACGAACACGCATTTTGAGAACGCGAACAAGCAAAAAATTTCGCAAAGTCGCGGAACGCAGAATTTTGGGCAATTCCCGGTACACGAAATTACCCAAATTCCGCGAATGGAACGGAATTTACCACCCAGGCCTACAACAGAGTCACTGAGAGGTACATACCCCACGCCCCATTTTAATCTGGGCTCCGAATTTGCTCGAAGAGTCACTATGAGACCCTAACTTCTTTTCATATGACAACATTTTTTACTTTTCAGAAGTACTCACCGCTGCTTGTGGTAGTTTCTTCATCTACGGGCGCTGAAGGGAAAAAGAAGAAGAAATTACCCAAATTCCGTGAATGGAACGGAATTTACCGCCCAGGCCTACAACAGAGTCACTGAGAGGTACATACCTCATGTCCCATTTTAATGTGGGCTCCGAATTTGCTCGAAAAGAGTCACTATGAGATCCTAACTTCTTTTCATATAACAACATTTTTCACTTTTCAGAAGTACTCACCGCTGCGTGTGGTAGTTTCTTCATCTACGGGCGCTGAAGGGAAAAAGAAGAAGAATATTATAGAACAGGTGATTAAAACAGTCAGATGTGCCCAGAACAGAAAAGAACAATAAATAACACCTTAAGATGTTATGGCTATATGTTTTTTTCCAGACTTGTTAAAGGAGAACCTGCCCAACATCCAAATCATGAGGATGAAACAAATAATTTCGGAGAAATCTGAATTGTTAAAAGAGAAAGCAACATTACGTAAAAAAATCAAGGAGAGTTTGTTAGACAACATAGGGCTAGATGTAGGTAATTCTAATTTACCGATTCATAAATACCGAATTTTACCGATTCGGTATTTATGAATCGGTAAATTAGAAGTAGGCAGATGTAGGTAAATTTCATTTTACATTTACCGAATCTGTAAGATTCGGTATTTACCAATTCGGTAAATACCGAATCGGTATTGCCCATTGATTCCTATGGGCCTTGAAGCCCATAGGAATCAATGGGCAATACCGATTCGGTATTTACCGAATCGGTAAATACCGAATCCTGCAAGGGTGCAGGGGGTGTCACTTTGACACCCTCTAGCACCCCCAAGTACAGGCTTGTGTGACATGTGGCACACGTGCATGCCCTAAGGGCATGTCTGTGTGTCACATGGCACAGGTGTGCATGCACAGATGTGCATGCACACCTGAATTCGGTATTTTATCACACAATAGGATTGTGCGGTAAAATACCGACTCTTAAGGGCCTGTGGCACTCTTTGAAGTGCTAGCTACATCTAGAATTACAGAATTGGTATATTTTCCGATTCGGTAAATATACCGATTCTGTAATTTTAAGCCCCCTACATTGCAAAACCCAAATACCGGTCGGTAACGACCGAAATCGGCCATTACCGACCGGTATTTGGGCTCCCACATCTGGCCCATAGTTCCTTTTCTGTACTCATATTGTAAACATGCATCTGATCAGATATTCTGAATGGCTTCTAACTGATACAGGATTTGAGGACAAACTGTAATGTCCAGAGTGTTTTTACAGACTGAATAGGAGGTTGAGGGGCGTCTGGTTTGAATGAAAGAACAAGTACACCTCAACATAAAGCTTGCATTTGTTGTGAGACACTCTGGATTTCTTTAATCCTGGTAGGAAGCCTTAAAGGCTAAAGCTTGGATTGCTCCAGTGCTCTTGATTGAAGTAATGGCGTCAGGGTTCCCATCTTCTATGACAGCTTCTGATTAGATGATGTGTGAATTGGCTCAAAGAAGCTTCTCATTACAGCTGAAAACTCTGCATCAAGTTCCCAGATCAGGAGTCTATCTCACTCAGTTGCAGGGTTGCACCATCTGCTGAAAGCGACAGCATTTTACGCTGGCAAATGTGGGGAACATAAGCAGGCACGGACCACACTTGCAGGCACATGCATCATTGTTGTCTTTTGCAATTTCTTAATTGCGATTTTTAAGAAATCGCAATTAAGAAATTGCAAAAGCCTATGCATGAAGAAATCGCTGAAAATGTTGCGATTTCTAAACATTCATTAATTGCGAGTCGCAAATTGCAGCTGTGAAAGTCGATGATCAAAACAGTACATATAAGACACACGTTGAAAAAATGCAGTAATGAAGCTCACCTTAGTTATACAGGCAATGCAGAACTGTTTCTCTGACTGCTGTCTCTGGGACCATGTGACTCTGAGGTCAAAGTGATAAGGACTCTGTGACTCTAAGGTCACAGTAATGCTCTATTACTTACCGGTAATCTTCATTACTCCGTTGTCCTCGTCCCATTCATAACAAAGTGGAGATGACCATCTCTCCACAGAAAAAAACCAAGCCCAGACAGGAAGGCCGTCTGTCCGGGAGGGAGAGAGGGGTGTATGAATTGGACGAGGACAACGTGACGCGGAGTAATGAAGATTACCGGTAAGTAATAGAGCATTACCCCAGGTCCCTTATGTCCTTGTCCCATTCATAACAAAGTGGAGAATACCAAAGCAGATAACTGGCCTTCCGCACCCACAAGCACACCCAAGAAACCACAACAAAAGCAGCAACCCAAGGGAGCACCAAGAAGGAGGGAAAGGAGACCACAGGAAACAACCGGCCTGCAACCCAGAACAGGACAGCAGGGACAAGGACCGGAGACAAACAGAAAGCGCTTAGAGACCCCTGTGGTTATAACGCGCTATACAAATTAAATAAATAAATAAATAAATAAAGCCAGGACCCCAACAAGGAGGCCACCAACCAGAAAAACCGGAGACACGACAACCGGGACCAAGATCCAACGGATACGCAAAAGCAACCCACCGGACAAGGCTCCCCAGCCCAGAACCATCAGGAAGGCACACAGGACCCGGCAGCCACCCAGACACAGAGCAACCTGAGACAGCCCCGAAGAAAGCCAAAGAAATAAACGGCCAACAGAGTGCAGGCACAAGCACCTAGACCAACAAGGAAGTCCAAAGACCACCGCCCAGAGACGCCCCCAGAAAGAACCAGCCGAAAGCCTACCAACAAAGAGAGGCCAACAAGACCGGAAACCAACAACGAACCAGCCCAACAAGGGCGGGGACAGAGCCACCGGCCACAACCCCCAGAAAACTCACATCCCCAAAAGGGAGGGAACACAAGGCAGGACGAGAGCACAGAGCAACCGGGAAACCCCAACAGCCCCCAAACCAGGCACAGAGGGCAGACAAAAAAACAGGCGCCAACACGGCAGAGGACCGCACATGCACCCCACAACCAAGCCAAGCAAGTAGCAAGGGCAGGAGCAGCGGAAAAAAGAAACGCCCCAGGGAGCCAGACTACCCACAGCCAGGAGGGAGGGCCCCACAGAGGGAAGAGCACCACAGAACCATACCCCAACCAGAGAGGGGTGGGGGGCTGGGGACCCAAATAGACCCATACCAGGGTCAACGCCCGGGGAAGCAAGGGAGGCAGAAGCGAGCCAGGACACCAGAACCAGGAAACGCCCGGCAAAACACACCCAACAGGATGCCGCCACAACAGCAGAGAACACCACCAGGACACAAAAGAGAGCCCAGGCAAGGAAGCAGAGGCCAAAAAGGAGCACAACATGAAGGAAAGAAAAAGCCCAAGCAGACACCCAGGCAAGGGAACCAGACGAGACCAGAACAACCCAGGGAGCAAACACACCGAAGGCTCTGGGATAAACACCGAAGCCCCAGGCCGGAGCAAAGTCAGGAAGAGGAGGCGAACAACCAGGACACCCAAGCGGAGCAGAGGCCACAACATAACAGCCAGCCCACAGCGGAGGCAAGGCCACCAGAAAAAGGGGGGACGCAGCACACCCAAGGCCAGGCCACGACACCCGCACCTGTGACACCCCGAGAAGCAGGGATGCACAGGGCAGCAAAGAAAAGCGGAGAAAAATGCGGCAGGCCAACAGGAACCCAGGGAGTCAACAGGACCCCCCCCTTGCAGCAGCCCAAGGAGTAGGAACACCGAAGCACCACCAGCTTTCTCTTCAAGGTGGAAAGCTGCCTCAGCTGAGTGCAGTTCCCAATGGAGACCCAGGGCTGTTCCTTTGTATGGAGAGAAATTTGGAAACATAGTTGCAGTTTGCACCAGTGTTCAAACTGCGGAATCACTCGCTGACTCTAGGCATCCATGAGTGATCAGCCTCGTAAATCCACTGGCGTAACAAAAAGTGAGGGGGCCTCCCAGCATGGTACTTAGGGGGCCCCCTCCGGGCTCAATCAGGAGCTCTCCCTGCCAGAGTTCAGTGCTGAGGCGGTCCCTTGGAGTTAGGGTCCCCCCTGCACCACGTGGGCTGAGGGGGCCTCTGTTACGCCCTGCGTAAATCTCTCTCTCTCCGAGGATTGGTGGTCAACAGAGTCACTGAGAGGTACAGACCCCACGCCCCATTTTAATGTGGGCTCCGAATTTGCTCGAAAAGAGTCACTATGAGATCCTAACTTCTTTTCATATAACAACATTTTTCACTTTTCAGAAGTTCTCACCGCTGCTTGTGGTAGTTTCTTTATCTACGTGCGCTGAAGGGAAAAAGAAGAAGAATATTTCAGAACAGGTGATTAAAACAGTCAGATTTGCCCACAACACATAAGAAAAATAAAAAACACCTTTAGATGTTATGGCTATATGTTTTTTTCCAGACTTGTTAAAGGAGAACCTGCCCAACATCCAAATCATAATTTCGGAGAAATCGGAATTGTTAAAAGAGAAAGGAACATTACGTAAAAAATCAAGGAGAGTTCGTTAGACAACATAGGGCCCGATGTAGGTGGCCTATTACCGGTCGGTAAACCCGAAATTCGGTAAATTTCAGGCTTACCGACCGGTATTGAGCCATTTCTGATGTAGGGGAGGATTCGGTAAATAACGAATCGGTAAATGACATGTAGGTCACTTTTAAGAGTGCTGTTGTGCTTTAAGGATTCGTTATTTACCACCAACTATTAGTTGGTGGTTAAACCGAATACCTTTGATAATGCAAATCTGTGCATTTTTAACAGTGCCATGTGGCAGACATACATGCCCTTAGGGCATGTATGTCTGCCACATGTGCACACAATCACTATTCAGGGGTGCAACAGGGTGTCAATGTGACACCCTGCCACCCTTCAAGGTTTCCCTATTTTACCGATTCGGTAATTCACATTCATTCCTATGGGCCTCCAGGGGCGATATTTCCCCCCGAGCACGCAAACAGCAATTGCCAACAGGAACAAATTATCGCGAACAAGCAATTCCACGTGTTTGCGGAATTTCTGCGTGTTCGCGGATAATTTTTACAGGTTCGCGGAGATTTGCGTATTGCAATTACGCAAATTCCACCCACCTCTAGTTTAAGCACAGCTTGTGAAACCTACTAGACACAACTCCACTCCCACAGCATGGTGGGAAACTGGGAACAGTTCACTATGAAGACCCTGGTTGTTCCTTTGTATGGAGAGAGATTTAGAAGCATAGATGCTCCTTGCGCCACTGTTCAAACGTTGGCATCACTGGCCTGACTCTGGGCTTCCCACGAGTCATCATCCCTCGTACATTGTCCTGTGCCTGAGGATGGCTAGACAACAAAGTCACTGAGAGGTTGGGACTCCCCCCCCACTCACCGTTGATTTTGGTAGATATTTCATCTGGGGGCACTGAAGGGAAAAAGAAGAAACTCATTTCAGAGAAAGGTGAATAAAATACTCAAATTTACCCATAACGGACAGGAAAAAGAAACACATTTTTTAGACATTATGGCTGCATGTTTTCTTCCAAACTTATTAAAGGATAACGTGCCAAATATGCAAATTGTGAGGATGAAACAAACACCTTTGGAGTAACCTTGCTTGTTGAAAGAGAAAGGAAGATTGCATGAAATTCAAAAAGAGTAGAACGAAGAATAAATAATGAGGAGGTGAAAGTAAAATAGTAACAGTTCAAAAAAGCAATCATTTGAAATAATGAAAAAATAAAATAGGATTAGAAACACATGTGTAACTCCATGTAGTTCCATATCTGTGGTATGTTTCAGGGATTCATGTGGTAGAATAGTTTTGTGAATCCTCAATAGTTGATGTTAATGGAGCAGTGCTTCTGTAAATTGAAAAACTTTGAAAACAGGCATAAACCATGTGCTGGCTTTCTACCTACTTAGGGGGCCTGAACTCTGGGCAATCAATTTGCATGAAGCTGAGCTGGTCACATGTTTACAGATAGTTAAGCAATATCCTTTTCTTAAAATGTCATCTTGAGGGAATATGTAATTTATTAATCTGTAACTCTCACCATGAGTAACTGTCATAGATATAAGTAGTGTCACCTACTACCATGTTACTCCTAACTCCTTTTGTAATTTACTTTGCTCTATTGCAAAGCACTCTGACACCTCTGGGTAAAGTATGCGCTATATGAAAATGCATAAATAAATAAAATAATGAATAAATTTACAGAATTAACAGCTAGATTCATCAATGTCCCAATCTGCGAATCCTAAATTGCGATAAAAAGCGAATCGCAATTAAGGAATCGCAGATTAGCATTCATGAATATTTGCGAATCGCAGTCGGCCCAATCGCCGATTGCGAGTTTCCAAAAATCGGTACATTTTCGCATAATCGGCCGATGGTAGCACCCCGCCGCAGCAGCAGGCCCTCTGCTGCCTCATGGCCTATTCAGGAGGACGATGGGGAAAGGAGGCTGGGAGCATCTGCCCGGAGGCGGCATTGAACAATCAAACATTTAAAAGAGGGGCCATGCTGCTGCTACAAGCATCCCCTCCTGAAGAACAGACCTATGACGGAATATGTCATTCATGTACAAGTTAGCAGAATGCAAAGTTTATTGTGCTGTAACAATACAAATGTTCTGACTACCTTAATCTGACTCATGTCATTATTAATGTTCTCATGCATGAGTCAAGTAATGGTTGTGGGGAGTGGGTGCATTAGAAATGGTTCATGCAGATTTCGTTACGGCGCCTGTGTCCTTCTGCAGGATTCTCCCCGCGTGCGTGACGCATATGAGCAGGTGGTTGGTTGTCCCCTTCCGACTCACTACCAGAGATGTCAACAGGGATCCTGCGCTTGGTAGCAATGTTGTGAAGGATAGCACACACGGCCACGATGCGGCAGCAGACCTCAGGATCGTATTTGATGGCCACACCTGTCTTGTGCAGTATGCGGAACCTGCTTTTCAACAGGCCAAATGTCCTCTCAATACAATTACTTGTGCGTATGTGTGATGCATTAAATCGCCGTTGCTGTGGTGTGGCAGGGTTGAGGTATGGGGTGAGGAGGTAATCACGGAGAGCATAGCCGCTGTCACCTGAATGAAAGGAGCAGAGGGTGAGTGCCTATTCTGCACAGCTACATGGTCACAGTGTACATTTTTTGGGCATGTGTACTTACCTAGTAGGTGTCCTTCCCCAAAGTCGCCCCTGGCCAGTCGTGTGTGGATGCTGCTGTGCCTGAAGATGAAGGAGTCATGTGTGCTCCTCGGGTACTGTGCCACAATGTCCGTGATGAATATTTTTGCATTGCACACCATCTGGATGTTGAGGGAGTGGTAGCTTTTCCGGTTGCGGTACATGTACTCCGTTTCAGCAGGTGGGCAAATGTGGATGTGCGTACAGTCAATACATCCAATGACATGTGGGAATATCCCCCCTGCAACAGCGACCATCCCCTGGAAGCTTCCGGAGGTCAGGAGGTGCAGGCAGCACAATACCTGCACATGTGTGGGCACGGCATTAGTCCTCCTTGTAGGGTGCTGCATCAGGGGGTCTAGGTCCCGGATGAGCTTGATTATCATTGCCCCATTCAGGCGGTACTTAGCATAGATTTGCTCCCTGGTTTGGCCAAGAAGTGTGACCCGCTGGCGGAATATCCGCTCCTGTATCCTCCATCTGTTGCGTGCAGCTCGCTGCAGCCTACGCCGCCTCACCAGCATGTAGAGTCCAGGCATTGTGGGAATCCCCAGGCTCCATCTGCATGTCCTTAAATGTGTTTTGTCAGCCCTGCACCTGTTGTGAGTAACTTAACTGTTTTTCAAAAATATTTTTTTTCGGTACTGGTTACCACCTGATTTGAGTTCTTCTTAATTTGCGCGTCGCTATTTGTGATTTTCTCGTTTTTCGCATTTAGCGATTTTTCATGAATGGCGATTGCGACTGATTTGCGAATTTGCTATTGATTTAGCAGAATCCATGGATTTTTGCTATTTCAGATTCCCAAATGCCCATCCTCCAGGATTCTGCGAATTTATTTGCGAACTCGCAATTTTTATTTAGCGAATATGCAATTTTGGTATTTTCTGTTTCTTGAATTCCTTTCCGTCAAATTGCGATCGCAATTGCGAATTCACAGCTATTGCGATCGCAATTTGGCTTCATGAATCTAGCTGTAAGTGTCATACCTGGAGGGGTGAGTTAGTTAGTGAGAAAATATTAAAGATAGCAAAGTTGGAGGACTGTAAGTTAAGATAAACTATTTCTTCCTTTTCAACAATGTAGGTTTTTATAGATTCATAGCTGTGAAAGTCGATGATCAAAACAGTACATATAAGACACACATTGAAAAAATGCAGTAATGAAGCTCACCTTAGTTATACAGGCAATGCAGTACTGTTTCTCTGACTGCTGTCTCTGGGACCATGTGACTCTGAGGTCAAAGTGATAAGGACTCTGTGACTCTAAGGTCACAGTAATAGGGGCTC